>NW_027187284.1:1068272-1349995 GCF_028583685.1 Petaurus breviceps papuanus | reverse complement strand
ATATATATATATATATATATATATATATATATATATATATATATATAGAGAGAGAGAGAGAGAGAGAGAGAGAGAGAGAGAGAGAGAGAGAGACAGAGAGACAGAGAGACAGAGAGACAGAGAGAGAGGGAGACAGAGAGAGAGACAGAGAGAGACAGAGACAGAGAGAAAGAGACAGAGAGAGAGAGACAGAAAGAGACAGAGAGAGAGATACAGACAGACAGACAGACAGACAGAGAGTGCTGGCTAGTTCAGGTTTACAAAGATTTTCTTATCATAACATAGTCTAACAGAGAGGATATATAGGGAAGGCAGAAAGGGTAAGGCAACCTCCATACTTATTGACTGCTTGTGTGATCCATTAAATGACAAATCATTTAATCTTTCCATGCTTCCAGAAACTCTTTTACGAGTTCCAAAGGAGCAATTGCTCATTTGCCTTGTTTGAGAGGAGTTCAGAGCCTTCTTTGCCCACAAAAGGAACAAACAAACAAAATCCTAGGATGTTTTTATATAAAATTTAACCTCTAAAACTCTGACTCTGTACTTTTCCCTATGTCATCCCTGAGTCATACATGACTCACTATATCAAGGCAGACCAGCCCCAGTCATGCTTTCCCTCACCATTGTGTGTTGTTCCATTACATATCATATACTGTTTCCCCTGTGCTGTACCTGCCCACAAACCCCTACCTCTGCTACCTTTCCAGGTCCAGAGCAATAATTAAATTAGTCTTGCCATTGCTCCTGTATGCCAGTCCACTATCCCATAGCTCCTCTCAGCATCCCTGCAAATTTTCAAAACAAAATATTCTTCATTCTCTAACACCCTTTATGTGTTGGCTCTCTCCATTAAAACAAAAGATCCTTGTGGGCAGGCACTGTTTTCACCTTTATATTTGTATTTATAGTATTTAGCACAGTGTTTGGTACATCATGAGTACTAATAAATGATTTTTTTCATTTATTCCTTCTTTATAACTTCCATCTAGTACAGGAATAACTTTTCTTGATATAAGAATTAAAATATGAAAGGGGATAAAAAATAAGATTTAAAAGCAAGAATATGATATCAAGACACAGTAAGTGACCAGGCAGAAGATAAAACTGCTCGAAATTTAATTCAATTATATCTCTAAATGTCAAGTATTAAGGGAATCAGTAAACAGGATAATGCAACCTGTCACTTCATATTCTGTAGAGTGATATTCTCCCAATAGGCACTCAAATACAATAATTATTCAAGATGAAACTCCCTTCACTCACACATATACTATATAATTATACTCATTGTCATAATCATCTATCTTAATAATTATATATTATTGTACTTATTTGGAACCCCTTTTGGATGTTTCTGTAAGGTACAGAAGACAGCATTATTACCATAGACTAAGAGGGGTATATCAAGCTTTTACTTTTCTTCCTGGGCGGGGGGAGGAGGGGAGAGTCCTATTGACCTGTCATAATTGAATACATTATTAAACTATTTATTACTTTCAACATACCAATGGAGATTTGATTAGATAAACTAGTCATTGGGTTAATTTGGAAAATAATCCTCCTCCAAGATTTCATTCCTTATATTTTCTGCAAGATTATTTTATGAATTTATTACCATTGCTGTTAAGGTAACATTTTGAAATTACACTTATACTTTGCCTTTGTTCTTGTCTGGGACTAATTCAGGTCAGTTCTTTAATAGTCTAGGCTTGTTATTGCAACAAAATGAGATATGTGTAAGTCATTCAACATGTAAGTTAATGAAAGATTTACTTAACCATAGAAAAATATTCAACAAATATAGACTTTGAGGACATCAAGTTGATTCAACTGAGGGAAGCTTCCTTGTGTGAACTGCCCATTGTAATCCTACAGAAAACTTCCACAGGGTCTCTAGAAATCTTCATGGATGATTTTACAATATGGTGTTCAGGAAGTAATGTCAACAGCTTTAGTCTCTTGAGCCAACTGAGACAGAAGTTTGATCTCAATAACATTTAAGGAAGTTAGCCCTTCTTGCATAGAGGGAGAGGTAGGATATGTTCTCACCAAACCTTTATAATTATAATATGATTGATCCAGAGCTAAAATAATTTTGAGAGAAATAAGGTTAACCTTAATGAAAGGGTTGGATACATTACTTAGAAGTAAAGAAAACCATTCCCTACTCTTTAACAAACATGAATTTAACTTATTATTCACCAGCTTAGTTCTGAAGGGAAAAAAAACCCACAAAAGACAAAATTATTCTCTTCTTTCAAAAAGCTTATTCGTTCACATACATCAACTCAAAAGAAGTATAAATTTCAACACTTCAAAGTGAAATGTCCATCTTTCTTCCCCACCCATATTTTACCATTTTAATTTCTTAGAGATTATTATTCTATCCAATATACTACCATGACTTGAGGAAACACATCTTCTGATTTTGATATAACTGATATTCATATTACTCTAATATGTTTAGAATGGTAATTCTCCAAATAAATGTAATGAAACTCATTCTATTAGCAAGCATTTATAAAGCACCTCTTATGTTCCAGGTATCACATTTAGTGCTAGAGATACAAAACCAAAATAAAAGTCTCTCAGGTTTTTGTTCAATGATGGAAAATTTATCTGTTGAATAAAAGACAGTGTGATATACCAGAAAGAGCTTTGAGTGAGTCTAGACAATTATATTTTGCTTCCATTTCTTCTGCTAACACTGAGGAAGTTAAGTAATTTTTAAACCTCAGTTCCCTCATCTGTAAAATAAGGAAAATGGACTTGAATGATCATGAAGACCCCAGTCTATTGGTTGATTACTAAAATGCTTCAAAGATCCATGATTAAGTTGCAGAAATGACACAGATCATGTTTTATAATTTAATGGCCAATCTCCCAGAGTTATCAAAGAAAGAAAAATTCATGTCTCTGTACCCAACGTGGTGATGAATTTCTCTTAGCTTAAATAGATTGGTCCTTGGATGACAAATATATTTATCATCATCAAATCCAAACTCAAAGACCATGATTGTAATAACAACTTACATGTAAATAAAGCTTTGAAAAATATCTTCCTCATAAGATTGAGATAGGTAATAGAAGTATCATTACTCTCATTTTTAGATGAGATTTATATATTTTATATATGTATATATATGAATATATATTTAATTTATATAAATTGAAGATCAGAAAGGCTAAATGATGTCCTGAGGGTTACATAGCTATTAAGTGTTGATGCTGTAACATAGAGGTAAATAAATATGAAGAATACATTTTCATATGTATAAACATAGTTGGCATATGTGTGTATATTTACTCTGTATACATATGTTTTACACAAAACATATATGTATTATGAGCATATATGTATATATTATATATGTATATATTTAGAGTCCACCGAGAAATCTAAATCTTCTCAATAAAAAGCAATTTCTAAAATCCTCAATGGAAAAAAAAGATTTAAAATTATAATAATGTTTTCTAAAAACTATAATAAACAACAAATCTATTATAATATCTCTTACATAAAAAGTTTTGCATTCCAATACAGAATTGGAAGACATAGACATCGACAAAGAGGAAAGTGGTCTAGAGTCTGACAATTAAGTTCCATCCTGGTTCTGCCACATACAACCTGCATGGCCTTACATGAGTCATTAACTTATTTGGACCCCAGATCCCTCATCTGCAAAACAAGAGAACTGGTCTTCATCATTGCTTCTGAAGGTGTGGTCTAGGAACTGCTAGGGGCTCAAAGACCCCTGAAGGGAATAATTGAGATCAAAACTATTTTCATAGTAATATTAGATGTTTTAATTTATAAAATGACAAATATCTATATATACAAGCCATATAAACAAAAGCTCTTTAGGGGCAAATGTGTGTTGGGTAGGGTGTCATTCACAATTTTTAAGAGTATAGAAGGGTCTTGAGACCAGAAAGTTTCAAAGTTCATGAACTAGATGATGAACAAGGGACAACCTAACTCTAAATCTATGATGTTAGCATTAGCCAAAGGAGGAGACTGAAACATTCACGAAAACACTAACTGGTCTGCTGCTCATTTCTTTTAGCCTTGGGACATGAGGCTACATACACATTTGCTTGATTGATCCAAAAACCATTCTACTTCACTAAAATACTGCTATATTTTTGGGTGTTAGATATATACTGTGTCAAAGATAATGATGCTAATATAATAAGCAAGTGTGCCTTAAAAAACAGAATTCATAATAATGCATGAAGCCCTGTAGATGAGATTAATATTGCCTAATATGTTCATCTTGCTCAGTTGACTCTTTTATTCTTCTTTTTGGTGCCTTTAAAAATATTTATTCACTTCAATAGGGAAATGTCCAGATCTTGGTCAAATTCTTCTGGTGTTTATAATTGTGTTTTTCATAGTTGAAATTATTTTCATCAATATATAAATATATTTCTATTACTGCTACTTTTAGCGATGCATAGATTACATATACTTATACCAGGCATACTAAAGTATAACTAAAAAGGGGGCAAAAATAGCTACAAATGTGGATGTAAAAACATTAAGTTGTTACTAAAATTACAAATCTCATATAGCATTTTATTACAGAATTGAGAGATGGTGTTAATGGCTAAAGGCATTATTGTTAAATGTTTTATTTTTTTTCAGTTTGGAAATATTTAGATGGGAATATGTAGAATATTATGTATCAAGATTGTATGACATTTGACTGCTATACTAGGAACTTTGAAATATAGGGGAGACGTTCTTAAATGTAATAGGCACATCTGTCAACTCTAGTTTTATAACAAAAGGACATCAAATCTATGGCTGTCATCTCTTGCTTAGCACACTCCTAGAGGGCAGAAGCAAGACAAGTAAATAAGTCAGTCAGTCAACAAGAATTTATTAAGAACTTATTATGTGACAGTCAGCTTGCTAAGAGAGATATTAAAAAAGGCAAAAACAAACAAACCAAACAACATGCCTTCAAGGAGCTTGTGTTCTAATGGGGGAGATAATATACACATGACTGTACATATGAGATATGTTTACTGTAAATTAAAGGTAATCTCAAAGAGAAGGAACTAACAATGGAGGAAGCAGGAAAGTCCTTTTGAAGAAGAAATTGATTTTAATTGAATTATTTTTAGTTCCACATGTTCTCCCTCCCTCCAGCCCTCCCCCCACTCACTGAGAAAGCAAGAATTATAAATACCCATTATATATGAGTGTGTGTTTGTGTATACAATCATGCAAAATATGTTTCTGCATTAGCCATGTTCCAGAAAATAAAAAAAAACAAAGGAAAGGAAAAATAATAGAAAAAAATCAACTTCAATCTGTACTCTGAATTCTCAATCTAGAGGTCACCACACTGGTTCAGTTCCTCTTCATGTCTTAACCTAACTATTATAACAGCCTTCTAGTTGGTCTTCATGCCTTAAATCTCTCCCTACTCCAATGTATCCTCCACAAAACTGCCAAATTGATTTTTCTTAACTGTAAATCTGACCTTATCATTCCCCTATTCAATAAACTGCAGAGACTGTTTCATCCAGAAACAAAAATGAATTTGTCTGTTTGGCATTTAAAGCCATTCAAAGTCAGCTCACATCGAACTTTCCAAACATAATTCACATTATTCCCCTCCACTTACATGTTGATTCACCCAAATGGGCCTTCTTGTTCTTGTTCATATATATGGTGCTCCATATTCTGCCTCCATGCTTTTTTATTTGGCTTACCTCCTTGCCTAGAATGCAGTAGGACAGATAGATATAATTATCTTCCAATATCTCCTCTCTGAAGACATCAGAGCAAACCAACCTCATGGCCCCAATATCCTGCTCTACTCCAGGCAAGAATAAAAGTGTTCATTGGAGGAGGGTGGTCAAGACTTTAGATGTATCTATTTATGCCCCTTACCAGCCAAATTTAGACAAAGCCATGTGGACATGTGCAACTTACATGGGAAATATGCACACACCCTACATATGCAGAAAGGTTAAAAGACTTAAGAGTTATTTTGTGTAGAAAAGGGAAAGTTGATTGATATGTCTTCAAACATATAAAAAGATATTTACCAGAGAAGGAATTGTTGTTGTTAGCCTACATACAGGAAAACAAGAAAAACAGGTATAAGTTGAAACAGAAGAGAATTAGGTTATCTATAAAGAATAATTTTGAAAATGAGGTTGTTAGGCATAGGACAAAGTCAAAATGGATATATTTATCTTTGTTGAAACTTTTTTCAAGTGCACCAAGGGAAAAGAATATGGAAAAAAAATAGAATTATATAAATTGTGCTTCACCATCAAAAGTTAGCATTGAAAGAGTTATTATATATGAATTTACATATCATATGTATATGGAGAAACACATTTCAAATTAATTCATGCATCAGTGCAATAAATTTAATGCTATGTAGAAAGTTTGAGATTCTATTTAGTTGTCTTTGGTAGATATGTGTAAATCATTTGTATTAATGTGCTATCATAATAAGCAGTATAGATAGCAAAATCAGAATCTGAGGCACTTCTGATGATTGTGTATGTATGCCCAGCACTATGCCAAAGTACTCTTCATATCCATTTAGCAAAAATACTCTCTATTAAAATATAACTCACAATTAGATTACTTTCCTCTTAGAGGTAAGTGTGGAATAGTAGAAAAAGTCCTGGATTGACAACCAGAAGATGATGGTTCTAACTCTGGTTGTCTCTCTGGATGACATCACTCAATATTTTTGAGCCTCCATTTCATCATCTATGAAATGCTCAATATTTATGTTTGTATATCTTATGAGATAATTATTACATCATATGAATAATAAATATCAAAGGCTTATACATTTTGATGAGATATATAAAAACCACTTTAAGATATATTATGCCAATATTATTATAACTTGTGTTTAGATAATGTGCTGTACTTTGTCATTTCTACAAATACAACTAAGGAAAATGCATGTATTTTTAATATATGGCTTTAATTATCCTATGTACCAGGAATTATTAGGTAATACAGTATAAAAATTAAGGTGTAACTTGTAGGAAAAAAACCAATCTTTTCTAATACCATGCTGGGAAAAATACATTTTGCTAAATTGAAAATGCAGAATCAAAATAAAAATAATTGAAGAAAAAATTTCAACTCTGTCCCAAGAAAATAGCAAAGAGATTTAGAACACAGAAAATTCCAATTTGGACTTTGGTTTTGCTAAAAGTGAAAAATAAAGTTAATTGGTGCTAATAGTGAGTACATTTGGAGAATATTTTATCTGAAAGAAATTGAATCATTTAAAGCTGTTGCATGGAAGCATAGATATTTGATTAATTAGAAATTAAGGTATATCTAAGAAATAACTGGCAGAATACAAATATTTAAGTTGGAACAATTTTCAGTATGTTTTTCAGAAAATGCAAATTTATCTAAAATAGATAAAATTGCTGATTTGGTGTATTTTCTTCTGTTTGTGCTATTGTAGTTTATTCAAGTTTTTTGGAAGAGTATAGCAACATTCCATTCTAAATCTTTCTGTATTTGTCCATTATTGCTTATAAATATCTCTGAAAACTTTTTAAACATAAGCATTTTATATAGATTTTGAATATATACATTTTAGATAATCTAGTTACCATATAAATTGTAATATCATTAATTATAGTAGCAAAACAAAACTGTGGATAAAATTCCTTCTAAACCACCAGCTCAATGTTAGAGAAACAACTTATACTTCTTGCTTTCATATGATTCTTACAGTACAAAACAACACATACACATGTATATATGTGTATATGTGTGTGTATGTGTGTATATGTATATTTAGTCATACACAGAGGTTTTAAGCTCCTACATGTGTAGAATGACATGAGAGACACTATGGGGGGCCTAAAATTTGGTTAAGCTCCTGGAATGCAAGTACTGGTTTTATGTTTTTGCTATCCCAACTGCCTTTCTTGGTTCCTGGTATATAATAGATATGTAATGAGACTTTATTGAATTGAAATGAATTATTAAATGGAAAAAATTTAAATTAAAAAAGAAATTGGGGCAGCTAGGTGGCACAGTGAATAGAGTGCCAGCCCCGGAGTCAGGAGGACCTGAGTTTGGATCCGGCTTCAGACACTTAACACACACACACACACACACACACACACACACACACACACACACACAAAACAGACAAAAAAAACTAGCCATGTGACCTTGGGCAAGTTACTTAACCCCAATTGCCCTACAAAAAAAAAAAAATTAATTCAAGGAGGTTTCATTCTACTAGTCAGATGAGACAGCAACACAAATGATTATATTCATAATATTTCATGATAAACATATGCAAGTTTATTTTTTTTGAGTGCTACTTATTTCCAAATTTAGAAGATTTTCTTTTTAAATCCCTGTAAGAGAAAAACTATTTCATTTCTGTATTGTGTGAACTCTTGGTTTTATGATATCCAAAGATTTTGGCACTTTCAAAAATAATCATAGAAAAGAACCCCATAGTTGAAGTACATCTGGCTCTCCCTTCCATCTACTAACTCTTATAGTCACTGTCTTCTTTTAAGATAGACTCAATGGAATTTTCCCCATTCCTATAGCTTCAAGTGCCAAGCTGCCTAATGTTATATGTACTCTTTTATCTTACATGTTTTGACATATACATATACATAAACACATACACACATTATGTATGTATATATGTATGTATGTAATTTCTCTCCCATTAGTCTTATAAGCTCCATGAGGGCAGGAAATATTTGTGTTTTTTTCAAGCCAAGGCTTATACCCAAGGCTTAATACAGTGCCTGACATATAGTAAATGCTCATGAAAAGTATTTGTTGATTGCTCTCTGGATGGTGATGAAGAATAAGCCTTAATTGGAGAAATTTGAAATTGAAAAGTTAATTCAGTTAGTTTAAGATGATGAAATACTATGCCATAGCTCATGCAAAAAAAATATATTCTACTTAAATTTAACAGAACTCACAATAAATTCCAGTAAAACTTTTTAAATATATACCATTGACCAGTTATGGTTATGGGCAGTTGGATATATACGTTGGCTGATCCAAATGGAAACCAGCTTGAAGATCAAGGCAAATTAGGTCAACCATAATATTTATTTTTGACCTTCCTTAACCTACCTAAGATAAAGAGGGAAGATTTAGGTATAAAGCAAGAAATAACAACAAAATCCAAGTCCTACGCAGTGATCATGATTATTGAATCCTAGTCCATGATAAAATTGATGAGAGAAGCCTGGGTACACCAATTATCAATCAGGGAAGTGAAGGGTACTTTGTGCTTTTTGAATCATAGTACTCAATGTGTGCCATAACAAGACTGAGCATATGTATAATAGACTATGTATGTGTTTCTGGGAGACAGAAAATACAATAAATCGAAACAGTGTGTGACCAGTGGCACAGCATATGCAATATAAACAGGTACTACGAAGGTTATACATCTAGGAATTATCCTATTCTCATCCAGGAATTATATATTAACTCTGAGAGAATAAACTAAGAAAGCTCTTGCCAGAAAACTAGAACTAGATTTTGGTTTTTAATGTTTTTTTTTTTTTAACAAGGAGAAGAGAGAAATAGAAAATGAGAAGAAACAAATTCTCAATCCACAACTGAAATCAGAAGAAAATAATTGTCAGATATTGAAATCAAAGTTGAGCAGTCTGTGACTTACTCTCCTCATTGTTGAGCTTAGCCTAAACCACAATTTAATGAGGCATCCAGACCATTCTTATTTTATTCCTGCCTCTACTTCTCAGTCTCCAAACTTTTCCACTTCCTAATTAGCAGCCCTCCTACTGTCCATCTCTATTTTCCAACTCACTTTATGTATTATCTTCCTCCAGTAGAATATAAATTCCTTGAGAGCAGAAGCTGTCTTTTTTTTCCTCTTATTTATACAACCAGGGCTCAGCACAGTGCCTGGCACATAGTAAGTGTGTGTATCTGGATTATATATGCATGTATGTATGTGTGTATGCATGTATGTATGTATGTATGTATGTATGTATCTATCTATCTATCTATCTATCTATCTATCTATCTATCTATCTAGCCAGCTAGTTATCTAGGAAAATACTGGAACCAGTTGAAAGGCAATTGTAAAGTTTTCACTGTGAGCATTTATACATTAGAAACAGAAGAATGCTACAAACCAGAGCTTAATATATTGTTTTATTACTTGTCTACACTTAAAAAAGTGATAGAGAAAATACTAATGTAGATTAAATTTATAAGTATTTCATAGGTACATAGCTATTTTGGGAGAGCTGGTTGTTAAATATTTGCTAACATACTCCCTGTTTGTCTGTCTGACTGTCTACCTGCCTTTCTGTCTGCCTGTTTGTCTATCATCTCTCTTTAGTAGGACCTTGATAATTGAATTTTTCCATTGGTAAAAATTATTTAGCTTCCTAGGATTACTTGTTCATGTTAAATAAGATTTGTAGAGAAAATTATTGACATAAGTGGATTGAGTGAGTCAGTTTTAGTTTAAAAAGTACACATATGAAACATTTATTTTAAACTTATAAAGAAGTATAGAACTATAGAAATAGTAAAATAAATAAATAAATATGATTTTTCATGTAGGATCAAAATATATACTTCCTTTTCTCTGGAGCTTATGTATTTGAATTGACTTCTTAGCATAGTTTTTAAAAAAGGACTATATTTGAAGCAAAAAGACTTGGCTTTCAATCCTATCTCTGCCCTTTTCTAGGTCTATGACCTTAGGAGAACCATATAATTTCTTTCAGTTTTGATTTCTTCAGTATGATCAGGATAATAATACCTGTATTATTCTTATGAGATTCTCATGAGGATCAATTTAAATAACATTTGTAGAGAATTTTATAAATGATAAAGCTTTATATAAACATGAAATATAATCTTTGACAGAAAATTATTACATTTAAATTTCTTAGAATGGGAAAAAGAATTATGTTGTGCTTATCAATTGCAAATGGACAAAGAGAAGGGGACAGTTAAGATATAGCTATGGTTAACAAAGAGGAAAACTAGGCTAGTGAGGAAAAGGTTCAGAGTAATAAACAAAATTGAAAGTGAAATTGGGATTGAAGCCCAAAATATCTAAGAAGGAAAGAGAAATGAAGAGAAAAAATGGTTATGAAGGAAAAATTTGTGAAAACCACATGGGCAGAAAAAGATTCTTAAGATTCAATTTATAAGAAAACTGATGCAGTTTTATTAAAAAAAAAAAAAAAAGGCCTTTCTCCATTTCCCTAGGATAACCGCAATTACCTGCTCTCTCCTTTGTAGTCAGTGAAATGGAGACTGAGACACTAAGTGACCATGGTCATGTGGCTAGTATGTATCAGATTTAGTATCAGAACCCAACTCACTTGACTTTAAATACAACACTATTTCTTTCTAATTAGTCAAACCATAACTAAATGTCAAGTTTAGGGATGAAAAGTTAATTTATGTGTGTGAGATTTCCATAGATTTATTGACTCTCTGAGTTGTAAGAAACCTTAGAGATGATAAAGTCCCACCTGTAAGTGAAATGGGAATCTCCTCTACAACATTCCAGAAAAATTGTCTGTAGTAATGGTGAACTTTCTTCCTTCTGAGGAACTCCATTCAAATTGCAAATAGCTCTAAATCTATTTAAGGCTCTTTCCATGTGTGTCAGTCCAATAAGTTATAAATGGCGTTTCCCTTATGTATCTGCTCTGTGCCTGGTAGTGATTTACATTGCATAGGGGATACAAAAGATGTGGTAATCCCAGTGTTATGATTTTCTTTTTGATTATAATATTATATCACATTCAGTCTTATAATTTCTTTAGGAAATATGCTTATATATATGTGTATATATATATATATATATATATATATATATATTGTTATTTCCATTTAGGAGATACTTGGTAAGTTATCCATTAAATCACTACCAAAATTCAGAATAATCAACTCAGTTCATGTTCATTATTTTAACCACTAGACTACATACAGAATAATGAAAAATGGGAAAATTCATTGTTATACTTCTCTAATTAAAGAAGATAAAAAAGAAAAATAAGACAAAAAAATAATTCAGTTAGTCATGCTATTAAACTCTTGCTATTATTCAAGTAACAATAAAATATTATTGTGTTGTTATAAACATACCACCTCACTAGATGCTAGGTACACAATCATATACATATAAAAGAAAGATGGTCCCTTCCCTCACAGAACTTACATTCCTCTGAGACAATAAACAGATTTATGAAAGATTAAGTACAAGATATATGGAAGAGAAACAGAAAGTAATGGGGGAGAACACTAATAAATAAGAAAATCAGGAAAATCATCTTGTAGGACACTTCCTCTGATCCTCAAAGGAATCCAAAGTTTCCATGAAGTAGATATTAGGAGAAAGTTTTTCTGTCACGGTGGACAGCTTGTGAAGAGACATGGAGATGTGGAATGTTTCACGTAGTAAATAGCAAATAGAACAGTTTGGCTACATATGTGGGAAAGTAGTATATAATAAGCTATAAGAGGTAGACTGAAATAAGTTTATGGAAGACTTTAGAGATTTTATTTGTTTCTAGAGGCAGTTGGGAACTACCAAAGCTTCTTGATCATGGAATAGACATGATTAAACCATGCCTTATTATTATTATTATTATACATTTTGGCTATCTTGTGGAATGTAAACAAGAAATGGAAACACTGGATTTGTTGAGAAAATTAGAAGGGAATTGCAATAATCCAAGGAAAAATATTTCTAAGAATAATATCAGATAATGAGCTAGGGTGGCAGTGGTATGGACAGAGAAAAAGGGATAGATGTTAAAGATATTGTAAAGGTAAAATTAATGTGACTTGGCATTAGGTGTGGTGGGAAGAAGAGTGAGAGAAGAATTGAGTTTGAATCCCATTATGAACCTAGGCAAGTGAAAAAAGATAGTGGTGCCCTCAGAAATAAAATGTTAGGACGAAAGTGGGTTTAGGAGGAAATATAATTTCTTTGGTTTATGATATACAGAATTTAAGATGCTGATGACATTTTGAAGTTGTATATTAGGCAGATATGAGAGACTGATACAGAATAGGAACTTAGTAGAGAATATAGAATTGAGAGTAATTTGTTTAGAGATGATAGCTGAGTCCATGAAAGCTCATGAGATCAACAAATTGAAAAGAACATTATTTGAGGTTTATGGAAATACATTAATCTCCCTTCTTACTTGGCAAATTGTTGGATGTGAGGGGTGACTGAATAGAGAGCAGAAGTTGACTTCATTGGAACCTTGGTGACTAGGAGAATAGTGGCACTCTTAACAATGATAAAAATAGTTAGAAAAAAATGTTTTTATTAAAATCTGTGATCAAAGTCCCTGTAGATATTTTCTCCCTTACTAGTCAACTAAAGGCTGGGTCCATGGCAGTTGATAAATTGGTTTAGTATATATATATATTTTTAAATCATGTTTAAATATGTTTTCTTTCTCCTTTCTCAGAGTTATCATCAACTTGGTTTTAAGGATAATGGAGTCAGATATTTGAAAGTCATGCTTTAACCATATTAAAAGTTTTAATTAGATATAATAATTTTATTGCTTCCTTGTTTATTTTTATTGTTTCTTAATAGCTTCCTGGGCTTTTTACTGATGATTCAGGCTTCTATTTGAAAAATGGTATTTGCCTTTTGGCACTTTGGATTGATTTATTGAGCACATGACAGCATGAGAACAGAAATGGAGAAACAGTGAAAATTTCATCAATACATGTTTTGAGGTTGAGCTGTAAAACTTATTATTAAATGGTTGCAGGAAGACTTAGAAATCTGATAGAAAGAATATGTATATATAAGGCATTATGTAAATGACCTTTAAAACATATTCTATTGTCAGATATGAGCATAGTTTTTTTATCAGACTTTTAAGTTACTTAGTTGTATTACTAATATTTGATGAAATGTGTTTTTTAATTATATAAAAACGCAAATACATCTTAAGAGAGATGATAAAACTGCAGTACTTTTACAAATACTAATTTTTGTATCTATGGTAATAAATATGTGCCTTAACATTTCATACTGGAAAAATCAAGAAGATGAAGAGTTTCTGTTGTCCAGATTATGATATACAGTTGGACAAACAATCCATTGAAGTAGTTTATCAGTACATATATCTTGAAGATGAACTGCAGAATGAAAAATGAGATGGACCCAAAATTAAATAGGAGATTTTTGTAGGCTGTATTCCCTTTGAGAAATTGTGTAGATTTTTCAAGGACCTCAAGAGTTTCCCTGAAACAAAAAGTCATTTTTATACCAATATTCTTCTTGAGATACTAGATGACTGTGTAGTATGGAGTACAATAATCTCTAAAGAATCAAAAGGCAATGCAGAGTTGAAAGGGGGCTATCAGTAGTCCTTATTATACTCTAGAGAAAATGAAAACAACATAAAGGATTCACATACCATAAGAATATGTCTGTGTGTATGTCTCTGTGTACATGCATACATGTAAACATATGTATATACATATAAATATATATGTGCATGCTTATGAATATATACACATATAAATGTGTGCATGTGTGTGTGTTTGTGTGTATAAGAGAGTTTGTATTCTGTCTCTGGTGAGTCCCACTTTCTAATCCTATGGACTTGCAGCTACATCAAGAGTTTGTACTCTTCTCTCATGGGAAAGCATTTAAAGTTCACTGGAAGTCTGTAATGAGATTCTACCATTCCTCTCTCCGAAGTTAGGTCTAAAAACTTAACAGTGTTCAAAATCTCTCTCTCCTCTTTGTCTAGGAGGCTGGGCCAAAGATTCTCTAGAGGTGCTGTCCAAAAGTCCACCTTATTGGGTTCATACTGATTTTTTCTCCAGGAATTCAGTGGCTCCTCTTACACTGGGACTCCTCATTTAAGTCCATGAACTTGAGGTCTAACCACTTCGCTGGGACCTGGCTTCTTTCCAAACCAGAGCTTCAGCCATAACCATTCCATTACTATGTTCTTTAGAGATGTTTTGGAGATGTGCCAAAACCAAGACTTCACCCCCAAAGGGAAAAGTCTGCTTTCAGGTCTCTGATCAGAATCTATTTGTCTGGACAGATCTTTCTATCTTCTAAAGGACCAGGTTGAAATTCAGATATGCAGTAGCCTATATCAGTTAATTATCGAGATGCAATCAGTGGAGATATACATATTTATCAAAGGGACATAATCAAATTCACATATTATCATCTCATCTTTTAACATTGGTAAGTTTTGCAGGCTCACTCACCCCTGGTCACTCTCTGTACAGTAATACCACTGATTTGTGAGGAATAGAGAGACTAGGCCATGTGCCTTAGGATTTTAAAATAGAGAAGAATAAGAATGCTAGTATTTTATTTGTTATCGCTAGGGCTACACTCATCAAAATTTACAGAGTATTTTATAAACATTGAATGAGATTTTGAAAGGCTTTATAAAATGAGTACTGTAAAATCATACCACTTTTCTATTTAAATATCATGACAGATTAAAATTTCAACAATGAAACAAAAAATGCTGTTAACCACCTTGTACCATTGAAATGCTGATTTAGATACCTGCTGGGCTTTATAATAGAAATGCCAAATGGAGAAAAATAACAGAAAGGGATACATAAAAATTTATTTACAGATGCTATATTTCAACAACTTTTTATATACTTTTTATCCTTTATAACCTTAACAGTATTATGCATCTTCAATATAGATTATGCTAGGGTCAGGGACACCCATCTTCACCATCTTTTGATTGCCAAATGAATGCTTTATTCAAGGGATACTTTAGTACAGGAGAATTCATATGAATAGAAGCAGAACCTTACAGGGATAGCATTTAAGAAAATTTTATACCTGGTCACAGGGGAAAAATGAAAACCATTTAGGTGTGTGGTTCCCATTGTCCTTGGTTTGCCTAACTGGGACCATCACAGAGTTGTGGGGAGGAGCTTCCAGATGTAGAACCATAGGCATTCTCATTCCAGCTGAAGCCCAGTGGGCCTTAGCACTCAAACTTCTATAGAGTCTTAGATAAAAAACCTGATGGTACCAATAGCAGAATGACCTAGTATATGTAAAGGAAGATAATAATATTTTCTGGACCAATGAAATGCAGTATTTTCTCTTTTTTTTGTTTGGGTTTTTTATGTTTGTTTTTTGTTTTGTTTTGTTTTTGGCAGGGGGGAAGGCAAGGCAGTTGGGATTAAGTGACTTGCCCAAGGTCACACAGCTCATTTAAGTGTCAATATCCGAGGCTGCATTTGAACTCAGGTCCTCCTAACTCCAGGGCTGGTTCTCTATTTACTGCTCCACCTAGCTGCTGAAATACTAATGTGAAGGGTCTTTTCTAAATTGCCTGATAAGCAATGAGGAATAATGGATTAGGGATGTAGGAAATTTAACTCCCTCAAACCTGCAAGCACCCTTGAGGGTAACAACTAATCTCTCAGTTTATTAGCCTTGCCCAGCATACATCCTGGGAATCTGGGACTGTGCCAGTCAAACCAGTTTGGTTCACAGATGCATCTAATTTTTTTTTTTATTACAGTACTTTTTTTCATTTGGATGAAATGGACAGAAGTCAAGTCTTACATTCACTGATACAGCTGAACAAGGGGGACAAAACAAGATGAATAATGAAATAAAATAAAATCTTCTATAGTTAATCTGTTTAGTAATAGACCAAATGGAGACAGTGACCACATTTTGAAGTCTCATATTCTTACCTCTCCTCACCTTTAGTGCCACCTTCTTTTTTTTTTCATTCTCACTATTGCAAATATTTTCTAACTCAGTTTTTATTCATGGTCCTGATTGATGGGAAAGGGAGCATAGCAGTGTCATTAGTAGAGAGGAAGTTTCCATAAATTGGGAGAAAAGTACTGAAAGAAGAGTGGGGCAAAGAAGTTGAGGCAGAGAGAAAAACATCTACTTAGGACAAACTATTTAACTTAACAATTTTGCCTAGGGTTGTGACAAAGTATTCTAGGATGCCTCATTTCAATACAATAAAAATATTTACATTTATAGAAATTTTTTCACTTATAAGAAAGCAAACCTTTTATAGCATTTTAACCCACTTTGCTATAAATTAAGTTTATTTATATCCTTGTACTTAACAACCACATGACAATCCATGTAAAACATGGGGTTATTTTTATAATTTTGTAAATTGCATACAACTTTGTTGGTAAAGCTAAAAAGAAACATATTTCACATATCATCAACTTCATGATCATAGACTCATAGGCGTTGGAAAGGACAACAAAGGACATCTAGTCCAATTTCTTTATTTCACATCTGAGGAAATTGAGACTCAAAGAGAACTCACTTGACCAAAGCTATAGAGAGAGTAAATACCAGAGACAGGATCTAATGCCAGGTCCTTTTGCTCTAAATCCATTGGTACTGTTTTCCTCCATTAATAAGCCATATGAGGCACCTAAAAAGAGAGATAATAAATTATTATAATATTTGAGCCATAAGGGAACATCTAGCCCAATTCTTTTATTTTATAGATCAGAAAACATGCCTCAGGGAGGATAATGACTTTTCCTGGGACAAAAGTCTTGAACCCACCTGGTCTATATGAAATCCATTTTCTATTATGTCCTACAGCCTCTCAAAGAGGGGAAATTAATGGTAATTTAAAAATGGAAATTTTGCATAATTTACCCTCAGTGGAAACTACCACTTCTCAGGAGATATGTTGGTATATACCTTTAGTATTATGTACTGTGAAGATTGAGGGAGCTTGAGCTTGAGCTGAGAAGTAGGATGGTAGGGATAAAGATAATTGGCTTCATCAGTATGGTGAGTCCCTCTCTGCTCCCTCCCTTCCAGCTGAAGGCCATTAGGCTGATTGGGGAGGAACAAAATACCCTAGGTTAGAAATGGAGTAGATCAAAACTTTTATGTTGATTAACAGTGAGACAAGCCTGTGAATGGCCAATGCACTTGCATCCTGGAAATAGACACCCAGTCTTAAAAATAAACAAAAAAACCATCATTTTTGTTGTTCAGTCATTTCAGTTGTGTTCAATTCTTCATGACCCTATTTGGGGTTTTCTTGACAAATAGTGGAGTGCTTTGTCATTTCCTTCTCCAGCTCCTTTTACAGATGAGGGAACTGAGGCAAACAGGTTACCCAGGATCATACAGCTTATAAGTGTCTGAGGTCAGATTTGAATTCACATCTTCCTGATTGCAAGCCCAGTGCTATATCCACTACACCACCTAACTGTCCATGCTATCCGCCACAACTGAGGCAATTTATTTCTCGTAGACAGTTGTAGAATGTCTTAGTGGCTAAATGGATTGCCCATGGCCTTGACATATCTCATATGTGTTAAAAACAGAAATTTAACCCAGGGCTTCATGATGCCAAATCTAGTGCTCTATCCATTATGCCATACAATCCCTCAAGACACAAAGAATTATGATATGCAATATGGTATAAGTGCATTAGGTTTTGAAAAACCCTTAGACTGTGAGCACATTAATGCATGGATTGTCCTTTGCTTTTCTTTTTAACCCCAGGGCTTAACACAGGGCCTGGCACATAATAAATGTATATTAACTACATCATATTGTGAGATCCAAGGGGAAAAAATTAAGCTCAGGATAAAATGCAAATGGTATGCTTGTTTCACTCAGGTCATAGTTTTGTTTGTTTGTTGTTTTGTTTTGTTTTTCCCTGTCATGAAAATGATTGTGCTTAATTGAAAGCTAAATAACAGCTGGTTCTGTGCTCTTTTGTTTGTGTGGTAAAAAGTTTTAAATTGACTTTTATAAACAAGCAGATTTTCGTTGTTCCTGTGAGGCTTTACACAAAATGGATTTTTAATTCAGTGATAGCATATTGTGATTAAATATCCCTGTGAGCTTCATATTTCTGTTTTTGTAGCAGAAACTGAACTTGGATCCATTTACTGCTCCTTGGAGAACAATATTGGGGCATAATTTTCACATACAAATGTAGCACTTTTTACAACTTGGGTAAATCATTTGCCAAAGACAGTTTTCACAGCTGGATTTGCATGTTTCCATCTTTCTTTAAAATGGGGGGGGTGGGAGAGAAAATAAATATAGAAGACAGAATGTAATGATTTTCTATGATGCGTCATTAGAAATTGAGAAAGAACCTTCACTAATTGACAGTTCCACCTTAGCCATTCTCTCTCCCCTGTGTAGTAGTTCTGGTCAATTATCAAAATTCAGCATTTACTGTAAGCAGTTTTCTAAAAGTAGTGTCAGATCAAAAAAGATTTATTTTAGAAATGGGGAAGAAATGAACATATATATTCCATGTCTCAGAAGTATGAAGGTTGAGAGTCAAGGAGATGATCTTCAAAACGTCAGGAAAACTGATTTGTGATATAGTTTTCTAAAAATCTTTTAGATTAGTTTACTGCTTGGACAGTCCATTCTACTTTGGGTCAGATTTGTGCTTTAAAAAAAATTCTAGCTGTATTATAAATCATTTTTTGAGAATTCTGATTATCACATAGTAAGTAGTATCTAGTTTAGTTTTTTTTAACTGAGAGAGCAAAACCATCCTTAAATAACTGACTCCTCTAAAGTTACTAGATTCTACTTGATATCCTAATTTCTCATTATCAATTACTTGGATGTTAAAAAAAACACTTATAAAAGGATACAAATATCTATACATAGGTGTGTATATATGTTTACACACACACATATATACACAACTATTACTGTATTCATCCCAGAATAGAAATTTCTATGGTATAACTAAACCACAGTAATATACTAATGTACAACATTAGCTGCCTAATGTCCAACATTAGCCTGAAGGTCTGTCTGATCTTTACAGTTTCAGTTTCAGTTTCAGGTAAACAAAAACAAAAGCTGTACTAGTCTATATGGCCTTGAGTGAACTATGTGAATATAAGCCATACTGCAATTGTTTTATGCCTTAAAGTGGAGATAGGAAAGAGAATGAGGACAAATGGGCTGAATATGAGGGTTAAAAGTATACCTTTGAAAACCTTTTTTTTGTCTACAAAATTTTCATCAGCTCTTCCTCATTACCATTGCCATTAGAATAATGCAAGATAATGAAAAAATATCAAACACTGCAATATGTCAGTTTAAGATTTACATTGCACTATTATGTTTACTTGAAGTGTGGGTTTCTTGAGGAATAGCCTACTTTCATTTAGATCATGTTAATTTTCATGGTTGATTTATTTTACTTCAAAAGATTTTGCCTAGTAAGAAGAAAAAATAGTTTCTAGTGTATCTACTAAGCAGAACTAATTATTTCTTACTACTCTTTAAGATCTCAGAGAGCTGAAAAAAATTGAACTCTACAGAGTCCACTGTACTTCTGAATCTCTTATGAATGAGTAAATGAAACTCTACAAAAAGTGAAATTAAAGATAGAATTCAGCATTATAGACAAAATTCATTTTATTGGCTTTCTGAATCTTCAATTATAGTTACATAGCATTTGTTCAAAGTAAACACAGCATTTTGTAATATTATTTACTTTCTTTGTTTTGCTTCTAAGTTTTGTTTTGTTTTGCCTAAGACAAAGGAAATTGGGTTTTTTTGTGCCTGCTCTGTGCACACTTGTGCTAGGTGCCAGGAGAGATCAAACAATTAAATAAGATTCAGGTTATTTTACTATGGAGCTCAAAGTTTGGTATAGTGGTATCATAATAGTTATAATAATAATAATTCACATTTATAGTACCTTAAGATATATACTTTCCTCAGAAAAACCTGTCATACTTATGATAGGCATTGAAAAATAAGGAAAGTAGAACTCAAAATATTGAATGAATACACATAAAAATAATTATAATACAAAATAACATAACTTCTTGAGTGGTGGGAGCAAAAGGATATGGGAGTGTATTGGAATGGGCAGGAATTGCTAATTCAGGGGATTAAAAGGAAGCTTTTTGTAGAATGTGGCATTGGGCTGAGCCACAGTGGGTTGGTAGGATTTCATTAGGTGAGGACATTCTATCTCACTGGTGAACTCTGTGAACAAAAGTACAGAAATGGGAGAGAGGAAGACCTTCACATTCAAACTGGACTTTGAGAAGGGAAATATTGTGAGATTAGGCTAGAAAGAGAGAATAGTTTCAGCTTTTGGATGATGACCTTCAATGTTAGAGTAAGGAATATGACCTTCATTTGATAAACCATGAGAATCATTAAAAGATTTTGGGAAAATGAGTCATGATAGATCTGCACACAAGGAAATTACTTTAGACAACATTATAAATATTGGATTGGAGAAGGGATATAGTACTGGTGGAAAGCCTAATTAGGAGGCAACTCCAATTGTCCAGAAGAATAGTGATGAGAAATTGTACTAGAATGGAGGCTTTATAATAAAGAAAAGGGGAAGGTGGGAGATATTGTATTAAGTGAAACATTTAAGATTGGAAGGTACTCAAAGTATGCTAGGAAATAAAAAATTCATTAGGGTGAAAGAACTTTCACACAGCAGGAAAATATACTTCTAGAAGTATTCTTTGAAATAAATTTTACCAGGAGATACTATCATACTAGTATGCTGCCTTAGGCACAATCAAAGCAGTATAAAAGATGTAGTAGTTACAAGTTTCTCTGTTAAATTATGGACATTCAAAGATAGATATAACATAGACCCTTTTGCAAGGATCTTATCATCTGAAAGAGGGGGAAGAAAGAAGAGACCAAGGTACAAATGACTGGAAGAGAAAAGAATTTGAGAAGTGTAAAGAAGATGTAATATAAGAGAAATTAGATGATGGAAGAAAATACCATCAGGGACCATAATCTTCACTTGACTTGGGCATTCATTCAATCATTTGTTCATTACATATCTCTTGAATTTATTGTTCATTTGTTTTCAGTCATGTCCAACTCTTTGCGACCATGTTTGAGGTTTTCTTCACAAAGAAAAGGGAGTAGTTTCCTCTTATCTTCTCTAGCTCATTTTATAGATTAGAAAACCAAGGCAAACAGGGTTAAGTTGGCCTGGCCAGGGTCCCACAGCTAGTAAGTGTCTGAGGTCATATTTGAACTCAGAAAGATGAATCTTCCTGACTCCAGGCCTGACACTCTATCCACTGTACCATCTAGCTGTCCTCTCTCTTGAATACTAAATTTGTAAATCACAGTAATTCAATCCTGGGAATAAGAGTCTCATAAAAAATTGGTATACTAATATGTGTAGTCCTTATCTTGGTTGTTATAAAGATTAAATGAGATAATGTGTGGAAATCATAACATAGACTTTGCTCCTCAAAGTATACTATCTATTGAAGTAATATGATTTTGTGGAAAGAATATGGTATTTAGACTCTGAAGAAAGTTGTATTCCATTTCCAACTCTGATACTAACTGTGTGAGCTTAGGAAAATGAATTAACTTCTCTGAGTCTATTTTCTCAGGACAATTGCTAAGAGCATTCCTGATTCAGGCTCATACCCTGATAGTTTAGGTTCGGTGTTAGAATGAAATGAGACTCTTGTCAGTCATTCTGTACTTAACAAAAGGAGGTTTACTTAGCTCTAACATTGAAAGGATCTTCACCAAGGATAAAGTACCATTTAGCCTCTATTGACTTCCTATAGAAATGAGTCTGGTGAGTAGTGTAGGATGTGGTGAATCTTAGGGCCCCAACTCCAGAGGTCTGTGTTGGGAGGTGTTATATGCTCTCAGATGACCAAGAAGTCACATCATTATGGCCAGAGGCTACCAGAAAGCTGTATCCATGCCAATCAAGTCTTGGGCACAACTTTCTTGCCTTTAAAGGGAAAAAAAACTAGCCTAACCCATGTGGTGGACAGAGAAGGGGATCTTGGTAGATATTAGTCCTATTAGAACAATCATACTACCTCCCTTAATGGATTGTGTGGTGAGGAAAACACTGTTCAAACATTGAATTTGATTTGTCATTAATCTGATAACCATAATATGATGGAGCATAAGATAAGTGCAAAACAGAGCTCAAGTTAAAGTTCTATGAATATTCTGATGAGGGAGCTATCATTTTTACTTGGGGCAAGGAGCATCTATGAGGATATAAAGGGAATCAAGAAGAAACGTGGACATGTTGTAATGGAGAACAGTAAGGAATGTATTCTAAGCAGTGTGTCTTGATGAGACTGTAAGTTTCCAAAGCTTTAGCAAGATCCCCAAATGCTTTAGGGCATTAAATTAAATATAACACAGAACATTTATGAAATTGAATACCGAAAAGTCCTTTGACTTGTTCATTCAAATATACATTATAAAATATAGGCCTTGAGGTCTGTCATTTGCTTTTATTGAAAGGTTACCAAGTCTATCTATTTCAATAGGTAGACTATTTATATTTACATTTATATTGCTGGGAGCAGGGAGAAGAAATGAAGGGTCAGGGAATTGTTATGGACAGTTTTGCTGAAATCAAACCACTGGTTTATATTTAAAAGTTGATAAGCTTTCTCATTTTGATTTGCTTCTTTGTAATATGTTGCCTTTGGCTAGACTATTTTCAAAAATTAAAATGCTAAACTGGACATTAAATGTGACTTAATTCCCAATGTAAATACCATCCTTTCATTTATTTATAACATGAAGAATGAAAAGAAGTGTATAATTGTGAGTCAATTAGAAGAGATAATATTATGAAAGGTGAACAGTACATCAGTAATTGGTAGGGGAATATTTTTCTTATCAGAGGGTACACAGATCTAAGCTATTGACATTTTTTTTTAGCAAAATGAACCTGGCCAACTGTGTAATAAGTATAATTAGCTATAGTAAGTTCATGGTCATATTGCTGCCTTTCTTTTGTCATATATTATGTCATATGTTGATGACAGATTTGACAATGGAGGATTTTGTCACTGCCTTTTATTTTAAGATTCATTGCATGGAAAAATAGTATATTCAAATATATGACATAGTTCAACTTTTTTTCTTTGAAAGGAATTGGAATAAAAATATTCATCTTAGAAGTGATACAACTGATACATTTAGCATCTTTGTCCATTTAAAAAATACTGTTAAATTTATATTCTCTTTAAATATATTGGGAGGGAGCATTAGCAGGTGAACTTTTCTTCATGAATAGGCCACTTTCACATCCACAAGTTTTCAAAGGATTCTGTTAACTACAAAATCATGTTCCAGTTATGTACAGTAGTAGACATTATTTCACATTTTAAAGTAAATTCTTGAATTAAATCTCTTCATTTTACTACCATAAATATGTCTACTCATTCTGAAATTGTTTTGGTATTCATCAATTTTCCACTCTTTCCATAAGCACTACTCAAGGTACAAATTTTTTCATGTTCATAGTAGACTATAAGCTTCTTGAGTCATTCTTTCTTGTATTTGTATCCCCCAGTGCCTAGCATAGTACCTGATAAATAGTAGGTACTTAATAAATGTATGTCAAATAAAGTTGAATTGGCTTACCTGTTTGAAAAATGCATATATTTCAGTATTTCACTAATGGAGAGCTCTTCAAGCCACATAAGAATTTTATTAAAAAACAAAAACAAACTAGGATCAGTAGTCAGACCTTTTAAATTTTAAGTCAAAATGGCATTATGCTGATTATGTGATTATAACAACTTCAAAAAGAGTTGTTACTGAACTTTTCCTACGTTTAAAAATTAGAAAATAGGGGCGGCCAGGTAGCACAGCGAGTAAGAGCACCGGCTCCAGTGTTGAGAAGACCTGGAGATCGAATCCTGGGCTCAGACACTCAGCACCCACCCAGAAACACCTGGCTGTGTAACCTTGAGCAAGTTACTTAACCCCAATTGCTTAGGGGCGGCCAGGTGGCTCAGCGAGTAAGAGCACCGGCTCCAGTGTCGGGATGACGTGGATCAAATCCGGGCTCAGATACTCAGCACCACACCCAGAAATAATAACTGTCCATGTAACCTTGAGCAAGTTACTTAACCCTGACTGCTTTAAAAAAAAAAAAAACAACTAGAAAATAGATTTGGATACATAAATATACATTTGCTTGAGGAGGTAGGCTTAAATACATGTCTTCATGAATGTATAAACTTAGTTTTATTTTGGCCAATTTTACATATGTACAGTATGCATTTATTTGAAACATATCTTGTCTTATGGCCAACTCCAAAGGTTCAGTTACTATATTTTTATATGGCTTATAAATCCACACTTAAAAGTGCCTCAAGATTGAAGATAAATCTTTTCAAATCTTCAAAAGCAACTCCTCACATCTACTTTTGAAAAGTGAGATATCATGGATTCAGAACTTGCAAGCTGTCTTCCTTCGGGAGATGACACTTTGCCTTAAAACATATTGTATGTTGCAAAAAAGACACATTCAGCCCATCACAAATTATTCATGAAAGCATGTGCACAGTATTCATTTGCTTTTTTCTTTAAGTATAAAACAAAGGTCATACCAGAATATCATTCTGGAAAAAAAATCATTTTCCTTTGAAAATAAAATATATTCGATCATTAGTTTTGAAAGTTACTGTGGATCATTTAGCTGACTCAACAGGAGCTGCTACTTTACTACCAACAATCTGACTATAGAACTCAAATGCCTCACAAAACCCATAATTAGTTCACATAATATCTAAAAGATTTCACTCTTTCATTTTCTCTCTATTTTCCTAGGTATAGGGAATGAACATGGAAATGTGGTTAATGAGTTCCAATCTGTGCAATTATACTAGATAGAAACACAATTGGAAACCTTATTGGTCAGTCTAGTTTCTTCTCTGTCGGTTCTCATTTTCACAAAATATTTTTTTTTTATTTTCATGATGTCTTCTTTCTGAAAGTAGAATAATAAAGACATTCTGCCACTTTGTATTTGTGACCTTGATGTAGCTTAATTGTCACCATTTTCTAATTAAAATTGGTTATAAAATCATATCTATTACCTAAAAATGTAGAATCTAGCAGTATTCTTTCCATGGACCATTTTCTCATTTCAATTGTAAGAATGAACTTATTCAGCTTCATTCTTAACTATTTTTATTTCTATTCACCTTCAAAATGATAATACAATACAATACCATGGAACTGTGTATAGCTTTGTTCACACATGATATTTTTTGGTACTTCACAGTAAAAAGGGCAAAATAGTCTAGCAAGACACTGAATGTACATGAATCAAATGACAATAGAAAAGAAATCAGTTTTGACCCCTTATTTGAGACCTAGATATTCCAAATATGGAATTAAGAATTTCCAGAATTATAATGCAGTGGAGTTAAATTGTTGGCACTGAGATAATTTTTTAAAAATTTATCGAACTGGTAAATGAAATGGATTTGGTGGAGACAAAGGAAATTTTCATGTAGAAAATGGCCTAAGGACTGGATCTGTGATTTCATTGATACAGGGAAATTCAGAATCAGGAAAACCCCTCTACCACTGCAGACTGGCCCCTTCTTTGCAAGTAATACTTTTAGTGAACTCTGAAAGGTAAATGTTATGTCCCAGGTCAACATAGCCTGTATGTGGCAGAGTGGTACCTTAGTCTTCTTGATTCTTGTCAGACTATTCCTGCAGCCACACCTGCTCTCATATAGATAGAAATGTAGAGAAATGCTTTTGTAAAAAACTAAATAAGCTACATCTTCTGCCTATGCTATCTTTATTCTTACTTAGCATAGGAAAGTGACCTCTCTCTGTTATGTCATTTTCCCGCCAGCAAACTACCATTCCCTGTTTTACTTTGTCATGCCCCATAGTTTGTTAGGGGGTTGCACACTAATAAGCAACAACTATTCTGCTGAAAATGTGAAGCTCCCCATATTCCTTAGCTTTAACTGCCAACTGTTTGATCCTGAATAAATCAACTGGGACAGAATCAAGAAAATGTATTTGGGGTTATAGAGCATCTTTTCTTTTTTACAATTCTATTTTGAAGAGCATATTTATATCCAAATCATGTTAATAATTTATGCTTTCATGTTAATCCTTATTGCTACAATTATATACAAAAGCTAATATGTTGGTTCAAATTCAATGAGATTATAGTGATTTGATACTAAGCTATTTATTTTTTCCAGTCACCCTCATGACAGTAAGTATTAATTACAAATAAATGTTTTATAAAACTTAGGTCTCTAGTAACCTTTTTCTAATCCAAAAAACAAGCATAAAGTGCCTACAGTTGGCTAGACACTGTGCTGAGATGTAAAAGGAAACAGATCCTACATTCAACATGCTTGACAGCTAGTAGGTACAATAGCTAGAGCTTTGGACCTGGAATCAGGAAGACCTGAATTTGGATCTGATCTCTGATTGATTATGGGACCCTGAGTAAGTCACTTAGCTACTCTCTGCCTCAATTTTCTTTCTTTTTTTGCTTTTGTTTTTGTTTTTTTTCTTGGAGGGCAATTGAGGTTAAGTAATTTGCCCAAGGTCATGTGGCTAGGTTTTGTGTGTGTGTGTGTGTGTGTGTGTGTGTGTGTGTGTGTGTGTGTGTGTGTGTTTGTGTTAAGTGTCTGAGGTCGGATCCAAACTCAGATCCTCCTAACTCCAGGGCCAGCACTCTACTCACTGCATCACCTAGCTACCCCTCAATTTTCGAATATATAAAATGGAGATAGTATGAAGATCACACATGTAAAGTATTTTACAGAACTTAAGGCACTGGTTATACAAATACAAATTGTTATACTAATACTAACTCTTACTATTATCATAAGTACTATTACATACTTATGATTATGAGTAATATCTCATCTGTATAGACCTTTACATATTAATAAAGATTTGTCATATTTATATGACCAAGTTCTACCAGTTCTCATATAGAATGTTTAGCCTTTTCTATATAGTTTACCTCACCTTTAAAGCCAAACCATTCATTTGAGATGATTTATCAGACATTTCATACATTCCTAATTGGAAAAACCAAATATTGATGCTCAGGTTTTTATTTTCTAATCCCCTCTTCTAATACTACCATCTAAGTGTTTTTCTCTGGTTAATGAATTTATTCCCTAATTAAGTTGCATTCCGTCAAAACAGAAAAAAAAACTCTTTAGTATGATATTAAGAGGACTGTAATTTTCTTTTTAAATTGGTCATTTTGATGGAGGAATTTGGTAGAGCTGTAGGAATAAGTAATTTGAATGGGACCATTTAGGTTAATTATACTATGATAAGAGATTAATTAATTAATAAATCAGCAAACTTCTAAATAATCAAGAACAGTTTTAAGATCCAAGACAAGGGCAATAAAAGACTACTTTTGTCAGTGTGGGTCTCTCTCCATTCTGTCTCGAAGATTTTAGTAGAGAATGTTGTAGAAAGTTGTGTGAAGCTTAAAGAGATTCAGCTACTTGCCTGTCATCATACAGTTATTCATTGTCAGAAATGAAATTTGAATTCACATAGACTGGTAAATATAAATAAAGGTGATATTTATTTCTGAAGTGAAAATTTTCAGATTGGTACATAAACTTCAGTTACCAATCAGTTTATCAGTAAAGAAACATTTATTAAGTGCCTACTATGTGCCAAGCACAGCACAAGGTGCTACAATAGTAATTGTTCAAATATGAGTATTTCCATAGACTCCTTTTTATCCCCTTCCACAAGTGTTTTTAAAATAATTTCTTTAACAGAACAGAAGCCTCAGTAGATTTATTTCTAACATTATTATACAAAGTCAAAGGAACATGAAGAGTGGTGTGTGTGTGTGTGTGTGTGTGTGTGTGTGTGTGTGTGTGTGTTACAGAACTGTGATTTCACTGGTATAGAAAACTACACAGTCAGGAAATACTCTCTTAACAATGAAGATCTGAAAGCACCCTACCTTCTCAGGGACAGGGGAGTAGAGGGAGAGAGGGATAGGATTTGAAACTCAAAATTTTTGTTTTTAATGTTTAAGAATTTGTTTTAACATATAATTGGGAAAAATAACATATGATATAAATAAATGCAGGTCTGCATCTTAGCAATTTAGGAGAGAGTTGCCTTGAGTACTTTAAGAGTAAGCGACTTGCCAAGAATCCCATATGCTAGCGATGGGACTTGAACTGAGATCTTCCTCTCTTCTAGACCAGCTATCTGCTGTACCATGCTGCTGCCTCTGTGGTATGCAGAGTAGCAAAAAAAAATCTATCACCTATCTTAAAAATGAAAGGCAGAAGTAACTAAATCTGATCATATTATCCTCGTCCCTTACTGAAAGCTTTAGTGCCAAAGCTTGAAAAAGGCCTTCTTATAATTTCAGGTAGGGAAAAAAGCAACAGAAACATACACTCTATTAACACCTCTTTCTGTGATTAACTTGTTTCCATTTTGCCTATGTTTCTTCTTGTCAATAGAACTTTAAAATTTGCAAATCTACTGTTTAACATATGTTAGATATTATATGTCAACTGTATGCTGAGATCCTGTTATGAATACACAGATGTATGTGCGTAAACAAATACATGTGTGTATATATATGTATTTTACATATTTGTATAAATATATGTCATTTTTCTTCTTTCTGTTTAGCTTTTGAATAATTAGCTATCTGTTAGCTAATTATTATTAACTATAAAGTTATTTTATTACTGAGATTGTATCATTAGTTCTTAAATTTTTTCAGTCCTCATTTAATTGGCAAAATAACAGATAGAATTGCTATAGATTGAACAAAAAGTTGATAGTAAAATCACAGTACTTATCTGAGAGGACATTTACAAGCGGAAAATTTTGGAATAATTGATGATGGTCATGACAGTGTGTGGTGAAGGATTAAGTGGGAAGAAAGGAGACATGATAGTCTTCTGAACTTTTGCTCCAATCTCTCTACACTTAGCACCATACCAGTTCTTTGAGAAATACTAAAGTAATGTGCCATCAGCAACACTATTATATTTGCTACAACATTCTTATGTTAGTAAATTTTGCAACTCTTAGATGAAAAACTAATACAGAAACTTCTTGAATTTTGAAAAGAAACTAGAATAGAAAAAATATTTGACATATAATTAAATCCCTTTGCTTTTTCCTTCTTTCCTTTGTTTCATAATTGAAATGATGCATGCATTTTATTATTTTTTCTGCTGTTTCATGATTTGTTGATAGATATACAATATGCAGCTGTAACCATGACTGTCTCTCTCTCTCAAGAACAGCAAAAGAAATCCAGGCGAGAAGAAACAAAGGGACAAACATTATAGCATTTTTACCTGCAACTAAATTTAGCCTCCCTCCTCCCAAATAGAGTAAATACCTGGAGTGAAGTCCTATCTTGAATTTGAATAGGTACAAAAAGCAAAGAACCATAGTCAGATGGTATCATGGAATATCAGTAGTATTTATAATCACGAACATTGTATTCCCAACATAAACAAGTCCTCCCCAGTCAGTCATCCAGTAAACCAGCAGGTTTTGAGTGCCCACTTAAGTGAAGCGCAAGCACTGATGATAGAAAGGGGGAAAAAAACAGTCCCTGATTTCAAGGAGCTCACAGTCTCTCATTTTCAGATGTACCTCTCTTTTGGTTCACTTTCCGAATCTTTAATTTTTAAAAATTTGTTATTTATTTTTAACATTAAAAAAAATTATAGTTGCAAATATTATCCCTCCTAATTTCTCCCTCACCCACTAAAAGGCAAACAATATGATTTCAGTTTTCCATGTGAGGTTATGTAAACACATTTCCGTATTAGCCATGTTGCAAGAAAAAAAAGTGAAAAAAGTTATGCTTCAATCTGCACTCAAGAGTTCTTTAGTTCTTCTTTTCTCTGAAGGTGGATAGCATTTTTCATCATGAGTCTTTTGGAATTCTCTTGGATCATTATATTAGTTAGAGTAACTAAATCTTCACAGTTGATCATTTCATTGTTGCTATGACTATGTATTTTATTCTGGTTCCACTTTACTTTGCTTCAGTTCATATAAATCTTAGGTTTCTCTGAAACTTTTTTGTTATTTATTATAGTACAACAACTTTTCACCAAAATCATATATCTTAACTTCTTTAACCAGTCCCTAAGTTTCCCTTACTTTCCAAATTTTTGCTATCACACAAAGAGCTACTATAAATTTTTTTTATACATATAGGTACTTTTCCTGTTTCTTGCATTTCTTTCAGATACAGACCTAGTAGTGACATTGCTAGCTCAAGGGGTGGGCATAGTTCCAAATCATTCTCCATCCAGCATGCGTAGTTCAGTTTACTCCACCATCAGTACATTAGTGTACCTACTTTTTCACATCCTCTGTAAAATTTGTCATATTTCTTTTCTGTTGTTTTAGTTAATTCGATAGATAGAGGTGGTACCTCAGAGTTGTTTTCATTTTTTTAGTCAATAGTGATTTAGAGCATTTTTTCATATGATTAAAGATAGTTTTAATTTCTTCAACAAAAAGAGTTCCTTTCTCTTTCTCCTCAAATGTATGTGTATGCATATATGTAAATAGGTATACATTCCTATATATACATATACACATATCATACAGTTATTTAGGTCCACAACTGCTTTTTATCAATGTAGGTAACTCTATGAAAATTCCTTTCGCTAATGGAATTGATATCTCTTTTATAATATATGGCCTTAGGACATTGCTTGGGGCACTAGAAGTTCAATGACTTGACTATTGCACAATTATGACTCTAAAGCAGGACATGAATGTGTCTTCCAGATCCCAATACCAGTTCATTATCCAATATGCTATTCTATATATCCTTATCCCTAGTCTCCCTTTCCCTATCTCTCTGTTATTCAAGGTCTAATAATTTCAGGAAAACAAAAACATGTTTACAAAGTTAAGTGCAACTGGGTGTTTCATACAGTAGATAAGAGCAAGGAAAGACACTGTAGTTTGAAGAAAGTGAAAAAAAAGAAAGAAATTAATTTTATTTTCTTTTTAAAATTATTTACTTAATAAACATTACAGAAAAAAACAAACAAAATAAAGATAAAAATCTTAGCTCAATCAATCAACAAGCATTTTTAAAAGCCTACAATGTGTTAGTTGATCTACTAGGAACTGGGGATACAAATATAAAAATGAAAGAATCCCATCCCTAAAAGAACTTACATCCTCTAGGGGGAAATCACACACACACACACACACACACACACACACACACACACCTCACACACATACTATCTATCTGTCTATCTCTCTATTATCTATCTATGTAATTTATTGGGAAATGCATTAGCAAGTAGGTAAATCAGGAAAAGACTGAGGTACCTGAGATAGACAGACCTGCTAAAAAAAGCTATTGCTGCCCCTAAAATTAAAAATGGATAAAAGAATGGATATTGATATAGGCTATCCTATATTCCTCCTAAATAATTTTAATCAATATAAATCAACTATTAAAACAAAAAGACAAAAATATTTTAGAGGCCTCCTAACCTAGCAAACATTTATCTCCTTGCTAAGTAAGCAAAATAAGATAACCCAGGATGATACCAATTTAAAGCATATGGACTTATTTGTAATGTCATATAGGAAAGGATAAAAGAAGATGATTGAACAATAACTCCTCATAAGACAATTTGAAGTAGTGGAGGAGTTTATTGAGATACATTTAATACAGATCATCTCAGATTAATGATGTAAATGATATCATCAGAGAGGTGTATGACCAGCAAAGAAAGTAGTCTGATCATGGAAAGGGAGAAAGGAGAATGGATAGATGTAGAGCTGGTATCCATATTAGGAGGAGGATATTTCCAAGAATTAAATAAGATGAAAATTTGTGGTAGAATTCAGTCAGCACTATTGGAAGGCACACCCATATAAATGAGATGACAAATACTCCTCTAATGGGCCTTTCCCCCAACTTCAGTCCCTTTTCCCACCATCTCACCAGATAGTCTCATACAGTCTCTCTTGTGTTACTTCTCAGCCAGTATAGCTGGAGTAAGTGTAGTTCTTCCCCCAGCTGCCAGAGGCACTTGAAATCAAAAGACCCTCACAGAGAATCTACCAGTCACAATCAAAGAATAGTCCTAGTCCTCAAGGGAGTTCCAATCTGCTAGTATTTAAATATTTACTTTGGTCTATTATCTCATTAGCATCTCAAGTACTCAGTGTGTTCCACCCTTCTCTGGTTTAGGACTTTTTTCTAGCCTGAAAGGGGAATTTGATCCATATGGCTCTTGTAATTATTATTTTAATGATTATAGTACTTTATTGATTACACCTCAGTGGGGAGGTTTGAGGAGTGAAAATGTATCTTCCCCTACCTCTATCTCTCAGTAATCTGTCTTCCTTGGAGATGAGTGCAATTCATTTCTATGACCCAGTCAAAATCCTAGTAGCTGTTGTCTAAAGATCCCCAGGCAACTCCCCTTTCTTTCTCAAACAGTATCTAGCTAACAATTATTTTCTCTTCCCCAGCTTCCCTTTCATATAGGGAAATTCAACATGCTTATTAACTCCCTCATGCACCCTAACCACTTACTTTCTCAACCTATTAATTTCTCATGATCTATTCCTCCATCCTACTTTAGCCACACATAGAGATGGTCATACTTTTACTCTTGTTATCACCTACAAATGCACCACTTCTTTGTTCAAGAATTCCAAAATCCCTTTTTTCAATGTAGCTTTTTACTTCTCCCTCTTCCTTCCCTTACAAAACCCCATTTTTTGTCCACACCGGGCCTTCCAATCACAATGATCCCTCAGTTCTCTCTTAGGTCATCTCCCATGCAGTAGCCACTCTCTCCTCTTTTCCCCATCATGACTTTTTGGTGAATGAATGTAACCCTATAGAGCCTTCCTCTCAAGAATCCCAAGCCCCTTTATATCAACAATTATACTGTCAAGCTTCAATCTTGGATCACTTCCCATTATTCACTACCTTCATTCCTACATGTGCTGCAGAACAATGAGGGAGAAAACCATGCAACCATTTTGACTGGATACACTATAACTTTATATTATACAACATCAACTGGATTTTCCCTGCTGCTAGGCAATTCTTTTTCACCTCACTTATCAATTCACTATTCCACTCTCCACAGGGACTCTTACAAACATTTTCATTGCCCTCAAAGCTCCTATGACTTCCCCTCCTTCCACTCTCTCAGCTGAGAACTTGGTCTCATATTTTTTTAAATAGAAAAAATTGAGGCCATTCACTGTCAGTTTCCTCTTCTCCCCTCTTCCTCATTCCCTATCATTCAGATGCCTTCTGCCACTATTTATTTCCTCACCCCTATCTCACATAATAAAGTGGTCTTACTCCTTACCAAGGCCAGCCCCTCTACTTCAAGTGATCCCATTCCATCCTATTTCTTTCAAATAGATGGCCAACTCTGTAATCTGTACTGTTACCTATTTTCAGTCTCTAACTTTTGATTCATTCCTTACTGCTGTAATGGTAATGGAATTTGAATTTGAAGATCCCTTTGTGATCAAGCCTCTGTTGGGAAAACAGAAGGTATGAACTCCTGTCTCCTATTACTGACATAACAGGAAGAGGTTGGCTGAAACAGGAATAGCTAATGCTGTGTATATAAGAAAAGCCCAAGAGAGGCACAGTCAGAATTTTTTGGGACAAGTATCTTGTGGTAGAGTGGCTACATGAGAGAGAATGGAGAACTGAGCCAGAATTTCCTGGGAACTTGTGGTGGTGGAAGTTCTTCTGAACAGGAGCCCAGGAGACCAGGAACCATGAGCCCAGGAGCCCAGGAACCAGAAGCCCAGGAGCCTAGGAGCCAGGAGCCCAGGAGCTCCTCCCTCCCCCCAGGCTGGATAATTCTAATTTTTGAACAAGCTACAGAAGACTGAAGAAGCATGACCAGGATACAGGGACTTTATCTGTTTGTGGCTTGGTTGAGCCTTGAATTCCCAGGAGCAGAAATTGTGAAGGATTTGAGAGGGACTAGACCTTGAGAACTTCAGTGTGGAGCAGGACCTACCCAGAGAACTGGACAAGGAACTGGGAGCTGTCTGCCATTGAACCCAGGTGACAGTCTGGTGAATCCAGGTAGAATCTGGGACCATGGAAGGGGATCCAGGGAATCTGAGAACCGGTCCCAGGTCAAGATGAAAAGACTTCTCTATTGGTGAAATTGTTATGGGTGAAAATATATGATGAAATTGTTTTTTACTAGTGACCTAGGGATGGAGGGTTTGTGTATTAATGATACTTAGTAATTGATTGGTAAGTGACTCATTGAGTTAATTTAGTTGCCCCATTAGTGGAGGATTTTGAATAAGTGACTGATTGAGTTAACCTAGTGTGCCCCATGAGTGGAAGACTTTGATTATTGTATTTTGAGATGATTGTTCCTTGTTCTAAATATTGTGACCACTTTGGTGAAAACTACGTGGCCATTTTAATGATAAGGTTGTGAATATTATATTGTGATTTTCTGTGATAAGTTGTAGCATTGTGAATGTTGTACCTTGATTTACTGTGAATGTTTTGCTCTGATTTGATATGGAATAGTGTTCACTATATTGTGTTATCAGAACCTTAAAAGCTGTTCACAGTAGCAGTCCTCTGGAAAGCTGACCATGCATTGCATTACAACTGCCTACAACCATGTCCATTTCTCCTTTATCCTAAAAAAAAAAAATGAATCCTTCACTTGACCCTTCCATCCCCACCATCATCCTATATCTCTTCTGTCCTTTATAAGTAATCTCCTTGAAAAGACTGTCTATAATAGGTGCCTCAAGTTTCTCTCCTCTCAATCTTTTCTTAACCCTTTACAATCTCACTTCTGCCCCTTCATTCCATTGAAATTGCTCTCCCCAAAATTACTAATGATGTCTTAGTTGCCAAATCCAATGGCCTTTTCTCAGTCCTCATTCTTCTTGACCTCTATGCAGCCTTTGACACTGTTTATCACTCTCTCCTCCTTCATACTCACTTCCCTCTAAATTTTTTGGGACACCACTCCTGGTTCTTATCCTATCTTTCTGACTACTCTTTTCCTATATCATTTTCTAGATTATATCTTCTAATTGCAGGTGTCCCTGTAATAAGAATGTAAATTTTAAAGATCTTCCCTGCCCCTAGGCTAATATGCACCTGAAGCCTGGGGTGGGAGGCTTGTTTTTCAGTAGATACTTCTTGATTGGCCAGTGAGTCAATAAGGTTGTTACATTTTCTGAGCCAGGAGAAGGCTATATAAGCCCTGATGTGTAGCTTTGTTTTGGGACTCACTTTGAGAAGTGTTCTGTGATTTGATCTGAATTCTGGGAAGCCGTTGTTGAGAGTCCCCCGGCTTTGAAAAACCCAGAATGTGGAAACCCAGATGTTGACTGGGTATGGATGTAATGGTTGGACAGTTTGGAAATCTGTCTACTTGATGTTTCTGTCTTGATAATTATGCCTGTATACTTTGAGGTTCAGGGTGCTGACCTTTTCTCCTGAACAAGGTAAATGATATATGTCTGACTGATTAAAGTAAACTTGTTAACCCATTTTGAGTTGCTTTCCTTTAACAAAGCAGATCCAAGAACCTGTGTGAGCAGGCACCCTGGGGACACTGGGGTGCTTGCTGCAACAGTCCCTCAGGAGTCTGTCCTGGGTATCTTCTCTTCTCCCTCTATACTACTTTGCTTGATGATCTCATCAGGTCCCATGGATTTAATTATAGTCTCTTTGCTAATAATACTCAAATCTACCTATTCTACCCTAAACTCTCTTCTGACTTCTTGTCTCACATTTCCAACTGCATTTCCTACATCTAATTCACTGTATCCTAAATGGAATTCATCTTTCCCCCTAAACAATCTCCACCTCCTACCTTTCCTGTTACTGGAAAGGGCAACACCATATTCTTATTCCCTCATTCATAACCTAACAGTCATCATGGACTCCTTACTACCCATCTCTCACACCTTCATATTCGATCTATTGCCAAGGCCTGTCAATTCCACTTTTGCAACATCTCTTGATTATATTACCATCTCTTCTCTGACCCTCTAGACCTTCACCACCTCACACCTGAACTGTTGTGATACTCACTAGTGGGTCTTCTTCCCTCAAGTCTCTTCATGTCATTTCCTTATTCAATAAGATCTAGGCCTATTGCCTCCAGGATCAAAAACAAAATGCTCTGTTTGACATTCAAAGTCTTTCATAACCCACTCCCCTTCTGCCTTTCCAATTCACTTACACCTAACTCCAGGACTAGTTCTCTTCAATCAAATGATCCTGACTTTCTCTGTGTTCTATGCACGACACACTCCATAGATCAGCTCAAGGCATTTTCTCTGACTGTCCTTCAGGCTTGGAATGCTCTCCTACTGATGAACCTGGTAAGTCCCAAATGAAATCTCACCTTTTGCTGGAAGCCTGGCCCAGCCCTTCTTAATTTTAGAGGCTTCATTCTGTTCTTTTCTATTTATCCTTGGTCTGTATATATTTGTTTGCATGTTGTCTCTTCTATTAGATTAGAACCTCTGCACTTCAAAATATTGATTGATTGAAGATGAATAGGGAGCATATCCATCAGGGATGCTGAGAAAGTAGAGGAGAAGGTTTTCTGGTTGTTGTTGTTTGTTGTTGTCGGAGAACTTGAATGGTGAGCTTGTCTGACCTGGGAGAAATGCTCTAAGAGATTCTAATAGAGGGCCTCTATATAATAGGCAATAGGGTGGGATAAGCAGACCTGGAGGAAGACTCCTACTGGGAACAAAGGAAAACTTGAAAATTCCAATTCTTTCTTTTTGTTTGTTTGTTTTGTTTTGCTTTACATACTTGTGGTTTAGGGTAGCTTTTTTCCCTCCACAGCTACTTCTAAATGAGGGAGGGCACCCAGGACAGAGTAGATTGGGGAATTGTGGTGCTGGAACCACTCTTTAGATTTTTGTTCCATCTTTGTCTTAAGGCACAGCTATGCCATCTCAATTTATGTAGTTCTTATTCCAAAGTACTCTAAGACTTTTCTGTCATTCCTATTGTTTGTTTTTTTTTAATATCAAGAATAGCAATACAGCACTTGGACATTTTTTTTCAGCAAATTCAGCAGATATTTATTATTTCTCAGTTTTACTACCTGATAGCACCAACCTATATTCTTATTATAAATTGCTTTGAATATGTCTTTTATGGGGTTTTTTTTTGCATTTTTTGTACAAGTTATCTTTGATAATATACTGAAACTTACTCACAACCACTACATGTATTTCCATTAATATTTGTCTCACAAGCAATCTTGTACTTACAGGAAAAAATATTCATATACATAATGGGCATATGTATAAAATTAAAATGTCTGTATACAAAACAAACACACAAATACATACAATTCAAAGTTAAATCTGGAAGTTCAAATAAGGGTATGAAGGAAGTATGAAGAGAGTTCAAAAGGAGGAAGAAATAACTACATAATATAGATGACATTTGAACTTGACCTTCAAAAACAAATAAAATTTTAATCAAGAGAGATATGAAAAGAGAATATTCAAAGCATAAGGAATAGAAGTTTCATTGTGGCCTACATCTTTTAGAATCAGTGATTGATATATATATGTGTGTGTGTGTGTATATTTGGTATACCAATTATATACCAAAGTAAGCAATTTTGACTTTATTCAATAAGTAAAATATACTACATGTTGTATATATTCAGGGTCTTGCATGACAGGTTAATTAATCTGATAAATTAATTTTGCCTAACATGTCATTGACAACTAGTCACTTAGGGGGAAAAAAAAAAAAAAAAATATATATATATATATATATATATATATATATATGTTGAACAGGGACTATTGGTGCCTTAACCCAAACCAATAAGTAAATTCATTATTTCAGGAATTCTGTTTAGGCCAATAGTAACATTTAGGCAGGAAGACTTTCTGCAACTCTCAAATCATGCAATATAAACCATTTGCCTAGTTCATTTATATGAAAAGTCAACTTTGTCTATGGAGTCCTATTTTATCCTGATACTTCTGGTTCTTCTCTGCCAGAGGTATTGTGCTTCTGACTTCTAGCCTATCTATTCTTCCAGCTACAAAATGTCCTAAGTCAGTGACATGATTCCTTAATACCCAATCACAGAAGACTTGTCACCTTATCACTGGTACAGAGTAGTAGGACCTAGACAGCTTAATAGACAGAAAAAAAGAGGTAAAGTAAAAGACACACAGAGGGGTAGCTAGATGGTGCAGTAGATAGAGTGCTGGGTCTGAAGTCAGGAAGACTCATCTTTGTAAGTTCAAATCTGGCCTCAGAGAGGACATGGCAAGCCAGCCTCACAACTATTTGCCAATAAAACCCCAAATGAGATCATGAAGAGTTGGACACTACTGAAAAACGATTAATAAAACTAAAATACAGAGACAACTATTGTCCACTCTATCTTGTGAGTGTGTGTACATGCATATGTACTATATTATATAATACATATACACATATATTACACACATACATATCTACATGCATTTATGTATGGATATATGTATATATATATATATATATATATATATATATATATATATATATTACATGTATTCAAGAGTTAAGATGTAATTTGTTAGTGCAGTGGCTAGAGTGCTGGCCTACAATCAAGAAAATCTGAGTTCAAATCCTTCCTTAAATAATTCCTAGATAGGTGACCCTGAGCAAGTCACTTAACCTTTTTTTAACTCAATTTCCTCAACTGTAAAATGAAAATAATAATAGCACCTATATCCCAAGGTTGTTTAGGGGCCCAAATGTGGTAATTCTTATAAAAAGCTTAGCACAGTGCCAGGCATATAGTTGGTGCTATATAAATGCCATCTATCTATCTATTTATCTGTCTATGTATGTATCTATCTTTCTATCTATCTATGTATCTCTAGGTATATATTTGTTATTGTTGTTGATATTGATATGATATATGCTAAGATATATAGAATCTGGAAGTGTAAGTGACCTTAAAGATTGAGTTCTAATCTAGTCTCTTCATTTCACAAAAGAATAAACTAAGACCCAGATAAATTAAGTGCCTTATATAATATTACACAGCTAGGTGGTAGAAGTTCTGCAATCAGAAAGGAAGTCTTCAGTTCAATGTTCCTTCTGCTGTTCCAACCTTCTTCTGTTCCAACTACGTCAGAGCTGGCTTCATATGGTGGAGATCACCAAGTGCCTATGATATTGAGCAAGATGTTTATAGGATTCATGATCATCATAAGAGTCAACTGTGCTTGAAACAGAATATCAGTATTTAAGGATGCCTCTAGAAATCATTAGTTTCCTTTCAAAGAGATCTTTCATAGAATGGTACATTTCACAATATAATGTGTCCTTTGATGAAGGTATTAAATGATAGCCTTTGAGCCTACTAGCTAGTTAGTTGATTTGCATAGTGGAATGGGTATTGGTCCCAGAGTCATTGGGTCTGGTTAGCTTTCTACCTCTGGGATCTCAGGCAAATCCCCCATCCTCCCTGGCCATCTCTTTCTTCATCTGTACAGCCAGAGGGTTGAATTAGATGGTTTCTGTGGCCCCTAGATCTTGTTGTTGTTTAGTAACAGTTGCATCCAACACTTTGTGATTCCATGTGCCATACAAGCCAGGCCTTTCTGTATACAACTATCTCTCAAAATCTATCCAAATTAAGGAGCTTAGCATATAAGAGGATGTGCAACTCCTGAACAAAAAACATAATGAAAAATAATATGAAAAAATTCATGATAAAAATGTTTTCAAAATCTTACTATATAAGTTCAGAAGGGGTGAAAGGAAGGTCTCCTTCCATTCTAACATAAAAGTGTACCCATCTATCAGTTAAATCGTTTACATGGAGCTACCTTAACATTGATTAGACATTATTTCTAATGTGTTTATTTTTTTTAAATGTAGATGAAAACTCCTACCACAAAAGCCAAGAAATTGTCAAAAATGTCATCGTAACAAAAAAATTGATTGAGAAAAGACATGTATAACTGCTTAAAATATTTGGGCCAATGACTATATAATTTTAAAAGTTGTGGCCATTGTTGTTATTTTTATACAGAGATCAAAGTTATAATATTTATTAATATTTTTGTAATATTTGTTAGAGTGGAGCCCAGTAAGATTTTGATAGGGGCTCTGATGCAGAGAAACAATTATTCCATCATTTTCAGTCATGGCTGACTCTTTGTGACTCCATTCCTTCTTCAGGTTATTTTATATATGAGGAAACTGAGGCAAACAGGGTTAAGTGACTTGCCCAGGGTCACACAGCAAATGTCTGAGATTAGATTTGAACTCGGGTCTTCTTGACTCCAGACCCAGAGTTCTACATGCTGTATTACCTAGCTGGCCCAATTTCTATGGTAAATCTAATTCCAATACACATATAGTTCCATATCATGCCCTCATATGAAGGCTTTTCTGCTTAAGAAGAAGTTCCAGAGAACTCTTAGGGCATAGTCTTGCTACTCCAGCATAGCCTCCTGGACATATTGAGATATCAGGGGATAGCTTTAGTAAAGAGGAGAAATTACACCATTTAGAGAGGCATCCAAATTTATATCTCTATATCTATATATAACAAGTACATTTTTGTATATTATATATACATATTTTTAAGCTAACACAAGTTCAATATAGATGTGAATTTAGATAGCTCTGAGTATTTGTGTTTTATCCTACATATTTTCAAAAGAAATAGTAAAATCTAGTATTGAAAAAACCTAAGAAGGTCTTTAGAAGGTAAAAGTAGCCAATATTAGAGTAACTTTTTATTATTGTTGATCATAGGATTTAGAATTATCAAGGGGTTTAGAAATTATTTGATTGAACTTCTTCAATTTTCAGAGCAGGAACCAATGTAATTAGTGGGTTATGGCATACCACTTTTTTCCTCCAGTGATATGTGTTTTAATACTTATATAGATTTGTCTAATTAATTAAGTTTTGACATATCTCAGATTCATGATTATTATTAAAATACAACATAACAAGACAAGACTAAAAGATGGATGGAGTATTCCAGTTAGCTTTCAGAGGTTTCACACAGGGAGTGTGTTTGAGTGCTGATAAGACTTTGACTCTATTAAAAAGGCAGAAATGAAGCATAAGTAGAATTTTTATTGTTTTCCTTTTCAGTCACCAGAGGACAATTCTCTGCATGGGTTAGCAAAAAAAGACATGATTTTATCTTATCTAAACATATTAAAGTTCAAATTTGCAAGCTGTACATCTTCTATTATTCGTTTTAGAAAATCTATAGTGATTTATATCTTCAAATATAACTTGTAGGTCAAGTTCCATTCTAACAAATATTACAAAAATGTTAACAAATATTACAACTTTGATCTCTGTATAACAATAACAACAAAAAATTACAACTTTTTAAAATTACAGTCATTGGCCTAAATATTTTAAACAACTCTATGTGACCTCTCCAGATTAAGATTTGATGATACTATGACATTTTTGACCATTTCTTGGCTTTTGTGGCAGGAGTGGTTGACCTATATATATATATATATATATAAACTCATTAGTAAGAAAGTCAAATTAACATTAAGGTAGCTTCATGCAGAAGATAAAACTGGAAGATGGGTACAATTTTATCTTAGAATGGAAGGTAACCTTCCTTCCACTCCGTCTTATATAGCAAGAGTTTGATTATGTCTTTATTCCACCTTTGTCATACATTATTTTTCATTATGCCTTTTGTTCAGAAGTCATGTCTCCTCTTATATGCTAAGCTCAATGAAGGCAAAGGTTGTGTTTTGATTAAACTTCATACCTCACTCTGGACCTAGTATAGGGCTCTGTGTGCAGTAGGTGCTTAATAAATATTAATTGAATTGATTCTAAAGAGATATTATATGGTAAAATGGATGAAATGCTGGATGTAAGGTAAATAAGATATCCCTTGGTTCAAATAATTGATCTCACCTTTTAATCTTTCATTAGAGTATGCTCCCAAATATGAACAATCATTCTGATAGATGTTCAGGTCATATTCTTCATTAATGTAATTTCATTTTTCTTTTATTAAAATAGCATAATGTGCATGACAGCTAAATATGCAAGAAATAGATCTTTCAATATATATCTAAAACCTGGACTCTGTAAACTTTTTAAAATTTAATTTTAGGGTTTTTCCTATTTAACAAAATTCTTTTTTCTTCTGCGTGTTCCACCACCCCAATTTTTAAAATGGAAAAATAAAACATTTTAACAAATATTCATAGTCAAGCAAAAAAAAAATCCCCCCAAAATATTTGTCTCATTTTGCACCCTGAATCCATCACTTCTCTTTCAGGAAGTGGGTCACATGCTTCATTGTCAGTCATCCAGAATCAGAGCTAGTTATTTCATTGATTAGATTTCTCAATTGTGTCAAAGTTGTTTGTCTTTACAATTTTGTTGTTGTTGTATAAATTGTTCCCCTGGTTCTACTCATCTTACTCAATATCAGCTCATACACATCTTCCCACATTTCTCTACAACCATCCCTTTTGTTATTTTTGTTTTACATTACAATCAAATTTCATACCATTCATATATAATTTGTTCATCCATTCTTGGGTATTCCCTTAGTTTCCAGATCTTTACTATTGCAAAATTGTAATACATATTAAGTCAGTTTCCTCTTTATTTACTCACTCTAAAGTATAGGTATGGTAGCAGTATCACTGATTACAGGGTATTCTGAGTTTAGTAACATTTTGGTTGATGTTTACTTATTTTCAGTTGTGTCTGACTCTTCATGAGAGTGATTTGCCATTTCCTTCTGCAGCTCATTTTACAGATGAGGAAACTGAGGCAAACAGGGTAAAATAATTTTCCCAGGGTCATATGGCTTGTAAATCACTGAAGTCAAATTTGAACTCAGGAAAATGAGTCTTCTTCTCTCCATCATCTCCATCACTCCAGACACCACTGTGCCACCCAATTCCTTCCCTATAAAGTTCTTAAAGAAAATCAATACATATTTATTTAGGCACTGTGGTGCAGTAGAAGGCTCTGAATTTAGAGGTAGTGTGGGTTTAAAATCCTTCTTCCCTCCCCTATAAAGTTCTACATTTTTTACCTTCAGTGAGCTCAGCTTGTACCTCACTTTCTTTATCTGTAAATGAGGGTGTTGGACTAGAAGACCTTTGAGATCTCTTCCAGCTCTGAGTTGATGATTATATGGTCCTATGTTCTATTGATTATTTATATGGAAGCAATCTTTTTCTCTTCTCTATTGTAAAATCTATAACCCAGCAGAAGGAAAGGAAGCATTAAAAAAAAAAACCTTTTTATACATTTATATCTCCTTGACACATGAGCTAATTAACTTAAATCTTACCCAGATCATACCATGACATGCTACAATATTTCAAATATTGGGTTATTTCAAATTTAATATAACAGGGAAATCCATGTGACTTTCTTTTGAAGTACCAAAATGAAAGAAAATATGAATAGCAACAAATCAGGTAAGTGCAGTAGGCAAAGTCTTAGGGAGATAAATATCAAAGTCATTGGTTCATTGCACAGGTTTTCAGGAGTACCCACTAATTTCAGAAATACATCGAATAAATTGTTAGACAGATGTAGGTTGTACTTTGTATGTGCAAATATCTGCTCACACCCTCTAGCTCTCAAAATAGCAAGGTGCATGTGAATATTCTGACGGCAATGTTAGAGGATATTTAAAGTCATAGTAAGAGGCAGTAACAACTAGACAGCTCAATTGTGGTACATAAATATTTCAGCATCACTTAATAACTCCCTTGTTTGGGGTGCACTTAATTACTTTGCTTATTAAATGAGTTCCTTCCTCCTCACTTGTCGATACTGTCATAAACACCACGATAAAGCTTGCCGCATCAGGGAAGTTATCTATAAAATCATATGTGCTTTTCTGATGCCCTAATATACACCTGTGCCTACAGGCAGGCTTTGCCAATGATTGCTTCCAGGTGTGTGCCTGCAGGGAGTCCCTGAAAACCAGTGAGTTTAGAACATTTCCCTCTGGCAGCAGAAATTAACCTGCAGGCACCTTGTAAGCACAGGTTTGTTTTAGGACAGCAGCATTGTAAAGAAGGTGTCTGTGAAGTTAAGATTCTTGCCAGTTTGTTGGGAGAAAGGTAAGAATGGGTTTCCTTTAGTATATGGTGTACTTCTGGGTTTGAAGCCAAGTTCCAAAATATGAGGGACACTTAAATGTTTGGGGTTATGAAAACTATTTGATAAATTAGTCACTCTGATAAATGAACATATATTTTTTTTCCTATCTGGTTGAACTTGAAATTTTCTTGGCTTGGAGAACTAAAAGTGAATGGGAGATAACAGAAATTCCTTTACTAATTGAAGTTAGCAACTTCTCCCCAATTTATACTTTTAGAGAGTTGACTAGAGGACAGAGAGGGCAGGTAATATGCCCAGATCACACAGACATTATTTTAGTACTTGAATCCACATCTTCCAGATTCAAGACTGGCTCTCTAATATACCAAGTTGGTTCTTTTAGTGGGTGTATAGGAATAAAATTTAAAAGCATTTGTGTATGAGAGGGATACTTATTTTTAGTAAAATAAAAACTTAGGTAGGAATGGATTTTACCATATATTTTATTACTCTTATTGTAAAATATGAATAATCAATCATTACTTAATTGAATTCCAGTTAACTAAAATATTTTATGTGTAACTCTAATTGAAATTTTTGAGCATATATAGATAGATAGATAAAGACAGTGGTTTGTAAAATTGCTAGGAAAAGAAAAAGCACATTACTTTGTGTAGGGAAATTATTTTTAAATGTTTTAAAAAAAAGAAATCCTCATTTGTTATTTTTTCCCCTCTGTATAGTGGAATCTAGTTCAATCCATAATCCAGCACAATTTCAGCCCAGGTTTTCTTTCAAACCTTTGCTACACACAAAGTTGGCTGATGTACCATTCAGCATCCCAGCAGCTCTTTCTCTTCACACTAGCAATGGCAAAGCTTTGTGAGGGAGCCCTGCTGGCTGCTCTGAACTAAAAACATCCCCGGGACCTTTAATACGTTTTTGCACACCTTATTAGAGGTAAGTAAGGGAGTATGTTTGGGTATGAGAGAGGGAGGACATCTGTTAACCAAGAGGATAGTGATCTTCTGCTCTACCGGCTGCATTTTAAGTCATCTGTTCTGATGCAGGAGTGAGAGCAGTAGGTGGGAGGGGATGCTTTTGTACTTGAAATCCTAAAGTCCAGATTAAGTGTTATGACAAAGGCTGTTAGAGACTTTAGAAAAAAAGGTATGATAATGGAAGTACTCTGAAAATGCATCCTCTTCTTTCTCTGCTCCCAAGTTAAATCTTATTGTGCTAATAACAGTACTAAAGGCCAGCAGCCCAAAAGCTATAGGGTTCTTTGAGTAGCTCTAGTCCTGCTGTTTTTGAAGTCCCTTCTTTTAGCCAATTTGGTTGGATTCTCTAGAGGGGGCATTTCATGTGTACTTATCTCTCTTGGATTCTTTTCTTTTTCTATAATCCATCAAGGAACAATAGCATTTAACAGCTAACAGGCCTTTTTGACATGCATATATTTGAGTCCTCTTCAGCTCTGAAAGGTATTTTTAAGAGACTTCTTTTAAAACAAGTTAGGTTCTTATGCTTCAGGTTTTCAATTAACTTTTAGTACCAGTGCTTATGTTAAACCCTCTCTCTGTTATACAGTGGCAAATGTCAAAATTCAGGGTCAATGGCAGCAAAGTTTATCATTCAAACCTTGTTTGCTAAAAATTATCTTGACTTCTATTTATTTTTTTGGGGGGGTAAACTATATTTCCAGTTTATTGTTTAGCAAGAATGTTGAATCTTCTTGGCATGGTATTCAATTAAAAAAAAACTATGAGTTTAAATTGTATTTGGAGACTGAAAAAAAATCCTCAAACTTTATTTAACTAAAGGTTCAAAATGAAAATTTTCCTGTAACTTGAATCATTTGGTTGAGTCTGACTTCTGATTTCTATTTCTTCCTCTCTTAACAAGGTGAAATTAAAACAAGACACTGTTTTCTTGCTTACGTTGGAAAAAGTTATTGGGTGACATTTCACTTACTGCTACACTTGCTACACTTTAGAAAAGACATCCATAACATTTAGTAGGACTTTTAAGGTGTCTTTACAATTGTATTTTGATTAGATTTCTAAGTTGGATTGCCATTAAATTTAATTACTGGACCTACCTCTATCTACAAGTGCTTTGTTTAAATAAGTCTATGTTTTTTCTTTTGATAAGAATATGAGCTTCTTTTTTTTAATTAGTGTTTTCAACCATTTACTGCTATATGTCTTTTTTTTTTTAACTTATGAGGTTTGCCTTAGAGACATACATACAGTGTGTGCCCTTAACAGTACTGAAAGTATTCATGTCTTATCACACCTGGAATGTGTTGGGGTAAGAAGATGGAATATTATACCACCTTTTAATATTTAGATGACTTGTGAAACTGCATATTGATATTTTCAATGCATTTTCATTATAGTTCCTACCATTGAGGCCATGTGAGGCCTTTCAGAAAGATGGAGTGGTGTAATTACCAGGTGTACATGTTCATTAATCCTTCCTGCCTAGAAAAAGCTTCAAGTTCTTCTCCAGTGGCCCATTCGTAAAGCTATAAATATCTAAATTGTGTCAGCCAAAAAGTCACACAGAATGGTGGCTCTCTCTGAGTTCAATTTCATGCCCTGTTGCTTGGGTCTTCTGAGTGAGAGTTTGGAATTCTTCATGATGGGTGCTCGTCTTGCTTGTAAAGTTCACAAAACAAAATATTAGATCATTAATTAGTTTAAATATGCATTTATATTTCCTACCTTAGACTCTTCTGGTGACATAAATGGCAAAAAAAAATGTGGTAATCTTCAATGAAACTATTTGCTTTTCACTTAGTTGATCAAAATTGTGCTGAAGGATTTTAGATCTATAACCAACCATACAGCTGTGTTGGTACAGCTTCCAATTTGAGCCTACATGTTTCAAATGCTTATAGTAGTATCCATAGGTATAAGGAAAGTATGTTTTATTAAGTGTCTGATGCTGTTAGATTTGGTGTAAGAGATTTTTCAAATGCCTTTTTAAGATAATCTTTTTAAAAATAATTCAGAATATTCATTGGTATCATTTCAGAGATGAGAAAAATAAAATATTAAGCACAGTGATATATTGTAGAGTTTCATTTCTACATTTTATTCTCATGGTGTTTACATGGTATTGCAACAAAATGCTAAATTTAATCTAACTATCAGGAGTTAATTTAAAATTTAATCTAAATATCAGGAGTTAAACTGTTTTCTCCTGAAATAACTTTGAAGAGGTTTGCCCCAAGAAGCAACTCAATTCAAGGTCAGGTTGATTCTTTGAAAGAAAGGCTATGCTAAAAGTATTAAATCATCTATATTATAGAAACATGTTTTATTTTGTTTGGGGAGGGCAGGTGTGGGAAACATGATGGTGCTTTCATTATGATTTCTAAGTTATGAAAGTGAGCATAATTTAAAGGTGACAGTAATAAACAGAGATGGATTTAAAATTCAATGTTGAATAAAATTGTAAGAGGCAAAGCCAATGATTTAAGCTATGATTTTTCCACTCTCATGCTTGAAGAATTCAAAATATACACAATAGCTGGGTGTCTTAAGTAATTTCAAATAGATATAAATATGTTTATTATATATATATATATATATATATATGTATTCACACATATGTGTATATAATGGTTAATAACAGAATATTTCCTTCTTGGTTTTACACTTCAAATGTTATGGATCACCTATTTGTCTGATAATAGTAGTTTCAAAGGCAAATGAAAAAAGAAGTCATTTTTATTCATTGAAGATTTTAATGATTTTCCTTCTTGAAATTAGCAAAGGATATAATGTAGTTTTTATTTGAATTGCACAGTTTGGAAAAGCGATTCTAAATGGGAATCTAGCAAAATAAAGTGGGGATATAGTTGATTTAAACATAATTTACATAAGCAAAATTTACCAACCATTCTGCATCTTGATGTGTTTAGGAACTGTCCAGCCAAATAAACACAAGGAATATTATATTTATCTGAGAAAAGACTTCAGTCCTTAAAGTAAAATTCTTAACAAAGTATGAGTTTCTACAACATGAGCATTGCAAATTTAAAGTCAATCCCCTAGACTACTTTTTTTTTGGGGGGGGGGGGAATTTGAGAAGTGGAAGGTCTTCACATTGAAGTGGAATGCCTTCAATACCTTGAAGACCATAATGTTGACCATATTTGATTTCAATCTAAAAATTCCACAGAACAAAAAATTAAAAACTTCCTGTTTCTCATCCTTCTAATGACTGGAATGCTTATGGATTAGAACAAATACTCTTAAACCAAATGGGTAATGTTTGTCATTTCTGTTTTCCTATGTTCATAAAGAACTAGCAGTTTGGGGGTACCTCCTATCATGTATTAGGCATCGATTTTAATGCTTTATTAGTACCTACCTATTAGTTACAATACAGATGATGTAAAGGAGGTAAGGTTTTACCTTCAAGAGAATATCTCTTTTATGGTAAATAGTATTGAGGTGGATGGGGAAAAAAGAAAAAAATCAAATATGTCATAGATCTGGAGATGTTTAAAATTATCTACTTGATTACATTTATTTCCCTCCGCCTAATTTTTACAGATGAGGAAACACATATAGAACAATGAGGTGACTTGTCCAAAGTCTCACAGGTACTGAAGAGTCATGGAAGCTACTAGGCAAAAATGACAAAAATATACATTCATACACTGAAAGTGTATGCATATTAATTGTGAGGCATGTGTATATGTGTTTTGTAATGATCCTTCAGTATTAAAAGGGTAGAAGTTTTGAAGATAAATTAGTATTTAAATTATTACTTAGCAGGGAGAGAGGAGTGATGCTGTCTATTTTTCTTTTACACAAAGAACAATCATGTTTTCAAGCACATACTCTATAACAGACATGTGCCTGACACACAAAGAAATCCTTCCTGCCTTCAAGAAGCTTATGTGTACAAAAATAAGTGTGTGTATTTGTGTGTGTGTACATGTCCATATGTGTGCTTATGTGTAAAAAAGTTCTTTACAGACTTGTGATTTCATCAATATAGGGAACACTAGGTGAGGAAATATTTTTCACCAAAACAGACAAGCAACTGTTCTTTGATTTATGTTCTTCAAAATTGCTTAGGATACAGAGTAATAAAGTGAATTGGCTGGGGTTACACAGACATTGTGACCTAGAGGCAAGACTTGAACCCAGGTTATCTTGATTCTCAGGCCAGCCCCCTATCTACTGTTTCATATTCTCTCTCAAATGCAAGATATACCGTGTTTCCCCGATAATAAGACACTGTCTTATTAAATTTTTTGGAAAGAAAAACACCAGAGGGCTTATTTTCAGGGGAGGGCTTATGTTGTCCTGCCTCAGCTCTCCTCCCCGGCACTGCTCTCAATGGCGCCAGCAAGCAAATCACTGGGGAAGAACAGGATGATGCGCTCACTGCTGCAGCTCTGATTGGATGCAGCTCAGAGCGCAGCGTGTGTTTCACGGGGGGGGGGGGGACGGTGCATACAGAGGGTACCATAATGTTACGTGTAGCGCAGGCGATCACCTTCACGACAGTAGCAATCTCAATAGGGCTTATTTTCAGGGGAGGGCTTATTTTAGAGGAATCTTCCACAGTAAGGGGAGGGCTTATTTTCGGGATAGGTCTTATTATCGGGGAAACACGGGTATAAACATCATTGGGTGGGTAAGGCACACTATTAGGATGACCATCCAGTTTGTGAACTGAGCTTTACAGTAGGAATTCTAAGAGCTAGGGGTGAAGAAGAGTTCATTTCAGCTATGAAGTACCTTCTGGGTGAAGGCACAGACTGGACATGGGATGTCATCTAAATACAGCAAGTAGAGTTTGGCTTGAACATGGATTATGTCTACCCTGGAAAAGGTAGGCTGTACCCAAATACATCTCTGATTTATTGTCCATGATAAGCATGTTAAGCAGATTTCACCCATGTATTGGGAAATGTGATTTCTTTCATGTCCCACACCCATGTTCCTGATTATCAAAGTTACTTTTGCAATGCCATTGTGTTTGAACCAATGAACCAGGATGGACATAGTTCTTAAGAAGAATAAAGAAGGATAAAATGAGGTAAATGCCAGGGATTTTGGAAAGCATGATAAATTCTGCTAGTCAGATGCTCCTCTTTTTCCACCAGTGTCAGTCATATTTAAGCGGTTATAGGTACTATATGACATCCATTGTCATATACAATTGTACACTCCATACTGGCACATGGTACAGTGGAGGGAGCTTCCAATCCTTACTCTTATCAATTAATCTCCAAAGTCACCTTATTCAGGTCATTTAACTGCTCTAGGCCTCTGTTTCCTCCTATAAAGTGAAGAGTAGTTGATCTTTAATGTCCATTCATTTATTAATCAATGAATTTGTGACCCATATAAGGCTAGGGAGTAAGCCATTCCATCTGTTTGCTGCTCAGTTGTGTTTTGTCTCTTCCATGTCTACTGACAACTGGAATCATCAAAGTAATCTCTAAGTCCTTAAGACATTAGTGAAAATACCATGTCAGTGCACCTGTGTTAGACTTATAACATATTCGGATACTAAAAGTTAATGTGTGCTTTTGGGATAATAAAAGTTAATGTGTGTTTTTAGGATAATAAAAGTTAATGTGTGTTTCATGTTTATATGATGAAGATTATTTCAGTCAGCAATTATTTATCAAGCATTGACGATTCACAGTGTGCTTTTGGGCAAAGTCACCAATACAAATATGCAATTTATAATAGAAGAATAAAGTGAATTGATTTTGATACTAGGACTTAACTCTAGGAGGAGGGGAAGGAAATATTAACTAGTGTTACACTTCATGTCTTTTGACTGCTGGCACTGATTGTGTATCTTTTTACCTTGCCTCTTGAAGAGAAAACTATGAAGGCATTTGTGCTTGACTCAGCAAATCAGTTTAATGAAGATTAATGGCATTTTGCTGGAAATGTACTCAGTCCATTGCCTTCTTTTGCTAATTTCTTATTTTGTAATTCTTCATGAAATTAAGTACATTTTATTTTCAGAAAAGTAAGTGTAACCTAATGGGAATATTCATTTATTACCATATACTTTTTTATCATGACTGCCATAATCACATCAAACATCACTGAATTAAGTACATTTAAGCACCAAGATGGTAACTTTGTGAATCCCATTGGTTGTAAAATTTAGAAATTGTCCATCTTAGCAATGATAAATTGATTTTATTGATATTAATTAAACTATGATTTGACATGTTTTAGTGATATTATTAATTTCTGAAGAGATTGCTTCAGAACATTTCAAGTGAGAGTTAGTAGTTTCATATATGTGAAGGTCATTAAAATTTTCAGAGGATTTTTTTTTCTATTTTTTATTATTTTTTCAAATACTTTCTTAACTTCTGATTTACATCATTCATTTCTGCCAGATTTTGAGTTACAAATTTTCTCCCCATTTTTTCCCCTACCTGCTGCCCCAAAATAGCAGTCCCACAGTATCCCCTCCTCCAATCTGCTCTCTCCCATATTTTCTCCTATACCCCTTTCAACTTTTCCAGTAGGTCATGGTGGATCTTTATGCCCCAGTGCCTGTATATCTTATTTCCCAAATACATGTAAAATAGTATTAATAATAGTGTGTGTGTGTGTGTGTGTGTGTGTGTGTGTGTATATATATATATATATATATATATATGAATAAACATTTGATTTTAAAACCGAATTCCAGACTCATTCCCTTCCTCCCTTCCTCCCTCACCATTACTGGGAAGATAAGCAGTTCGGTATAGGTTGTACATGTGTGTCTAATGCAAAACAATAACATAGTAGATATATTGTAAAAGACTGACTATATTTCCCTCCCATCCCACCTCCCACTTGTTCTATTCTCTACTTTGATCCTGTCCCTTTTCAAAAGTGGGTGCTTCCAACTACCATCCCCCCCCAGCCTGCCTTCCCTATCATCCCCTTTGCCCCTACTCTCCTGTAGGGTGAGATACCCTATTTACTGTGTATTTCATTCCCTCCCCAAGCCAAATTCAATGGGAATAAGGTTGATCCATTCCCTTTTGCCTTCCTATTCTTCTCCTCCATTGTAATGATTTTCCCTTGCCTCTTCTATATGAGATACTTTACATCATTCTGTCTCTCTCCATCTATTATATTCCTTTCTCACCTCTTAATTTCACCTTTTAAGTATCATCCCTTCCTGTTAAATTGGTCCTGTGCCCTCTATCTATGTATACCTGTAAACATATATACACACATTCACATATATATTCATATGCCCATATACCCTCATATATAGACATATATATGTATGTATGTATGTATATATATATATATTCCCTTCAACTATTTTCATACTGACAAAAGTTTCATCAGTTACAATTATTGTTTTTCCATGTAGGAATATTAATATTTCATCTTTGATAAGTTCCTTATGATTTCTTTTCCCTGTTTACCTTCTCGTGCTTCTCTTGCTTCTTGTATCTGAATGTCAAATTTTCTATTCAACTCTGGTTTTTTCATCAAGAATGCTTGAAAGTCCTCTATTCCACAGAATGACCATATTTTCCCCTGAAACATGATACTCAGTTTTGCTGGGTAGGTGATTCTTTGTTTTCATCCCAGCTCCTTTGACCTCCGGAATATCATATTCCAAGCCCTTCGATCCCTCAGTGTAGAAGATGCCAGATCCTGGGTTATCCTAATTGTGCTTCTACAATATTCAAATTGTTTCTTCCTGACTGCTTGTAATATTCTCTCCTTAATTTGGGAATTCTGGAACCTGGCTATCATATTCCTAGGAGTTTTCTTTTGGGGATCATTTTTAGGAGGTGATCGGTGGATTCTTTCAACATCTATTTTGCTCTCTGTTTCTAAAACATCAGGGCATTTTTCTCTGAGAACTTCCTGGAGGATGATTTCTAGGTTCTTACTTTGATCATGGCTTTCAGGTAGTCCAATAATTTTTAAATTATCTCTCCTGGATCTATTTTCCAGGTGAGTGGTTTTTCCCATGTGATATTTCACATTGCCTTCTATTCTTTCATTTGTTTGGATCTGTTTAACAGCATCTTGATTTCTCATAAAGTCATTAGCTTCCATTTGCTCCAATCTAATTCTGAAGCAATGATTCTCCTCATTGAGCTCCTGAGATTCTTTTCCATCTGGCAAATTCGGCTTTTTAAGGCCTTCTTCTCCTCATTGCCTTTTTGAGCCTTTTTTGCCATTTGAGTTAGTCTATTTTTTTAAGGTGTTATTTTCCTCAGTCAGGCTGTTGACTCTCATTTCATAATTTTCTTACATTGTTCTCATTTCTCTTCCCAATTTTTCCTCCACTTCTCTTATCTGCTTCTTAAGGTCCTCTATGGCCTGTAACCAGCTCGTATTTTCCTTTGAAGCTTTTGGTGCAGGAGTTCTGACTTCACTGTCTTCCTCCTGTTCCATGCTTTGCTCAATTTTGTCCCCAAAATAGGATCCTAATGTTGGAATCTTCTGTCTGCTTTGTTTCCTTTGCCTGGTCATGTTTCCCCTCAGTCCCTTGACCCCTGGGCTTTTTGCCACAGTAGGACTCAGACACCAGACAGGGGAGTTTTTGTCCCAAATGCTGGGGTTTTCTCAGCTGCCAGAGGTATTAGATGGGTGCCTTCTCTGAGGCCTCCACACACTCTGGCAAATTGGACACACACCCCAGGACCTCCACCCTAGACTGCAATCCAGATCCAAGCATGTTAAAGCAAGAGAGATTACCCCACAGACTTGTTGCTTGGTCCCCTACACTCTGCAGGCTACGAGATCAAGCTGCCAGGTGGTGCTGGCTAGCTGTGGGGAAGGTGGAAGCTAGAGTGGCTTGGAGGTTGTGCTTCTACTCTGCCATCTTGACTCCACCCCCTGTTCAGAGGATTATTGATAACTAAATGTAATTATCTACAAAATAATTAGTTCTTTTCTTACATTATCTTGCTTCCAGAATGACTTTGAACCATGTTTATGAAGGAAGACATTCTCATCATCTTTGAAATATCGTCCAATCCAGCACTTAAGTCAAAAAGTAAAAAGGTAGATGGTCAAAATATGTCTCTATATTTTGAATAACATAGTTTTCAACAGGAGATTGCTAGCATGGGACAGCTGAATTCTTTAATTTTCTATACTTTCCTCGTAATTTTCTCACAGGTGATATAAAATCCTTTCTTATTCTCTTTGCCATCTGGAAGCATTTTTCAAGAATAATTTCTAGGCTATTCAGTTTTTGACATTATTTCAAAATAATGAAACATTTTAATTCTTCAATCCCAATATCTTGATTTCCTCCTTGATCATTTTAGGATCATGCTAAATGCTTGATATTTTCTAAGCAGTCATGTAAAAAAATCCACAGTTGTCTTTAAATCATCACAACATGTTTATTTAAAATAGTAATATGAGAGCATCATGATGCCTTCTTATAGAAAAACATAAATGCAGACACTTCAAGTGACTAAGGGGAATACTATTTGAATAAATATTAAATGGCAAACTTATTTTCTACTTGTGGTCATAATTTGGAGGTATTTTTACTTTCTTGCATTGCTTACTTAAAACCTTTGGGAAGGTTAGCTTGTACTAAAAAAGAAAAAAAAATGATTGAAGATAGAAGCTGGTGTAAGACAGGATCATCTCTACACTACTATCCCTAAATGTAAATCCTGCTTTGCTGAGCTTAATAGGGAATTTGTAAAGTCTATTTTGCCCCTTTTGCCATGTGGCAATAGAATATATAGTTGTAAACATAATTTAACATTGCTGTTTGAAAAAGAGTAACAGAGTTGGTCATATTACAGAATCATAGAATATTAAACTTGGAAGGATCTCACTGGTCATGTAATTCAACATATTTGACTCTTTTTGACCTCATTTGGGGTTTTCTTGGCTGAGATTAAAGAGTGGCTTGCCCTTTCCTTCTCCAGCTCATTTTACAAATGAGGAAACGAAAGCAAATAGGTTTAAGTGATTTGCCCATGGTTACATAACTAGTAAGTATCTGAGGCCAGATTTGAACTCAGAATGATGAGCCTTCCCAACCTGAGGCTGGGCACTCTATCCACTGTGCCACCTAGCTATCCCCATTGAACCCATACTCTCAAAATAAAACACCTGACAAATGATCATCTAACTTTTGCTTGAAGATTTCTTTTGCGAGGACTACCCACAGCCTCCTTAAGTAGTCTATTCCACTTCTGAATTGACCCAGTTGTTGAACTCAATTCAAAACTTGCCTCCTTCCAACTTCTGTTATTTGCTTTTTGTTATACCCTCTGGGTCCAAAGAGAACAAGTTTCAGTACATCTTCTAGAAGAGAACTTTTCAGATACTTAAAGCTTGACATCATGTCCCTCATGAATCTTCTCTTCTGCAAATGAAACATTCTCAGTACCTTTGACTGATTGTGATGTGTGATGATCTCCAATCCCTTGGTCGCTCCTCTCTGTTCTCTCTCCATTTTGTAAATCTTCTTCCTCAGTGGTTATGATGTGATATTTCAAATATGACCTAATAATGTTAGAGTACAGAATTACTATCACCTTCTTATTTTACTGGAAACTTTTATTGTTGTGTAGTTGTATAGAACTCTTCATGACTCCATATGGAATTTTCTTGTCAAAGATACTGGAGTGGTTTGTCTTTTCTTTCTCCAGCTCATTTTACAGATGAGGAAATTGATGCAGAAAGGGTTAAGTGATTTGTCTAGGGTCACATAGATAGTAAGTATCTGAGACCAGATTTGAAATCACGTCTTCCTGACTCCAGGCCCAGTGGTCTATCTATTGAACTACTACCTCCTGGAAACTATGCCTTTCCAAGTGAAGCCTACTAGCTCATCAGACATTTTTGGCTGCTGCCAAAAACCATTACATTTCATCTTCCTTCCTTCCAGAGCCCTTCTCTGATTTTTCCCCAGCTTATCAATGTTCCTCCTAAACAGTAATGCCCAGACCTAAACAACACCCTATAAATGTTAATATCAAGGCAGGGTACAAGTGAACTCCCTCATTCCTGGAACATACATCTCTCCATGTAGCCTATGGTCACATTGGTTTTATTCTTTTGTTTTTAGTTGCTACATTATAATGTTAATTCACATTAAGTTTGTAGTCATTAATACCTATTTTTTTTTCAGAGGATCTAACCATGCCTCCCCCATATTACACTTGAACCCCAATATAAGATTTTTGTCTACATACCAAATTTCATTTTAATAGAGTCAGTCCAATAGTCTAACTACTATGCCAAGATCTTTGGTATCTTGACTCCTAGGTTGTATTTGCTATCTCTCCTACTTTTGTGTCATCTGAAAATATGATAAGCACAGCTGACATTTATGGCTTTATCATTGTTGGTGCTAACACTTTTAAGCAGTTCAGAGCCAAATCTACATTTCTGGGCCATTCCTGATTCCAAGTTGACATTAAACCTTTGACTTCTCTGACTCTAGCTTTTCATCTAATTCCAAATGCAACTGTGTACTATTTTTCTACCCACACATATATTTCCCACAAGAATAGCACATTCAACAAAAATGTCTTTGATAAGTTTCCTAAATGAAAGAAACTGAAATATATATATATATATGTATATTATATAAATATACACACACATATATACACATACACAGGATAGGTAGAAAACTACAAGAAAAAAGACTTTCAAAATAGAACTCATCTGCCCCCCTCCCTTTTTGATAACTATGTACATATATGCCCCCTGTTCCAAACATTCCTATTTCTCTGTCTCCAGCATTCTTCTAGTCATCTAAGTTCAAAACTATGGGGTCTTTAATGATTCTTCCCTCTCTTTCTAAACACCTATCCAGTAAGTTGCCAAGTCCTATTGATTCTGCTTCTACATCATCTGTCACAGCTATCCCTTTTCTTCAGTAATACTACAGCCACTCTTGTTTGGGTTCTTATCACCTCTTGCCTGGAGTACACTCTGACATATTTGCCTGTCAGAATCTTAAACTTGAGTTCAGGTGCCACCTCTTCTATATAACCTTTTCTGATTGCTCCAAATGATTTTTTTTCCTTTTAACCTCATCAAATTTTCCTAGAACATTTTTGTCTCTCACCTCTGCCTACAATATGTATTTTACTTCTCTTGGTACATGTCATATCTCCACCATCACCACAACCATCACCTCCCCCTCAATAATGTAAATCCATTAAGAATTGAGAATGTGGCATCTTTTATCTCTGTACCACAACACCTGCAAATACCATGCACATAGTAGACATTTAATAAGCATTTGTTTATTTAATGAATGGTACACTTTAAATTACCATAGATTATGTTTTTACTACTTGTCCTCACACATGTTTTTAATTCCATTTTGGCATTTTATTAAAATCATGTATGTTTAAAATATTTAGAAATTATACCTTTATCTCCAGGGAGAACCACATTCAAAGTTAAAATGAGAAAAGAAAACTAAATGAAATATTTATCCTGACAGTTAAAGAAAGTGCACAAAGTATTCCACCAACAAAAATCAACAGACATACATTGTTACATCATATGTCAGAAGTAATTGATTTTGTTTTCAACCAGTAAAAATACTTTATTCTTCTTTCATGAGATTGCAATAATATAAATGCAAATATGACAAAAATAGGTACATAAACATCTACCTAGTTATAGATATAATATAGCTATCTGCCAATTGATGACTATGAAGATTGAATTAGTGAAAATGAATGGATTGAGTTAGGAATTTTGTAGGTTCTATTTATCATTGAGCTTCTATGACTTCAACAGTAATTTAACTATTGTTTCTTTAAAAAATACCATTCAGTACAAAATATCCAGGACAGTTGCTGATATGTTTTAAAATCCATGCACTCTGCCATTTAGTTATTACTAATAAATCATAGACATATGTAACAGATAAGTAAACTTTCTTTTATTCTTATATTAAATTATTAGAGCAAAATGATTTCAATTTGTGAATTTTCAAGTTGTTTAGATTTCATATATTTTCACATTGCTATTTCTCCAGCTTTAGAAATTCTGAATTGCTCTAGATTTAGCTGCTATAATCCAGTAGTAATTACTGTAGAGTCACTAAAGACCCAAATGCATTTTTCTATGCATCTTGCAAAAATTAGTATTTGAATTTATTCAAGTAAAGAATGGAACGAGTTGCTCAAATGACAGGCTTGTGGTATTTGTGCCATTCAGCTCCTGGAAATCCCTCATGCCCTGGGAAATTCAGTTAAAACTATTCTTTCTACTAGCACCAACACATTCTGACATGGTTTGTACATAATGCATCCTAGTAGGGAAGCAACCAAGCAGTTCAATAGCAGCCAGTAGCATACTGAGCTGAACTTAAAACACCTTCACTTTCTGACTCCATAAGATTCAGCTGGTTTGATGCCAAGAGAGTTCAATTGACACTAAATTTAGCATCAATTGGAGGACATACTTAGTAACATTCTAGTGAAAGCCTTAAACAACTAAAAATGAACAATCATTTAGGAAGTTTTCTGTATGCCTCCTTTGTGACTTGCAAAATGTGGCAATGTTTATGTTTCTGGTGTTTATGTTATTTACAACAGTGAATTCACTTCCAGCAAAATTTTAACAGTGACCTAGTTTTTAAAAACTTAATTGAGTCATTTTACTTACTATTTATAAAATCAAAACCCTTTATTATTTTTAATCTGACATCATACAATTTGAACTAGTTATAGATGGAGGAGAGAGTTGGGGCATATTTGTTTTACCCTGTTGGCGGTGTGCTTATAACAGCAGATAGACAATAAAATGTGGATTTTTTTTCTTTTTTTGGAGTGCAATTGGGGTTAAGTTACTTGCCCAAGGTCACACAACAAGCATTTGTGTTAAGTGTCTGAGGCCAGATTTGAACTCAGGTCCTCCTGACTCCAGGGCCAGTGCTCTATTCACTGCGCCACCTAGCTACCCCTAAAATGTGGATTTTACTTTTAAAACAGCCATGCCTTTGTCTCACATAACACTATTCATCGAAATCTAAATTTGCATTTACCATGAATGTAACCAATACTATCTTTCACTTCAATGTTTCTTCATGTAGAGATAATCTTCATTTTTAGTACATTGACATTGGCTATATGTTTGATTTTAATGATCTATCCCAGATGAAATGTATCTGATCTTTCAATTACTTTGCAAATGTATATTTGTATAATGTATAAATGCAGAATATGATTTCATTTAAATCACCCTTCTGAGGATAATTGTATGAAAAATAACTAAAGCATACTCTAAAATTAATTTAGTTTTAATATAATTAATGCACTAAAATTTAATACATACTTAATTTGGTGCTATTTTGTAGACAAAATTCATGGTGAATCATATTTATGACAGTTAAGATGCATAAGCACATACACAGACAACCTATGTATTGACAGTTTTAAGTTTTCTCTTAGCATTTGAGAAGTAACTTGTAAAGGAAGAATGAAGAATAGGTTCTAAATGTTATAGATTTTAACTGAATCTATGGCAACCACCCTGTGCCAGGAGGATGCTTTTCCAGAGTGGGATCAGATCAGGTACTACTCAGTTGTACTTTGGGGATTTCTGAATTTTATAAGGTCATGATACCTGCATAATAGTTATCCTTAATGGATGTTCCCCACCCCCTTTTTTTTTTAACCTGAACTACGATTTTATCAGTGTAAGGACCTCCTGGTGAGGATTTTCCTCTAATGGGGCATATGGGAAATTTCTTTGCAATTTATGGTCTTAAAGAATTGCCTTGAGCTTTGAGAGTTTCCATGACTTGTTAAGGATCACACCACCAGTACATGTTAAAGTTGAGATTTGAACCCAGCTCTTACTGCCTGTGAGATCAACCCTCTATATGCTATGCCATGATGACTCCCCTAGGCTAATAGATAATGAAGGGAAAATGGAGATATTTTGATCTATAATAGAAAAGAGGTAATCAGTTCAATGTTTACTATATTTAGGGTAACAGGAGTTCAAAGATAGATATGGCACTAGAGATCCTCTTTCAAGAAGCTAATAGTTCCAATCAACAAGCAACCTACTATATGTCAGGCCCTATGTCAGGCACTGGGGATATAATTATGAAGACTGAAACAATATCTACTCATGAACAACTTACAGTACTATAAAAGAGACAGCAAGTATACATTTAAATGCATACATAGAAAATATAAGGAGAAAAATAAGAATAAATACAAAATCATTAAGAAAGAAGATACTAGTAGTTAAGGGGATCATGAAGGTCTTTTTGTAGAAGGTAGTTCTTGTATTGGATCTTTAAAGGAGAAGGGGGTATAATAAAGGAGTGTTGTGGTGGAAGTGCATTCTGGTCTTGGGCGATGTTGTGTATGACCTTTGAGGACCCTTCCAGCTCTGGATCTACAATACTGTGAATCTTGTGATCTATGATCCTATTAATCATATCCCATTATAATCCACAGCTACAAATGTTGATTGAAGACCTATTTTGGAAGGACTTGAATGCCTAGATCAAGTTGATATTTTCTTGGTGTACCATTGCAAACTCCTACAAATCTTTCATTAGAAGAGTGATGTGATTTGAGTAGTAGCATCCTGGGAAGATTATACTGTGGAACATAATCTGGCAATGATGTGAAGGATAAATTAGAGAAGGGAGAGATTAGAGACAAGCCCATGAGGAGGATATGATAGGATTGTAGTGTATACAAGTATCAGACTATAATAGGGCAGGAAAATGAGGAGTGTAAGTAAGAAGAGATTAGTCTTTTAACTAGAATAGTTACACTGAGTGTGGAGAAAAAGCAATAGATATGAGAGATTGCATAAGTAGCATTGACAGGACTTGCTGGCTAACTGGATGTGTGGAGTGAGAGGATAGTACAAATAAAAAAATGACTCCAAGGATGTAAGCCTAGCTGATTGTAATGATCCACTCATTTAATATATAATTAATAAAAAGATACTTTCAGCAATGCTAAGAACTGTGAGAAATACAAAGTTGAGATGACAAGATATCTATCTTGATAGATCTTAGTGTGTGTGTGTGTGTGTGTGTGTGTGTGTGAGTGGGTGGGTGTGTTGGGGGGAGACAATCATATGGTGCCATATTATGCTATAAAGGTCCTATTGATATAAAGTTAACTGCCAGTATGTGACATGAGAAAGATGATTTTTTTACACTTGATATTTATTTTTTCTAATTTATTTACTTTTAATTTTCAACATTCATTTCCACCAGATTTTGAGTTACAAATTTTTCTCCATCTTTCCCCTAACCCCTATCCTCAAATAGCAAGCCTACTGAATACCTCTTCCTCCAATTTGTTCTTTCTTACTTATATCCTCTCCAATCCCCACACCTCCAACTTTCTAGTAGAGCAAGATGGATTTCTATACCCCAGTGCCTGTATATCTTATTTCCCAGTTGCCTATAAAAAAAACATTTTTAAACAATTATTTTTTAAAACTTTGAGTTCCAAATTTTTTCCGTTCTTCCCTCCTTGCCATCCTCACTGGGAAGATAAGCAATTCAATATAGGTTGTACATGTGTAGTTACACAAAACATTTCCATAGTAGGTATATTGTGAAAGACTAACTATATTTCCCTCTGTATTGTCCCACCCCCCCAATTATTCTATTTTCTCCTTTGACCATATGCCTTTTCAAAATTGTTTGCTTCTAACTACCCTCTCCCCCAATCTGCCCTCCATTCCATTATCCTTGCTCTTATCTCCTTCCCTTCTATTTTCCTGTTGGGTAAGATACCAAATTAAGTGTGTATGTTATTCCCTCTGTAAGCTAAGTTCAATGAGAGTAAGGTTGTCCCATTCCCTTTCACCTTCTTGCTCTTCCCCTCCATTGTAACATTTTCTCTTGCTTCTTTTATATGAGATAATTTACCCTGATCTATCTCTTTCTCCTTCTCTCAATAAATTCCTCTCTCACCTCTTAATTTTGTTTTTTTTTAATATCATGCCTTCATATTCAACTCATCCTGTGCTCTCTGTCTATGTATACATGTACATTCATGTACCCACACACATATGTATTTATATACACTTCTATACATATATGTATGTATACATATATATTCCCTTCAACTATTCTTATGCTGAGAAAAGTCTTATGAATTACAGTTAATGTTTTTCCATGTAGGAATGTAAACAGTTCAACTTTAATAATTTCCTTATGATTTCTTTTTCCTGTTTATCTTCTCATGCTTGTTATATATGAAAGTCAAATTTTCTGTTCAGCTCTGATTTTTTCATCAAGAATGCTTAAAAATCTTCTGTTTCATTGAATGACCATATTTTCCCTTGAAGCATTATACTCACTTTTGCTGGGTAGGTGATTCTTCATTTTAGTCCTAGCTCCTTTGACCTCCAGAATATCATATCCCAAGCCCTTTTGTCCCTTAGTGTAGAAGCTGCTAGGTCTTGTGTTATCCTGATTGTAATTCCACAATACTCAAAGTGTTTCTTCCTGACTACTTGCTGTGTTTTCTCCTTGACATGGGAATTCTGGAATTTGGATATAATATTCCTAGGAGTTTTCTTTTTGGGGATCTTTTTTAAGAGGTGATCGGTGAATTCTTTCAATTTCTATTTTGCCCTCTGGTTCTAAAATGTCAGGCAAATTTTGCTTGATAATTTCTTGAAAGATGATGTCTAGGCCCTTTTTTTGATAATGGCTTTCAGGTACTCCAATAATTTTAAAATTCTCTCTCCAGGATCTATTTTCCAGGTCAGTGGTTTTTCCAATGAGATATTTCACATTGCTTTCTATTTTTTTTTATTTGTTTGGATCTGTTTGATAGTATCTTGATTTCTCACAAGGTCATTAACTTCCAATTGCTCCAATCTAATTTTGAAGGGATTATTCTCTTTAGTGAGTTTTTGAAATTCTTTTTCCATCTGGCAAATTCATCTTTTTAAAGCATTCTTCTACTCATTGGCTTTTTGGTCCTCTTTTGCCATTTGAGTTAGTCTATTTTTTAAGGTGTTATTTTCTTCCATATTTTTGGGGGGTCTCCTTTAGCAGGCTGTTGACTAGCTTTTCATGATTTTCTTTCATCATTCTCATTTCTTTTCCCAATTTTTCCGACACTTCTCTTCCTTGATTTTCAAAATTCTTCTTGAACTCTTCCATGGCCTGTAACCAGTTCATAGTTTTTGTTGAGGCTTTTGATGCAGGAGTTCTGACTTCATTGTCTTCTCCCATTCCATGCTTTGGTACTTTTTGTTCCCCCAAAATGAATCTATGGTCTGATTACATTTCCTCTGCTTGCTCATATTGCCAACCAATTACTTGACTTTTGAGCTGTTTGCCATGGTAGAACTCTGCTTCCAGAATGGAGAGAGCTTTGTCCCAAACTGCTGGGGTTTTCATAGCTGCTGGAGCTATTAGTATGGTGCCCTCTCTACAACCCCCACAAGCTCTGGCACACTGGCCACACACCCCAGGACCACCATCTAGGACTATGATCCAGATCTAAGCAGGTTAAAGCATGAGTGATTACCCTCTGAATGGTTGCTTGATCCCCCTACAATTTGCTGGCCAGGAGCTCCATAAGCAGCCATGTGGCAGGACTGCACAGTCACCACACTTCTGCTGCTTCTTCCTCTGCTGCTGTGGTCAGGGCTGCCTCAGGCCATAACCATGCTCATGCTCATGGGGTACTGTGCTTAGCTCCCAGCCTGGTGCTATAGATCTTTCCTGTCAACCTTCTGGGCTGCCTTCAGGGGGGGATTTGTTTCTCTCTATCATTTTGTGGGTTCTGTAGCTCTAAAGTTTGTTTAGAGTCATTTTTTTACATGTATTGGAAGTGATTGAAGTGGGAGCTGATGCCAAGTTTGTGTTTCTACTCTGCCATCTTGGCTCTGCCCCCAAGGAAGATGATTGTTATCAAGAGGAGATGGGGGGAAGTTCATGGAGGAGGAGACATTTGATTTGGATTTCAACAGATGGTTAAGAATTCCACAAGAAGGAGATGGGAAGGATATTTCAGGTATAGCAAATTGCATGCAAATGGGTCAGGGCAGGAAACTAGTGGTGAAATAGTGTACATATAAGGAGAAATTAGAGGCCTCTCCTGATCCCTACATCTCAATCACTATTGACAATAACAACAACAAATCTACTTTACATATATATATACATATATATGTATATAAATAACATGTTGTAAATGCTGTTTCTTCTTTTATGTTATAAGGGCAAAGATTATTTGTTTGGTTTTTTGTTTGTTTTTCTTTTTTTGTTTTTTTTTTTGCCTCTGTATCCTCAGCACCTGGCAGAGAGTAAGAACTTAATACTTGCTTATGGATAGAATGTTTAATAGAGGGAAAGGCAAGCTTTTTAAAAAAATTTTATTGATTTTTTTATCACCTATATTGTTTTTTAATCTTACTTTTGGACAGTTATCCTCTGGAATGGCAATTAAAACAGAGGAGGAAAAATAGTCTAGCAGAAACAAAATCTGAAAACAATCTAATTCAATAGATGTTTTTGGTGTGTCAATATAATTCTGGCATTATATACAATGTTCTATACTCATATTCTTTCACTTCTGTAAAGAAAGGAAGAAGTGTCTTCTCCTGTTTTCTTCTTTTTGGGGATCAGGCATGGTCATTAAAATGTAAAAGTACTATTCCTATTGGTTTGTTATTGTTGATCTTTTTATTTATGTTATTGTTATTGTGTGCATTGTTTTCCTGGCTCTGCTTACTGTGTCTTGCTTCAGTTCATGTAAGTTTTCTCATGCTTCTTTGAATTCATTATATTCGTTATTTATTGCAGAAGAGTAATATTTCATTATATTCACATGGCATAAACCATTTAACCATTTCCCAATCAATGGGCATCTATTTTGTTTGCTATTACAAAATGCTATTACAAGACTTTCTTCTCCTCATTGACCCTTGTAGGGTATCAATCAATCAAAAAGCATTAAATGAACACTTAAAATGTTCCAGGCACTCTATTAGGTCCTGAGGACACAAATACAATAAATGGAACAAATGTTCATAGTTTGAAATTTCTATGTTAAAAACAAATTTACTCACTTTTTAAGCATAATTTAAAAATACCTTCCATAATGATTTGATGAATTCTCAGTTCCACAATATTAGTGTACCTGTCTTTCCACATCACCTCAATGTGGCATCCACTTTTCCTATTTTTGTCACCTTTGCTAATTTGCTGGTTGTAGAATGAAACCTCAAGTTTGTTTTGATTTTTATTTCTCTTACATATTTTTAAAATAATTTTAATTTTCCACTTTGATGACTCTTTATATCCTTTGACTACTTACCTAATAGGGAATGTCTTTGAGACTTTCATATTTATGTGCTTGGCTATATTTTTTCCTCATCAGATTCACAACATAGATATTTGATAGATTTTTCCTCAGTTGACTGTTCCTCAAATTATCCTTGTTATATTATTTTTATGCAAAGTGTGTTTAATTTCATGCATTCAAAATTATCTATTTAATCTTTTGTGATGACCTTTATGCCTTGTTGGTTAAAAGTTTACCTCTGAGTAATAAGTATAAAAGGTGTCTTTATGTTCTGATTTTTATGGTATGAATCACAATATTCAGATAACGTGCATTTTTTTTTGTCGGTATTATATAATATAAGATTTTGTTATAAAGGCAATTCCTATCAAACTACTTTCCATTTTCCCTGGCAATTCTTGTCATATAGAAAGCATTTTTGCACATAATTTGTGGATATTTTTCAGTTTATTGAGTCCTGGGTTAAAGTATTTCATTTTCTTTCTTAATGCAATTGGTTCCATGAATATACATTTCTCTTTGTCAACCAGGACCAAATAATTTTGATGATTATTGCTTTATAATGTAATCTGCATTTTTTAAATAAGCAATCAGGATTAAGTAACTTGCTCAAGGTTACATCTTTTGTCTGGATGCTGAGTATCTGAGGCCAGAACCGATCCCAGGTCTCCCGACTCTGGGGCCGGTGCTCTCACTGAGCCACCTGGCCGCCCCTTGTAATCTGCATTCTTAAAGCTCTACTGTCCCATCACTCCTATTCTTTTCTTTGGAAAAGACATGTTTTATTTGGAAAATGAGCAAAATGTTGGACATAAGTTGATACATCTACCAGAGAAATAGAAATAAACAAAATATTTGGGAGTTATATTCACAGAGATGATAATTGAGGACACGTCAAGAAATATTGATTAAACTTTCTGTGCAACGGCAATACTATGCAATACACTAGAGAGAAGTTTCCAGAGATTTGTAAAACATGATCCTTGATGTTAAGAAACATAATAATGTTTGGAAGAAACATGAAATTGAGTGCTAAAATGAGTGGGTACAATCAATATTGTAAAAATTCAGAGGAAGAGAGATCAAAGTACAACAGTCTAGTTAGGGAAGACTTCATTGAAAAGGTGATACTTTAATCACAGAATGACAGAAGTTTAGTTATGAGAGGGACCTCTGTAACTATCTACTCCAAATCATAATACATAGTCTCAACTTTCTTCTGTAACATCACATGGAGTGTTCACCCAATGTCTGCTTGAAGATCTCCCATAAAGTAGAATCCACTACCTCCCAAGGCAATCCATTCTACCTTCAAATAAATCTAAATATTAGGAAGTTTTTCCTAGAATCAAGTATAAATTTGTCTATGTAACTTCCCACAGATACCTCAAGAGTCTATGTTCTGGAGCCAAATAGACAAAGACCAATCTCTTTTCCCCATTACAGCTTTTCAAATATTTGAACATATGTTCTCTTTCCCTATTCATCCCCAAATCCCTCCAGGCCTTCTCCTCTCCAGTCTGAATGTATCTAGGAAATTCAAATGAACCTCAGATGGTATAGATTTAATACCTTTTACCACCCTGATTACACTCCTCTGACTTCTCAGCTTATTATTGTCCTTCCTAACTGATGATATACAGATATTAACACAACACTCCAAATATGATCAAGCCAGGCCAGAGTTAAAGGATGAAACCCTTCATTTCTGAAAGTCATAACTTTCTTAATGTAGCCCAAGATTGCAATAGTTGCTTTGTTGTTGTTATAATTTTTGGCTGACATATTTATCTAACCATGCTTTCTTTGTCTTATATTTGTAGAGTAGATCCTTGAATTAGTGTTATGCTTTACATTCATCCATATTTAGGTTCATTTTAATAAATTCAGTCTTATATTCTGGCCCATCAATCTCTTTTTGGCTCCTTACTCTGTGTTAGTCATTCACCCTAGTTTTGTTTCCCTGAAAATTTGATAAGAATGGTGTCTGTACCTTTATCAACGGAATTGAAAAAAAAAAGGTTAAATAGCACAAGGGCAAGCCCAGATATGTGGAACATTTCACAGGAGACTTGCTTCTGCAATGCCATTGAACCATTAAAAATTAAGTCTTTACTCTGCTTATTTTCATGTTCTGCTTCTTAATTCTGGATAGTTTTCTCTCCGATGCTTTTCCACCTTCATATTAAGAAATAGGAGGTCTAAAAGGGCACTTCAGAATAACAGTTGCATGTTTAATGTTTTATGTACTAATTGCTGTTGAGTAAAGAGAACAAACAGAACAGTGAGACATGGGAAATGGACTATTTGTATTTAATTTTAAAATGTTTACTATTGTACACCAGAGAGTTGCACTGGCAATAAAGGGAATGCTGATGAGGTGATAGAAGTGCCCATGTTCCATACAGGGAGAATTTCTTGGCTTTTTTCAACCATAAACTCTCCTCATCAACAATGTAAACAGAATTCTGCTGCGACTGTAGGATATATTTGTCCTGTATGAACAATATTTTGGGGAAATTGTGCTTTATTTGCATTTTTAATCTGATATCAGTATAGCCCATTTGAAAGAGCTGTCTGATTATCTTTCATAAGAGAAACATTTTAGAAATACAGTGTGTTTTTAAAAGGTTTTGTTCCTGGTATTTGACTTTCATCTTATTTTGATCATCTACATACACTGTGTGTTATTGTGCTTAAAAAAACCTAATGTAACTGTAGCCTAGAATCTTTTCAAATCAATATGATATTAAAAGCACAGTTCAATTGGCCATTTTATTGAAAAGTTTCATAACAGTAACTACAGTGAATCTGGTTATTTAAGCAGTTTTCTAGCTATGTTTCAAAGTAACAATACTTTACCACATCATATACAGGGTTAATTCAAATAAAATAATGTTGAAACACTTTGCAAGTTCACTTAGAGCTAAAATGAATAATTTAAATATTGGCACTTTTACAGAATTTGGATATAAGCTATAGGAAAAAGTAAAGGCAGAATGTGTAATTTTGATGTACTATTTATTTACACAAAGAAAATGCTTTCACACTCTCTAATCAGTATGAAGAAAATACTCTCAAAACTTGTTAGTATAACTAATAGTTTCCTTCTGAGTGTTGCAGGAAAATAAACATTATCCTATGTGTTGTCTCTCATCCTCTAAAAAAATACCTAGACATGAGAAAAAAGAGAAACAAAAGAGGCCGGTCCAATGTCTACAGGACAGTTTTTATTTAATAACAGGTACAGTGCACCAAAGCTCATTACTTAATGGGAGACTGTGGCAAAAATGTTTGTAGACACTGAGGATTATTGATCTTTGGGGGTCAGAATATTGGAATTCCATCCCCAGCATAGTCATCTTAATGAATTTGTGTTAACACACTGAGCAATACTTTTAAATCCTTCTTGTTAACTTCACTAACGTATGTAGCAAAGTGACATCTATTTCTGATATCTATTTTCTAGTGATCTTTTCTTTAAAATATGGGAGTAGTAGTGGAGTTAGCATATGCTGGGATCTCCTTCCCAGCTCTGGCCGTGTCTTACCTTATTCCTGGTCTTCGGATGTCTCCGGCTTCTTGTCTCCAAGAAGAACTCACCCCCACAGAACACCCAAGGACACGGAGGTTGCCAAGCGAGGCTGCTCTTTATTCAGTTACATCTTAACAGTGTGGCCATCAGAACAAAGCAGAACAGAACCGTGGGACAGAGAGAGAGAGAGAGAGAGAGAGAGAGGGAGGGAGCCTCCCCTTGCCTTTTTTCTTATATCCTTATCATTCTTCTTTCTGTCACATGCCATGTGGGGGCCAATCGTGCACTCTCCCGAGTGCAGGGCAAAGGAGTATGTGTTAAGAGGAGTCCGTGTTGATAAGGCACATTCTATGCCACATCGGCCTTTCCCAACCTGGCAAAGTCAGCCCCCATGGCTCTGCACTCAATGCCATGTCGGCCCTTTCAGCCCGGCAGAGTCAGCCTCCACATCTCCAAGCTCCTGCTCCTCAGAGGTCACGTGCACCCCCTCCGACAACTTGTGACTGCTGCAGTGTCTCTCACACTCACGGCTCCACCAAGCATAGATGAACAAAAACTACTATGTGTAAGGTTTTATTCCTAGTCCCACCACTTACCTAGCAGAGGAATTTTCACCTCTATTGTTCAGTTATTCCATTCTGCAAAATTTCAATAGTGTATGATTGAATAATAAGCTCTGCTTTCTTGAATATAAATTTCTCTATGGTGAATAGGTTTGGTACAGGTAAGGTAAGGAAGCTGAGGCAGGCAGAAGTTAAGTGATTTATCCAGGGTCACAATGGTAGTTAAGTGTCTAAAGCAGGATTCAGGTCTTCCTAACTATAGGTAAAATGATCTTTACACTGTGCCACCTATTTGTGTTGGTATTCTGATGATTGATTACCTTTATAAACTACCTCAGTCATTTACTAAATAATAATGGAATATACTATCCCTTTGCACATACATAATTATAATGATTTTGACCTACCATGAAGTAGATGTCAATGCTAAATTGATTTTTCAGTAGTGGTAATGGGACAATATTGATTCAGTCAGTCACAAAGTGAAGTGCTTTTGCTAAATTCCATGAAGTCCAAGATATAGTCCCTACTCTCACAGAGCTTATAATCTCATTGGGGAAACACCATCCTATGAAACAGCTGACATAAAAGCAAACAATTGTACACACTCCAAATGCAACTGGAATTTGTTAACAAGAGCTCACCAAAGGTGGTTGGGGCAGCTTCAATAATGAAAGGAATTTAAGGTAGTCTTCAAATCTGATAGAATTTGGAATATGTAGAAACATAATGTAAAGCACTCAGGCTAGAAAAACAAAACAATCAAAGTATGAAAGCTAATGTAGGGTGTATGCAGGATGGTGACAATAAGGAGACTAGCCTGACTTACTTTGGAAAGTACATGTTCAATTCTAGAAATACTTAAAGTTTGCTATGTACAAGAAATGCATTGGGGAAGCAAAGTAGAAAAATGTCAGAATCCCTAACCTAAAGGAGCTTGTTATCCATTAAGTGGAGTAAGACATGTACACAAATATATATATATGTGTGTTTACATGTGTCTGTGTGTGTATGTGTGTAGTATCATGGAGTAAAAATGAGATACAGGCAAAGTGCTGTTTTCTTTTTTTTTCTTTTTTTTTAGAGGGCAATTGGGTTACATGACTTGCCCAAGGTCACATGGCTAGTTTTTGTGTTAAGTGTCTGAGGCTGGATTTGAACTCAGGTCCTCCTGACTCCAGGGCTCGTGCTCTGCGCCACCAAGCTGCCCCCTTAATATTTTATAAAGAAGAGTTCAAAGTAATGTAACAGCAGGAGCAGTAGCAGTCACAACAACAATAATAGCATTGATATAGCACCTACTATGTTTCAGGCATAGTGCTAAGGACTTTATAAATATCTTATTTGAGCCTTACAACCTTGAGAATTGGGTGCTATTATTATGCCCATTTCACAGAAGAGCAAGCTGAGACAGAGTTAAATTACTTGTCCAGAATCACACAGTTAGTATTATCTGAGACTGGATTTGAAATCAGGTTTCTCTGACTACAGGCTCAGCACTCTGTCCACTGAGTTGCTTAGATGCTTCTTTGCAGCTAGGTGAATATGGAAGGATCAAAGAAGACTTCATTGAGGAGTTAGCAATAGAATTCATAGGATTATGTAATGATTCATTTGGGATGCTAAAGACCACTCTGGAGGCAGAGAGCTGTGTCAAAAGGGCAGAGATGAAGGGAATATAACCTAAGCATGGTTCATAAGCCTATGTGATGGGTTGGTCGCACTCATTAATGTTAAAAATAGCGAGGGGAGATTGGGAATCATCTAGTAGTCTATTTTGGCTAAAGAAAAGAACGTGTGAATGAAGGTGAATGATGTGAAATAAAGCTTAAAATGTAGGTTTGGAAATAGAAGCCTTTTTTTTTTTAGCTGGGGTTTAAATTGTAGTTGTGGAGTGAGTGGGAAACAGTTTCTGAATTGGAATAAAGCTAAATGATCATGAGTTGTTTTGGCCAAGTTAGGCAGGGCTTTGTCAAAGGCAGGTTTCCAGTGAAAACTTAATCCAAAAGGAAGAGGATAGGTGCTTGTAGTCACTAACAATATGTATAGGCATAATCTACACAATATAAGTCATAAAAGGAACAGTGGGTCTGGGAGATAAGAAATTTAGGCTACAGGGGTGGCTAGGTAGCACAGTGAATAGAGTACCAGCCCTGGAGTCAGGAGGACCTGAGTTCAAATGTGGCCTCAGACACTTAACACAAAAACTAGCCATGTGACCTTGGGCAAGTCACTTAACCTCAATTGCCCTCCAAAAAGCAAAAAAAAAAAAAAAAGAAAGAAATTTAGGCTACAATACAAGCTCTAGGTAGGAAGACATAAAGCAAATAAATTTCTGGACAAGCTGAAGGCCAGGGTCTAGGAAAGACCAAACATGCTTTCATATGAACCTAATTTTTTTTATCAGAATTTGAAGTGAATTAAGGGGTACCTTATCCTCAAGGAGCCCAAATACCTTCTTACTTTGTTATATGCTCAGAGTCATATGCTGTTTTGTATTAAAAGACCAACACTTTTTCAGTCGGCTGTCAAGTTATCAGAGGAAATTTTGTTAGTCTAGTCACAGCTATAATATTCATATCTGAATGTAATAAGGTGATTCATTTCTCCCTTAAAGAGTAGAAGTAGCAGTGCTCAGATTCCACTTTGACTTTATAAGAGATGCCCCTTTGAAGATCTTTTAATTTCCTTTAATAAAAATCTTCTTCATCAGAAGTTCTGCATCCTGTTGGGGCCAGGATAAGCATTCTGGCAGGTAAGATTCTAGTTTGGATGATAAAGGTTCATAATATGGTGGATGAAATTATAAAGGGCCTTACAACTAGTCAGGAAAGTTTAAATTTGTTTTGGGTAGACAACAGAGATAATAAAAATTGTGCCAACAGGAGAAAGACATAGCATTGATCAGTATGCAAGGTGAATGATGGGGAATGGGAGGACAAAGTTGTAGGTAAGGAGATTCATGTGAGTGGGGAGTTGTTTCAGTAATCTAAGAATTAATGATGAAGGCACATCCATCCTAGGCTGGTGGTCAGTTGAACAGAAAGAAAGCAATAAATCTGAGGAAGATTTCAGAGAGCAAAGTAATAGGAATTGATGCCAGTTTAGATATAGGAGGTACACCTTTGTCTACCTTTGATGAGTCAAAGATTATACATGCAGAGTTGGGAGAGGCCTTAGAATCACCTAGTTTATCCACTCATTTTACAGATAAGGAAATAGCAAGTTTTATAAGGTCACAGTGTGGAGCAAAATCAAGATTTGAGCCCATATGCCTCTAAATCTAGCACTTTTTAAACTATGAGAATAACAATGAAAAGATTCCAACCAATCTGTCCCAGTGACCTGGGGAAATGGCAGATATGAAGAATTAATGAAAAGGAGCTACTTTGGGCGAAGCAGATGAGTCAAATTTTAGAAATGTTGAATTTTGAAGAACAGTGTACATATAGCCAGCAGATCTTTAAGGAAGAGCACTGATGAGAGAGGTCAAAACTATGTAAAGAGAGGAAGATTTAGGAGGCATAAAGGTGATAGTTGAATTCATGAGAATAGATGAACTCACTGAGGGAATGAATGGAGAAAAGAGAAGAGCCCAACCTTGGGAACCACAGTTGGGGTGGAATGTAAATTGATATCTAGAAAAGGAGCACTTCAAAAGGTAGATGAGCCAGGATGGTACAGTGGTGCCACTGAAACCCAGAAAAGAAGGGGTTTCAAGAAATGGCAGCCAATCAATTTTATCAAATATTTGGAGAAAAAATAGAGTAGGATAAAAACACACACAAAAAAACACATATTGGTGAAAAAAGAGCAGTTTCACTGAAATGATGTGGAATTTGAATTCTCAACAATGGAGATGTCAAATATGCAGCCTAAAGAAGGAGTGCAGGAGTGAACCAGATTAAATTATAATTGGGAAATATTGAATGAAATAAAAATATCATAAAACATAGATAACGTTGCCTTTTGAAATTAAGTCAATATGCAATCCACAGAGATCCTTTTGCATGGTTTAGTGGCCCTCATTTTTATTTGAGTTAGACATCACTGGTCTAGAATTAAAAAGAGTAGAATTAAGAATGTGCAGATATGAAGTACAAATCAGTAGCTGTGTGGGTTAGTGGGAAGAAGCAAAGGTTGTGTCCGTTACCTCACCTCGTCCTCCTTCTGACTGGCAGCATACATTTTTGAGGCAGTTATTTAAAGTCATCTGTGACAGTGGGTAAAAGGTTAAAGATAATTGGCAATGTGTTGACCTTGGCCTCAAAAGCACCACAGTTTAGTGAACTCTGATGACTAGTTTGGTCACTTACTAATAGTAGGAAATGGTACTTGTGACAGTAATTGTAAGTGCTTGGTTTTGCAAGGTGAGCATTTTGGAAGTTATTTATTTCTTTAGGCACTTTCTGTTTAATTCAGGTAAAAGTACTCCCCTCATCCCCAAGACTTGGAATGTGACTCATTTTCACTGAGGAAATATGGTCCCTTGAATATGAAAAGGATCATATTTTTATGAAGAAATTTAAACATTATATGAGTTATAAGGTGGTATTGAATAATTTTTAACTATTTCTATTTATGCCATCATTTAAGCATGCAAGCATTTTACCAGAATAGCAAAGAACAAAATCACAAAGTACATCATATACCTTAATTTTAAAAGTTTTCATGCAGAAATAAACCTCCATGTGAATTTGTTTTCCTTGGTGATACGTATTTGTTACAAGGAAGGGCTTTTGTTAGAGGTAGAAGGAAGGATTGCAGATGAGAAGTGGGTGGGCAAAGATAGTGATGCAAAAGAAAAAAAAGCAAAAAAACATCAATTAAATAATACACAGAGAGAAGAGAGAAAAGCATTGTCAGAAGGGGATGCAGATATTTAGATAAGTGTTGGTTCTAAAACATTAAATTCTTAATATCACTTAACAAGCTGTATATCATGAATATTTGTGGTGTCATAGACAGTCCTCTTTTTCTGTTCTTTATATGTGGAAGTTGTCATTCTTGGTATTTGTATAAAGTTCATAATAAAAATAATCTTTTAAAAATAGAAAAAAATCCTACTGAGCTTTAAAATCATTTTTTGGCACAAAAAAAATGGGTAATAATAATTTTAATTTAACATAGAAAGATTTTGGGTCAGGAAACCCATGTTAAATGTTACCATTTGGTATATAATTTCCATAAATTTATGTATCACAAATTTACATTAGTAAGATACTTGCTAAGTAAAAGCAATGTTAATAGAAAATAAAGATTATATGTAAACCATAGGGAAAAATGATGTTTGTAAGATCCTGAAATATTCAATGATTTTAAACTTATGCCTTTAGTATCTTTCTTAACATAGTTAATATAGTATGCATGTAAATAGAAATAAGCAATTTATTTGAATGATTATGTGAAAATTGTTTATATTTCAAAAGCAAGAATTTTTCAATCATGGGTTTATTGCATTTGTAAGAAGGAAATTATTTTTAAATCTTTGCATGTAGATTGCTTTGAAGTTGAGACAGTTATTTGTAAGGATTTTTATTATTTATATAAATGATAGAACATATAGACTATTATCTTTCTGAAAGTCATAAAATTGTATCTTAAGGAAAGCAAATAGTGAAATTGATTATTCCATATTATTCATCTCTGAGTTGATATGACCAATGGACAATTTTTTAAAGGACAATTAGAGTTGTATAAATTGCAGATTACATGTGATTTTCAGTGATCCAAACAATCATAATTATAGCTTTTAGAAATGAAAAAAAATGTATCTGTTTTGGACATTTCTGTAAGATATTTTCTCCATGCACCAGAAAATGGCAATGATAAATTCAGGAACTTTTTTTCCCTTGAGATTTACAAGTTTCTTTTTTCAAATGTATCTTATATGACACTATGACCAACTATAGCCAATATTATTTATACACAATATAGTCTTTATTGACTAGCATATGACTTTTCCACATGCTAAAAAATCACTTACTTGGTCATATTACCTAATATGATAAACTAATTCCTTGCTATTTTATTATACATTTAGACAGTTATACCTATATGTCCCTCTGACTTTGTGCTCAGGGCTACCTACACTTTGTTGGTCTCATATGTGAAACAGGAAAGGACTTAGACACATATAACCTTTACCTCAACACCAAATTCCATTCTTCCTCTCAGTATTTTGTTTATTGTAGAAAGCCTGGGCTTACAACCTGAATACTTATTTGTTAGAAGGAACTGACTCTCTACATAGGCATTGTGATTTGGTACTTCACAGGATATACGTATACATATCTTTGGAATTTGTATATACATAATTGATGTTTTATATATTTTCAATACTTGATATGTGGTTATAGAGGACAATCAGAAAGTTACATAATCTGAGCTGAAATGGACCAGCTCCTAAGTAGTTGTTGTAATGATCTTAATTTAATATGAGAATAAGATTTTTTTGTCATGAAGTTCAAGCAAAATGTTAGTATTTGACAGGTAACCTTTTTTAAAATAACATTATACTTTCCCAATTACATGTAAAAACAATTTTAAATATTTGTTTTTTTATTCATGAAGTCCAAGCCAAATGTTAGTATTTAACAAGTAACCTTTTAAAAAAAACATTATATTTTACCAATTACATGTAAAAACAATTTTAAATATTTGTTTTTAAATTAATTTTGAGTTCCAAATTCTCTCTCTCCTTTCCTCTCTCCCCTCTGCTTTCCCTGAGATGGCAAGAAACTTAATATATATTGCATATTAACCTTTTGCCGTCAATCATGCAAAGAATTTTCATATTAGTTACACTTTGAAAGAAAACAGACCAAAAATAAAAACAAAACCAACAAGAAAATATTTAAAAGTATGCTTTGTTTTGCATTCAGACTTCATCAGTTCTTGTTCTGTATTCCATCACAATCATATACAACTTGTTCAGCCATTCCCCAATTGGTGGTCATCTCCTCAGTTTCCAGTTTTTTGCCACCACAAAAAAAAAAAAAACTGCTCTATTTTGTACAGACAAATTCTTTTCCTTTTTTTTTTTAACTCTTTGTTTTACAGACCTAGTAGTGGTATTACTGTATCGAAGGTATGCACAGCTTTATAACCCTTCATACACACATACATATATAATGTGTGTAATGTATATTGTATACATGTGTGTATATGATAGGTATATGATGTTTATGTGTATATATGATATATATACACATATATAAACTTCCAAAAACAACACATGAAAAATTAAATTTTTGAATTTTAAAATATTCAAATATTTCTTAAGACTCAACTTAATCATTGTCTGTGTTACATGAAACTATTCAATTTTTGAATGGTATAAAAATTTTATCAGCAGTTACTCAGTGTTGGAAAGGATTAAATTTATAATCCTAGATTTAAAATCATTCAAAAACTGGGACACTAATGCACTGTTGGTGTGGTTGTGAACTGATCCAACCATTATGGAGAGCAATTTGGAACCCAGAAGGATATAAAACTATACATACCCTTTGATCCCGCTATATATATCTATCAATATTTAAGAGGGAACATTGAAAACCTGTTTCTCTTTATTTATGACTGAACAATCCCTTGCTGTGAAAGCACTTAAATGACAGTTTGTACAAAATAACCACTTTCACAGAGGAAATGAATATTTGAAACACTAACAGAGCACCTTTGAATATCAAAGATACAGTTGTTATTGTATTTTTGATTAAACAAAACAAACTCATTTTATTGCACTTGATGATTAAATAAAATCTATTTATGGAAATGAAAAGAACACCATGATAGCAAATATTCAGCCAAAATTGAACTTCTCACATTGATAGCTAGGGGATATAAATCAAATAAGTAAGACCCAGAGCCATTCTCCATTAGATAAGTAGTCAAAGGATATAAACTTTTCAAGATAAAAACTATAAATTATCACATAAAATGTGGACCAGATCATTAATCATTAAAAAAATAAAATAAAACATCTCTCAGGTTTTAGCTCATACTTTGATAATTGACAAAGATGAAAACATATGGAAATGAGCAATATTAGAGGGGCAGTGGGAAAATAGAAACAATGATATAGTGGAAATAATCTTGCAAGAAAAGTAACTGTATATAACTTTTGATCTATCAATCCTATTCTTCATAGGAAGTCAAGATAGGAACAGAGATCTAATATATACCAAATCATTCACAGCAACTCTAAACAGAGTGGGTACTCATTGATTAGCAAATGGCTAAAAACAAACAAAAAAGACCCCAAAACACTGAGGCATATTGAACAGAATAGTATTGAACAATAAGCAATGGTGGGCATAAGGAATTAAGGAAAAAAACATAGTAAAATGTGTTTGAACTAAACATGTGCTATAATTAGAACCAAAAGAACAATATATACAATGACTACAACATTATGAATGAAAAGGTCAATAAAAGGAAGACATATTGAGTAATTGAAAAGGTCCCAAACAACAGATAATGAAATGTATCTCTCAGCCACAGAAGGCTGATGGTAGAGTAGCAGGATAGAATATTTTATACATTGTCAGATCAATATGTATTTAAAAAATAATAAAAGAATACAAATAGGTAAGTCTGATTTCCTAAAGGGTGCATAAGTAAAAGTTCAATCTGGTGGAGTGTGGAGTTAAAAGGTTTGTCAGGTAAAGACAAATAGAATTAATAAAATGATTTTTAACTGAAGGCCAAAACTTGATCTCATCAGATACTTCAGTCTACTCCATGTATACTTTAAACACATACTGAATATGTATTCAGTCAATACAAATGTGACCCTGTGCAATAAATTGTTATCTGGCATGACATTTTCAACATAATAGGCACATGTGATACATTTAACACAATTATGTAGAATGTTCTTATTCTTATAGTGGTCCTGATTGATTTTTGAAAACACACATTACCAGATACTGAGTAGTTGGAAAACCACTACTTCATAGAGATTTCTAGGTGATAAAGGGTCAGTTCACAGTTTATTTACCTGAGGTGCAGTATTTGTTTATATCTAAGAATTAAATATACATCAGCTTGAAACTCCTTCTACTGTTCAAGAAGGAATTAAAAAAAATTTTTTTGATGATGCACAGGCTTTATATCTTAATACTTACAAAGTATTAATAATAATTATGTTATTATAATAATATTGAATTAATAATTCCTATTATTAACTTACAGTTGTACATAGCACAAAGTCTCGGGGAATTAACCTCTAATTAAAGCAGTTTTCATAGAACAAAACTCTGGGAGATTTCAGTTTGTAGTCTTGTTTTGGAAGTTCATTTCCAAAAGGTGTCTATCAAGCTACCAAAAGAATTGCTTCCATTTTTCTAAAGAAGGGCATGTAGGTATTTATACCTGTGAGATTGAGATTCATTTATAAGTATCTTCTCTTGTCATGTTTTCCCAAATGAGTTCTTGTTTCTTTATATGCAAGTCCTGCTTCACCTATTAAACATGTCTTGTTAATGTCATTTATTTCTAGCATCAATATATCAGTCAGATGGTTCTTGGTAAAGTAGAAAAAGTGGAATGCAGAAGTGTTACTTTATAAATCCAGATGAATTGGAGTAAGGTCCAATGGGATTCATAATGATCAATTTTTTTCTGTATGCAATTCTTTAATTCCTAAAAAAGTATATTTTTATAATCTCCTTGATTCAGAGAAGAGAAAAACTGCCTTCACTATCTATCCTATTCTTCAGACAATATAGATGTACACAGACCATCTTTGCAGTCACAGCCCAATGGTCCAAGGTGGACCAAGATATACCCAAACTCTCAATATTTAGACTGCTTGCAAAGTCTTTGAATCCAAACTTACTTGAAGTGTCAAGTCTTTGAATCCAAACTTACTTGAAGTGTCAACAATAGGAAATAAATACTTTGAAAATGATGGCCAGTATTTTAGCCTGACTCAACCAACCTTACTTGAAAATAAGTGTTGAATTTTCAGATGGGGAAAAAATTGCCCAGGTGACATTAGGTCCTTTAATATCTTTAAGAATGTAATTTTAGGGGCGGCCAGGTAGCACAGTAAGTAAGAGCACCGGCTCTAGTGTCGGGACGATCTGGGGATCTAATCCGGGCGCAGATACTTAACACCCACCCAGAAACACCTGGCCGTGTAACCTTGAGCAACTCGATTGCTTAAAAAAAACAAAACGTATTTTTAAAAATCATTGTTCATATGAAATAATTTTCTCATTTCTGTGAATAAAGCAAAATCAGTCCAGTGGGATGAGGACTAGTCAGAATATTTGGTAAAGTTGTAAACTTCTTTATTTTTGTTTTTGGAAGAGGTGGGAAAAAGCGAACGTGGGGATTGAAAAGGGACAAAAGATACAGGAAGAAGGGAAAGTTAATCTGCCTGTTAGAGTGTAAAGCATGACCTAGATATAGAGTTACTCAATTGCTTGTCATTTTGAATTCTAGTTTGAAAAAAAAATACTTTTGTTAAGCTGGGTGTTACAATGAAATAATTTAGAAGTTAAAATGAAGCATTGATAGTATCATATTTAAGAATAAAATGCAACTCCACGTGAGAACATGAATATTATTGTTTGAATGAACAAGGGATATTTGGAGTTAAATGAAATTTATTAATGAGTGACAAGAGAGAAATAAGGTAGAATTGTATGGAATTTAAACCAAACACATGCTTTAGGATAGATAATGCTAGGAAAAGTTAAAGCTTACTCATTAGGGGGTTGGGAGTAGAGTTGAAAATGTCTTAAAATTATGAATATCTTTGCTTCTCATGCATATTTTCTGCTCTACCCAAGTTCCATAACTTCTTCACCACTAACATTTTGTCTTAATTTATAAGGCTTTAATTTGCATCTTCAGAACCAGACCTTGCCTAAATTTTAAAAAGTAGGCAAGAGTACTCAAAGCTAACTTTAGAATCAAAATATATTGGAAAAAAAGCTAATGATAGTGTTTGCGCTCAATTGCCTTTGTCTTAAGCTAAGCAGAATCAACAAATGTCCTAAATGTTGTAAGATTTTTATTTTTTAAAAATCCAGATTGCTGTGGTGACTTTGAAATGAAAACTTGGGATGGAGCTATCAATTTGGGAAAGAACAGGTATATAAATACAGTCTATAACAAGACCCCATTGATTATAACTTAACTACTTATTTTTATTTAAATCAAAATATTTGAATAAGAAAGGACATTAGAGATCACTTTGAATAATCTTCATTTTTCAGACAAGGAGATTGCAGGCCATAGGACACCAAAGAGTTAATAATTGGGCCTAAAACCTAGCTATCCTGATGTTCACATCCATTTTTTTTTTCACTACAAATGCTTCCATGATGTGACATCAGTCTCTTTTCTATCACTATGCCAGACCCATGACAATTGCTTGTTATAAAGAACAGGAAATTGTTAAAATTATAAACTAAGAAGTAATTGGTGTTTCTTTTTCTTTTTAAATTCACTGTTGTTTATATCCTGTTCAGTGTGTTTCAACACATCTTTGCCTACCAACTTTGTCCTTATTATTTTGGCACATAGTATTTTTTTTTCATCCAGACTGCCTCCACCCAATCTCCTCCTACTTCATTTTGAATAAAATAGAAAATCATGTAAACAGATTTTTGATAACTTTTTCCCCCTCAAGCAGTTTTTATTTCAGTACAAAAAACAGGAAAACACAAGTTTTAAAGAAAGCTTTGTTTATGTGATTAATCAAGTCTTTCACTCAAAATTCTTGATATCATCTTTATATTTTTGTCATTCAAGGTGCCAGGGATGGCATATAATCAGAATTAGAGGCTAATTTCAAAAGATCATTGACATAATAACAGTGATATAAAGAATGATTAAAAATGAGACAATGTGCCAAAACGAGATACAAAATACTAATTTAGTCGTTAGAGAAAATATCCAGACACACAGACACAAAACAAACATAAATGCATTTTTGTTTTTTTAGAAATTGGAGGGGAAGAACGAATCTAACATACTAACAGAAGAGGAAACTTTTGCAATCAGAGTAGAAAAATATAAAAGGAAAACAAATATCAAAAGAAAGTTGGCTCTTTGACAAGAAAAAATGAAATACATAAAAATCATTAGCATTTCTATATGGCAATAGTGTAAACAAAAAGAAATAGAAAGTAAAATAGCTACGAAGATGCATGAAATATTTGGGAACCAATGTATTGAGCCACATAAGATTTTTCTGTGAATACAACAAATACAAAGCAATTTTTATAGGTATGAAGTAGGACAAATAAATGGAGGGATATTCATTGTTCACATTAGGGCTCTATTAATGTAATAGAAATTATGTTTTTAAGCTAAATTATTTTATATACTTACCACCATGCCAGTCAAACTGATGAGTCATCTTAAAGACTTAGAAAAAATAATTTGGAGCAATAAAGAATCTAGAATTTCAAATAATGAAATATTGAAAATAATGTATCAACGAAGGAGCAGCACTAAGCAATCATTCAAACTGGTTGAAAAATAGAAAAATGAATCAATGAAACAGACTCAGAAACAAGAATTAGAATCAATTGAATGAAATATTTCAGCTAAGAACAAAAACTATATGGGAAAGAACTCTAATTGACAAGAAATACTGGATAAAATATAGCAATTGTAGTGCCAATGCAATATTTACAGCGTCCACAATCACGATAAAGACTATGACTATAAATATAGAATACATTCGATTGCAAAATACCAGATTCTCCAGATAGAGGACAGAAATGAAATATTTATTTAGACACCAGAAAACCAAATCCCCAAACCAGTAAGCCAGTTCCATTATAGTAACAAAGATGTTCAGAAGCCATAATAACACTGAGAGCCATGCCACCCTTTCGTCTTCCCACAAACCAATACAAGATCAATATTTATTCACAAAATTCTCTATCTCCTTGCCTGAGCATCCTCTTCCTCCCCCCTACCTCCCAGAGTCTGGCTAGTTCTGATTCCCAGCTTCCTGTGGGCTCTGTTTCTCTTCAGCCAACTTTTCCCACCACAGGCTCCATGTGACTACATTCAGCCTATTAGGGGACAGAGTGTATCTTCACAGCAGGGAAGCTTCTGGTGGGCTCTGCTCTACTCTTTAGCAAATTCCCTCCATCAGAGGCTCCATGTGATTAAGTTCAGGCTATTAGGGGGCAGTTTCCTTTCAAAGCAGGGGAGGTCTTCAAACTCCCCCCTAGGTCTATTAAGGGGCAGGGAAGATCTTCAAATTCCCATTCCCATTACAGCAATCTAGTTCTATATCCTTGCCATGAAAACCCCAAATAGGTTCACAAAGAATGGTCATGACTGAAGAGAATGAACAAGAGCTGAGTAAAATAAGAATGAGGTAGGCAAGGAAAAAAAAATTAGACCCAGATATTATATCATTTTTTTTTTCACTTGACTCATCATTTCATTGTTATAGAGAAATCTGGATAGGGAAGATCCCTCTCATAATGCAAAGTAGTCAAAGTATATGAACAAATAATTCACAAAAGAAGAACTGCAAACTATCAAGGACAACATGAAAAATTCCTCCAATTCACTATTAATAATAGCAATCTTAACTGAAATATCTCTAAGGATTTACCTTACACCCAGAAAATTGGCAAAGGTAATAAAATAGAAAAAAAAATAACAATGTTGAAGAAGATATAGAATAGGCAAAGCAATGCAGCAGTGGTAGAATTTGGAATTGGTTCAGCCATTCTGAAAAGCATTTTTGAATTATTCCCCAAAATATACCAAACTGTGTATATCCTTAGGCCCAGCAATCCCACTACTAGATTTATGTTCCCAAAGAGAGCCAAGAAAAAGAGAAATGATTCATAAGTGTAAAAATATTCTTAGCAGCCCTTTTTGATGTAGCAAAGTCCTGGAAACTTAAAAGGATGTCCACCATTTGAAGGGGATGGTTGAACATATAATATAGCAATGTAATAGAATATCTCTACACCATAAAAAAAAAAGACTAAAAGGATCAACTCAGAAATCTTAGAAGACTTGTATGTAGAGTGAATTGAGCAAAACCAGGATGAAAAAAATATATAGTGAGTACAAGATTTTAAGGAAAAACAACTTTAAGAGACTTGAAAATTCTGGTCTATGTAATGACCAAGCATCACTCTAAAGGGCTAAGAATGAAACCTCCCTGACAGTCTCTTGGGAGGTATCTAGGTGGCACAGTGGTTAGAGTGCCAGGCCTGGAGTCAGGAAGACTATCTTCCTGAATTCAAATCTGGCCTATGATACTTACCGTGTTTCCCCGATAATAAGACACTGTCTTATTAAATTTTTTTGGACAGAAGAACACCAGAGGGCTTATTTTCAGGGGAGGGCTTATTTTAATGAACATTGACACCAATTTTAATAAACAGGTAAATGTGAACAAAAAAATGTACCTTTATTCAATAAGCAAATCACTGGGGAAGAACAGGATGATGCGCTCACTGCTGCAGCTCTGATTGGATGCAGCTTGGAGCGCGGCGTGCGTTTCGGGGGGGGGGGACAGTGCATACAGAGGGTACCGTAATGTAGCGTGTAGCACAGAGGATCACCTTCACTACAGTAGCAATCTCAATAGGGCTTGTTTTTGGGGGAGGGCTTATTTTAGAGGAATCTTACACAATAAGGGGAGGGCTTATTTTCAGGAAAGGTCTGATTATTGGGGAAACACAGTACTAGCTGTGTGATCCTGGGCAAGTCACTTAACTTTGTTTACTTCGGTTTCCTCATCTGTAAACTGAACTGGAGAAGGAAATGGCAAACCTTTCCAATTGCTTTGCCAAGAAAACCTCAAGTGGGCTCATCAAGCATCAGACACAATTGAAAACTAACTAAAAAAAACACCTTCTTGAGATTATGGGGAAATTAAATGATGGTATACTATTTTTTCATGAAGTTTCTTACCTCTCCTTAGTGCTCCCTCCAACTTTCCAAACTCCCTCACTTAATAGCCTGAATCAATGATTCCTGGTCAGACCAGTTTGGAGAGTATGTTGACCTCTGCAGTAGACCCAGAGTACTTTTTCACTTCTATTTCCCCAAGATTTTTTTCCCTATAATTTCTCACCCTGCCCTGCCTTTTGAGGTGATAAAATAGAGGGCAGGGGCCCAGATGGTAAATCAGACATAGTAAGTTCCAGGAATACCTCTATAATTTTCATTTAATGAGAGCTTCAAGTGCTCTTTTTTATAACTTCCAATAAGGTGTTATCTGTTTTAATGAAGAACAAGTTCACAACACAGTTTGTACTGGTGGTCAGGAGATATCACCAGACAGTACACTACCTTGCCAGAGCACTGAAATCAATAGAACTCTGTACCAGAATATACAGGCCTTGTTGAATAATAAACAAGTACAATTTCAGTTCATATGGGCATTAATCCTAGTGTTTTAGAAAATGTGAGTTCTATTTTCATTGCAAATAAATAAAAAATTCTTATTCTATATCATATATTGCAAAATGTGCCCAGAAAACAAAGCTGTTTAATAGCAAAATAAAAATATTTCATATTTAAAGGTTTTTTTTTTGGTTATTAATTAGCAACCTATCAGTAAAATTCTCTGCCCTTAAGCAAAAGAGATGGCCAAAAGATCCCAGGATCCAACTTTTAATTATTTTCATTGTCAAATACTTTGAAAATAATCTCAAGTTTACATTTATATATGCATCACATATACAGGCATATATGTATATGCATGTATACATGACACACACATAAAATGTATATATATATATATGTATGTGTGTGTATTACATCCATATATTAACTTTTGAGGGTGAACATTTGTGACTTTTCATACAATAATAACTACATTATTAGAGGGATCTTCTGTTTGTCTGGGGTGGGGAAAGCAGGTAAGGGAAAATGTCATTATAATGAATTCACCTCTCATTTCAGAGTTAGAAGTCGGGATATAAAAAAAAAATTAAGTTTTGAAGTGTGACCCAAGGCTACAATTTATAATCATTAAAATAAAATGGAACTCAAGAAATTTTTGAGGATTTCAAGGATTTCGCTTTAAAATCTGAGAGAAATAATTAAACATCAAGAATTTCAGGAGAATCTTTATTGATTGAGGAATCCAGAATTTCTCCAGCCTTACACACTGGATATTTTAGGCAAATCTGAGGTGATTGGTTAATGGGAAACAGAAAAGGATGGCTTCTTGAAGTTCTCGTTTTTCTCTCCCAACCCCCAACTTCCTCTTTCCAAAATAAAACATGGGGAAAAACAATTTTCCAATCCCATTTCATTCCATTCTAGCTGCTCCAGGCCCGCAGGCCTTGGAACCAAGTTAGGAGGAACGTTTTTTATTAAGCAGTATGACAGAACAAGCTAGCAGGAATGTCTGTTTGGTCTGGTCTCAAAAGACATGGGTTTTAGTCCTGGTTCTGCTGCTAAATGGTTACATTATCTTTCACAAGTCACTTCAGATCTGTGAGGCTCTGTTGCTGATGTGTGAAATGAGAGTGCTGGGCTGCATGATCCCTGAGGGACCCTCCAGTGCCTTGATACTCTGAATTCTAGGAACATAAAACTGAGTGTCAAAACACGCCATAGAAAATGCAAAGTCATTTGAAGATGCTAACTTTTTCCTTACTCTTAATGATGGTAGAGAGATATAGATAGACTGTTTAGTAGGCATTTATTCTATGTCAAACACAAAAGCTGCATATAGAAATGTAATCAAGTGAGATAGTCTCTACCCTTAAGGAACTTACATTCTAATGAGCAAAAGACAAAGAAAGGGGAATAAAAAGGCAGGCTAGAGAAGGCAGTATGTATGTATGTGACCCAGAAGTGGAAGCCTAATTCTGGAAGAAGAGCAAACAAAAGTGCATCTAATAGTCTGTATGATCTAGTCAATAGGGTAGTACTTAAAGTTGATTCCTGTGCTTGAGTGTTAGACTTCATGGTATTTACTTCAAATATTATAGGACTTCAAAGATTGGAAAAATACATCTGGGTGGAGACAGACTTCTTAGAAAAATTGGAACTTGACTTGGAGCTTAAAGGAGGGTGTAATATTAAGGGAATTTGAAGATCTTCCCTGCCCATTAATAGGCCCATGTCACCTGCTTTGAGCTCTGGCCCAGCCCACAAGTTGAGTCATATGGAGCTCAGTGTATGGGAATTTACCCAACAGAGCAGGAACAGAAAGCAAGGCAGATCTAGGATAGTGAGGTGGAGCTGAGAGAGAGAGGTGGCACAGAGAGGCTCTAAGGGAGCTTGTTTGTGGAGAGGCCTGATGGAAGGGAGGCTTGAGGATGGCAGTGCTCTTTGCATTGGTAATGTGTACCACATTTTTTTTATTACCATGGTGGATTTTGCTTTCTGGTATATGAATAAATATCTTGGTTTTGCCTTGGAAGAAGAGAGTCTGTCACATCTTGCCATTCAAACCTGGAAATATGCCTGCATAGTCATAGCAACCGCTGTGAGTATCACACTGGCGATATAAAGGGTTAGATTAAGGGATTAAGAGAGGCAAGAATGGGTGTGTTTGTAGGATACATTAAGGAGACTAGGCTGAAGTACTGAAGAAGAGTCAAATTTAGGAAAAATATAAAAGAAGTTAGGAATAGGCAAGGTAGAAAGGTAGGGTTAACTAGCAGAGAGCTCAAAATGTCAGAGTCCAGACTTAATTTTATAAGCTAAATGGAATAGGCACCTGTAGTAGTAACAAACAAGAGCACATTTTAAAAAATCTTTCACTTCCTCTTTTGATTTAGTCAAGTGTAGTTTAATTGAATGGAATCTTAGTACAACAAAGCTTTGGATTTTTTTTTTGTTCCATCAGTTTTTTGACATGGTATGACAGAAATGTCATTTGGCATGACATGACACAAAGAGTTTGGGGTTTAAGATATGTTTCTGCCCCAAATCCAAGAGAGGTGAGGTGAGGGTTATGTCTTTGACAAGTCTGTTCATTGTTCATCATTTCCCAGTTGGCTTTTCTGAATGTAATTTAGAGATATTGGTTGCTATGTTTTTATGATGTGGTGGGAAACTTCAGACCCTTACTACATGGATCATTTAGGGAACAGCCTAATTTGTCTTTGGCAAAGGGTATAGGGAATAGAAGAGAAAAAATTGTTGTTTCTGTACAAATAGACAGAAATAACATTTTTAATATTTTCCTTTTTAAAAAAAAAAAGATAGACTTTTTTTTACATCACCAAAATTTCTCCCAGGATTCTTCCTTCCCTTTTCCCTCTCCCAGTGAGCCATTTCACATAATAAATATGAGAGAGAGAGAGAGAGAGAGAGAGAGAGAGAGAGAGAGAGAGAGAGAGAGAGAGAGAGAGAGAGAATATAAATTAGCAAACTGATGAATACATTGTAAGAGTCTAACAAGATGTCCATTGTACCATAGCCCCAAACCTCCCACATCTAAAAAGGAGGGAGATTGGAATGTCTTTTGATATTTTTTCTTTGGTGTCATGCTTTCTATTTATAAGTTTACAGCATTCATTTTTAACTGAAACATTATTGTTCTTTCCATTTCCATTTTTCTAGTCATGGTTACAATATAATTTTCTTGGCTCTACTTCATTAAATTTTGTAAATGAAAAAGTACATCTTAAGGTATTGTTTTAAATGTATTTTTCTTTCCATGTGATTATAAATTTTGCCCAAATTCCCAGTTTGGTTTGAAAATGTTTGTGTAGGAGATGCCTATTAATGTTTACATATATGCCATGGAAGTTCCTTTTCAATTTGGGTATTCTACAAGTCAGTAATATATCTGAGATATGGGCTATGGTCCATTGTTGTTACTCCCAAACACTAGTACAGAGTGCAAGGTTTGTTGTTGTTACACATTTACAGAGGACTTTGGCTGGTGCATACCCTTATCTCCTAAGGTGGAGACAGCCTAATGGAGGCAGCCTTTGGCTCCTTATGGACATTTTGCATTGGCTTACTATAAGGTAGGGGATAGCCTCTTTTCACTTCATGCATAGCTGAAACTGATAGGATCTTTAAATCTTCCTGACTTGAAGTACAACTACCCTTTTCTAAGGTGTCTAAGGGTTATAGACTTGTTAATTTTCTGAGTGATGTGATACAGTCATTACAGAAAGTCTTCAGGGTAATTTCCTCCCTTTAGGCCCTGTAGTCCCAAGAAATGGGTCTCGCATTTCCATCTTGTTGCATCTGGTGTTTTCAATTCTGGATATGAGGGATGTAGTCACAATTAATGGTGATTTTGAAGCCCAGTAATTGAGACAGGATGGGACAATTGTTGGGGAATTCTTCAACCCAGAGATCCTGAGATTCTCTTACAGAGTAATTCCTCCTGTTATAGTCCATTTGACTGGAGGTCAATAAATCAAGGGGCAAGGTCAGCCAAGTAAAGGCTTAATTAGCATCAGCTGGCGAACATTGCCATGTGGCTAGCAATTCTGCCAAACACAGGGAAATACACCATCTATATGGTCTTATGTAGCCTTAGGGCATGTGATAGGCACAAAAGGAGCCTATCACATGATTCTGCTCATCCACTTTCCTTATTTGGGAGGTTCAGTAATAGGCAGAAAATATCAGGTGATTCAGGAGAGGGGGGAGAAGGGAAGGGGAATGTCAACTTTGGGGCTGTGACTTATTACCCCTATTGTCTCAGGTATTGCCAAAGATCAAGTTTATTCCATTAGGGATATTTTTCTGTAGTTAATCCCATCAGACCATCTCAGTGGGGCTGTAGGTCTCTTGTTAATACTATTAGAAAACCCAGTAGGATGGGAAGCCTCTAAGATAGTAGAGACCTCTTTGAAGATATAATCAGTGGGTTTAACCTGTTGTCCTTAGGCAAGGGACAGCTAGGTGGCACAGTGGATAGAGTGCTGGGCCTGAAGTCAGGAAGACTCATCTTCCTGAGGTCAAATCTGGCCTTAGACACTTACCAGCTGTGTGATCCTGGGCAAGTTATTTAACCCTGCCTGCCTCAGTTTCCTGATCTCTAAAATGAGTTGTAGAAGGGAATGGCAAACCATTCCACTATCTTTGCCAAGAAAACCTCAAGTGGGGTCACAAAGAGTCAGAGATGACTGAGTAACAACAGTCCTGAGACAATCTGGGTCAGAGAAATGTAAAATGCTCAGTTCACTTACCTTACACATTTTGGTGACTTGGGATACCCCAACTGAAAAACTCTTCAAATTGCTCATTTTCTTTCCTCAGAATTTGACAATGCCATCTATCTCATTTTCTGTTGCCACAAGCTATGACAGTTTTTTTAAAAAGGGAATTCTTCAAAGAATTATGGTCAGTAAAGTGGCATACCACCGGATTCACCCAGGAATCTGAAATACAATTTTTAAAATGGAATGTCCTTTCAGTGACTGTGCTGAATTTTGTGCATGTAGCATTCCCTGTTTTGTTTTGTTGTTTTCTTTTCTAATGAAGGTTTGGCATGTGAAACTTTAGTCATTACCCAGTTCTTCAAAAACCAAGTGCTATCACAAGGGAAAAGAAACATAAAGTGTACTATACTAATGAAACTTGAGGAAGTGTTGGAGTAAGTGAATAGCCTATAGATATGTTTATTTCCTACCTACTTCAATTAAAATTTGTTGAGTTTTCTTGTTTAAAATTCTATAGTCAAGGAATTGTCTTGGCTTTGCCACAAAATCAACACTATCACACACACCATCTGCATGTTGACAGACTTTGAAATCCTTTTGGAGCATTTATGCAGAATATATAGTTCTTTCTTTAGTGAAATGAGTATAGTAAAAGCAGATTTGGCTGGCAATTTATCAACCTGAAATCCTCCCTTAATACCTTTCTGTTAACCAGAAAACCCTCTTCTCCTTACTGTACTAGATAACAAAAAGCTCTTCAATATTAATTTGCTTTCCTGGAAATATCTATAAGAAATTGATCTTTCTGATGAGAAAAAAATGCTAATGGGTCTAATGAAAGATTGAAAAGATTTTGTGATAACGAATATAGATTCTGTGTGTGGGGAGGGGGGGAATGTGGGGGGGGGGCCGTGGGGGTGTGGTATGTGTGTGTGTTTAATATTGTCAGGCATGGTGTGTAGTCACATTCTTTTTGGTTAATTGCCCATATAATTCTTCTCTAAGTACTAGGTTTGGGCTATAATGTATCACCTTTTGGATTAAAAAGAGTTCCATATAGCCTATACACCTTATTTGCTGCCAAAATTTCTGGTTTTAGCCAATTTTTTGTTAGTTAAAAAAAAAATGAAAGGAGAACCCTGAGAATTCTGCAGAGTATTATACATATGTATAGAGAAGAATATTTTACCTGAACAATTTTGTTTTTCTGGGGGAATGTTGGTAAGAGTGATTTCTTCCCTCTGGGACTTTACATTGATGGAAAAGAACAATTAAACTATAAATATCTTTTTACTTCCATCCCTTCAGTTTTCATGAGAATATTTGTGGAATAAATCCTAGTGAATTTACTACAGGAAAATTCTTGTTTTCCTTTTCCCTTTGTAAATCAATCAGTAAACATTTATAAGCTCCTGTAATGTGCCAGGCACCGTGTTAAGGTAGGGATACATTTATTTTCATTAATTGCCTTGATATTTTGGGCCTTTTGTTCTTCCAAATGAATTTTGCTACTATTTTTTCTAGCTCTACAAAAGTAATTTTTTGGTAGATTGATTGGTATGGAACTGCATATGTAATTTCATTTAGGTAAAATTGTCATTTTTATTATATTAGCTTGATCAAGCCATGAGCAGTTAATGTTTTTTTCCAATTAGTTAAATCTGACTTTATTTGTGTGAAAAGTGTTTTGTAATTGTTTTCATGTAAGTCCTGGGTTTGTTTAGGCAGGTAGATTCCCAAATATTTTATAATGTCTACAGTAACTTTAAATGGGGTTTCTCTCTCTCTCTTGCTGTTGGATTTCATTAGAGATATATAGGAATGCTGAGGATTTATGTGGGTTTATTTTATATCCTGCAACTTTGTCAAATTTGTTTATTATCTCAAGTAGTTTTTCACTTGATTCTCTAGGATTCTCTAAGTATATCATCATATCATCTGCAGAGTGATAGCTTAGTCTCTCCTTTGCCTAATTTGATTCCTTCAATTTCTTTTTCTTCTCTTATTTGCTACTGCTAACATTTCTAGTACCAGATTGAATAAAAGGGGTGATAGTGGACATCCTTGTTTCACCCCTGATCTTATTAGAAATGCTTCTAGCTTCTCCCCATTACATATAACACTTGCTGATGGCTTTAAATAGATGCTACCTATTATTTTAAGGAAGGCTCCATTTATTCCTATTCTTTCTAGTGTTTTTAATAGGAATGGATGTTATATTTATCAAAAGCCTTTTCTGCATCTATTGAGATAATCATGTGGTTTTTGCTAGTTTTGTTGTTGATATGATCAATTATACTGATGGTTTTCCTAATGGATGAGGACATTCCCTTTACCCATGCAGATGACCACCTTCTCTATGTATGACTTAAAGGAGTGAAGAATTAGCTAGAGAGCATGTGGCATGCTCAGGGTGACACAACAACCATATGGCAGAGGTAGCTTTTCCTAGCTCTAAGGACATCATGTGGTCTACCCCACCAGTGAACTTGTTCCATGTCCTACAGATAGTGTTAAAGCTAACATTCCAACCCAGATCCTCTGATGCTAAGAGATTCACTACTCATTTTCAATGTACTACATTGTATAATCCAAAAAATATTACAAATTTTACTAGGAGCTAGCTACACATTCCTATGTGTACACGAGAGAAAAACAATTCAGTAGTTTGTTTTTTTTGGGGGGGAGGGGTTTGTTGGTTTCTGTTTTGTTTTTGCTGTTGTTGCTTTAGCAAAAACAAATATTTTTTTCTACCCAAAGCAAATAATTTTATAAATACACAGAAGCCCTCTTGTTAATGAAATTAAAGAGGGTATAAATGTTTGTTTACCTGATCTGACTGGCCTGTGAAAGCCTTAAGTAGTTTCAATTACTTCTACTATTTCTGAATAATAAAATGTTCTGTTAGTCTTTGATATTCTCCTGTTAAAGAGGAGCCTAATTATACAACCCTATGAACTATTTGAATGTACACATTTTTAGGGCTTTCCAACTGGAGTCTGAGACTAAATGAGTAAGCCTGAGTCTTGAAATGACAGAATTCTCACTTTCAGCTGGCTTTTATGGATGGTTTTTCCTTCTGTAAGCCAAATAAAGGTAGTTTCCCAGGACTCACCGTTTGTTGGAATGGGGCCTAGAGATGCCCAAGAGAGATTGCTGGGTTGGTGTGACTTTACCATCTGGTGCTTTATAAAAAAGAAAAAGTTAGGTTCTCATAGATTCAGTCAATATCACTAAAGCTTGGCAACAGTATTTCTCTTTCCACATTTATATCCTATTGCCACCATTCCTCATATTATCTGTCCTTACCTGAGGATATTCTCTTAGCTAGAAGGGATATATGAGTTCATCTAGTCTGATCCCCTTATTTTACAGATGAAGGTGAAGGAACATATACCACAGTTAATGTCATGGCTAGCTTACAACCTAGGTCCTTTGATTCCCCCAAAATTCAGTTGCTCATTTTCAGTGCACCATGTTGCCTGTTAACCCTTTTGAAACTTAATGAAACCCAGGAAGATAATCCAAAAGTATGACCCATAATTTACTATCTATCTGTCTGTCTATCTATCTATCTACAATACACATGGATTACATAGTTGGCTCTGGAATTCATTTGTAGTGTGTGTGTCCACAAGCAGATGGACTGATCTGCAGGTGATTTTAGAAGCATTGTAATGTCAGGAAATTATAAATGTAGTGTTATCAGATTATCAACTCTTTTCTTTTTTTTTTCTTTTTAAGCAATTGGGGTTAAGTAACTTGCTCAAGGTTGCACGGCCAGTTATGGGTGTGGTGCTAAGTATCTGAGCCCAGATTTGATCCCTAGGTCATCCCAGCACTGAGGCCGGTGCTCTTACTTGCTGAGCCACCTGGCCGCCCCTATCAACTATCAAGGATTCCCTTTTTATTATTATCGTTATTGATAGATTTTGAGGGATCTTTCTCATCCTTCCATTTTTTCATAGTAAACTAAACTTCCATGACAGTTTTTTTAAAATATGAAAGAAATTTAATATGGAAGTAACAATACCACCCTGCTTATCTATGTTCTCTTCTAAACTTTGTTCTGCTCACTTCCACTCTGTGTACTTTCTAAATGTTTTATTGACATTCTTTTCTTTCTTCCTTTATTTTTGCACCACTATTATTCCCCATTTACTGTAACCTTATAACTCTATTTCCCTCCCCAAATAAAATTTCTCCTTTATAACAAATATAGTCAAGCAAAATAAATTCACACATTGGTCACATCTGAGCATGTATGTCTCTTTGTGCACTTTTAGTCAGTCATGTCTCTGGAAAGAATGCTTCATTTTCATTTTTCTAGAGTTATGGTTGGTCAGTATTATTAAGGTTTTTCAGTGTTTCTATCCATTATTGTAACTATTGTATAATTTATTCTCTTGGTTCTATTCATTTCACTCCGTATCAGTTTATACAACTTTTCCCAGGTTTCTCAGAATCTGTCTCATTCACCATCTGTTCTGTTACCATCTATTCTGTTGAATTCTTATAATTGGTTTAACCATTTCCTAATTCATGGGCACTGTAGCAGCAAGCACCCTAGCATACCCAGGATGGCTGCCAAGACATGTTCTTAGATCTGCTTTTCTAAAGGAAGGCAACTCAAAATGGATTAACAATCTTGCTTTAATCAAACATATGCCAATTACCTAGTTCAGGGGGAAAAGGTCAGCACCCTGAACTTCAGAGAACACAAACAGGTTACAAGCAGACAAAAAATACAGAGAAACAGATCAGCAGACAGGCTTCCAGCTGTGTGACCATTACATCCATACCCAGTCAGTTACCAGAGAGTGAAGCATCAACATCTGGGTTTTCAAAGCCAGGGGGCTCGATGACTGCCCAGGGTCTCATCTTGTCAAATCACATAACTCTTCTCAAAGTGAGCCCCTAAACAAAATCTCACATCAGGGTATATATAGCCTTCTCCTGGATCAGAGAATGTAACAATCCTCTTGTCCCACTGCCCAATCATAAAGTAACAAGGTGTGGGCATTCCTGAAAAACAAGGCTCCAGGTGACTACATTCACCTTATTAGGGGGCAGAGTACACTCTCAAATCAAGGAAGGTTCTCAGAGTCACTTAAGTCTATCAAAGGGCCTAGGGGCAGGGAAGATCTTAAATTCCCATTCCCATTCCCATGACAGGCACCCACTTTGCTTTTAGTGCTACTACAAATATTTTTGTACATATGGATCCTTCTCTCTTTGGCATGCTTGTGGTGTATACCAAAGAGTGGTATTGCTGGAAATGCACAGTTTAGTAGTGACTTTGCGGGTATATTTCCATATTGCTTTCCAGTATGGTTGGAACAATTCTCAGATCCAGCAAAAGCATATAAGTCTACTTTCCACAGTCTCTCCTACAATTGTCATTTTGTTTTTTTGACATCTTTGGCATGATGGTGCATCTGAGTGAAACATTAGAAGTTCTAATTTGCATTCTCTAATTACTAGTGATTTGGATCATCTTTTTCATATGACTTTTGATGGCTTGCAGTTTTTTTTTCTTTTGAAAATTTTCTGTTCCTTTCTTTTGATCACTTATTTGTTGGGGAAGACTTGCATCTTGAATCCTCTATGAAACTTGGATATCAGACCTTTATCAGAGAAGTTTGCTGCAAAGATATTTTCCCCTTCTCATTCTTAGCACATTGATTTTGACTTCACAAAAGCTTTTTAATGATATGCAATCAAAATTTCCATATTATCTTTTTGATGATATTATCTGTTGATAAGTAAACAAATATCATCTTAGTTAAAGTGTTGAAAGATGTCTCAATTTGTGATATGATTTTTTATATTTAGGTCACGTTCATTTGGAGCTTATTTTGGTATATAGTATAAGATGGTAGTATAAATCTATTTTCTACTAGACTGATTTACACTTTGCATAGCAGTTTTTTTCAAAGAGTAAATACATACTCTAGTAATTAATGTACTTAGATTAGTTGAATACTATCCTGCTGTTTTCAATTGTTTAGATTTTGCTTACCTATTCCATTGCTTAACATTATAGTTTTTGACTAGTACCAAAAGGGTTTGTGAAAAGTTTCTAGGATCTTTGCTAATTGCTTACAAAATATAAGTAGAATGAAGTTTGATAAGGGACACTTAAAAATATTAAAGAGTTTTCTTCTCCAATTTAATAGATTTTGAAATTATAGAATTTTAGAACTGAAAGAATTATAGACATCTAGATCATCTGGACCAGGAATGGGAACCTATGGCCTTGAGGCCACACATGGCCCTCTAGGTCCTCAAGTGTGGACCTTTGATTGAATCCAAACTTCACAGAACAAAGGGGATTTGTGGCCTCAAAGTCATAGGTTCCCTATGACTTCTAGAACAACCCTCTTATTTAACAGATGAGAAAGCTGAGATCAAATGACCGGGCCAGTATCATATAGCTACTTATAAGTAAAACCCTTATTCACATCTTCTCAGTCTAACCCCGTGATCTATTATGATGTGGTTGTCATCTTTTCAGATTCAAAACCTTTTCAGGTCACTATTGACACTGAGCTGAAAGATATAAATTCAAATTTTCTGTTCATCTCTGATCATCATATCTGATAGCCTTTTAAATTATAAGTTCCTTGAGGGCAAAATTTATTCTTACCTTTGTTTTTATATCCCTAGTGTTTGGCACATAGTGAATACTGTTTTTTCCAACCCATTTATTCATCCACAAAATCTTTTACATAAAAATATAAAATTTTTGTTAACCTAAAAAATAACCCTTAGCCTTAGTCTGCAGAGCCATGAGTGCCTGAAGGCAAGAATCATGTTTAATCAATCTCTTTAACTCTCACATGGCCTAGCATGATGCTTGTTACAAAATGGGTGTTTAATACATTTTTTTAAAGGAATTAAGGAATCGATTTATTGTTTTGTACTGAAATTGTAGAATTTGAGACTACATCACTGGGTTTTTGTGAAAATCAAGTGAGACAATATATTAGATAATATTGCAATTTATAAAATATAAAGTGCTATAAAAGAATAATATATTAAATCTTTACTAATTTACACTCTAATTGTAAACACGATTCCAATCGCACACAAAAAAGATCTTTCATTTTTCTCTTATACAATGCTAAATAATAAAAAATATAAATATTGATGGATAGTTATTTGCATATGTTTGTATTTAGGGTATTGTGTTACTTTTCACAGCCATATGATCAAGCATAATGTAAAAAGCATAACAATGGAACATTTATTATGATGGAAACGTTTAAATTTTATTGAGAATCTTGGTAATACCATATGATTAGCTTTCACAATGACACTGAAGTGACCTTATAATTAAAGTTGCACATGATTCCTTTATAGTATGCCAAATTATAAAATATAATGACATTTCCAGCATGGGGTAACAGTGCTAAAATGTAATTTATAACCATGAAAAAGTCCTGATCTTTGATTGACATGTAAATTTGAATATTTAATGTGTTTTGAAACATGCATAATTGATCTTTTTCCATTTAAATGTTAGTCAAGTTAATATAACTATGTTAACCCTTTTGAAAAAAGTATTTATTTTTTGTGTCATCAGTCAAATGAACATAACAAGTTAATATTTGCCACAGTAAAAATCATATGCAGAAGTTGAATTAAAATCATTGTAAATCACCAAAAATATTTGTGACAAGTTTATATTACAAGCAGAGGAAAGGTGTGATCATGCTAGTAATAAAAAATAGTCTCTTGGTTTGGTTATATTTTAAATGTTGAAAAATGATTTGGCAAAAAGTATATTTTTAAATTCTTCGGTCCTCTAATGGATATGCTATCAAATCAATGTGTGTACAATCCCTTCAATAGTGCCAATTTCGAGTCGTTTATAACTTTCCAGTGCATACTTTTCTACTGCCTCCCCAAGTTCTTTCCAGTGGATACACTACTCAGTGTGTTGAGGGCTTTCCTATAGCTCTTATGACTTTCCCGGGTAACCATGATATCCTTTACCTTCACTATATGACTGACCCACATCCCTTTCTGGTCACATGCCTTTTTGTTGATGTCTTTTATCTGACTTATAGGGTATAATTCATCAATAGTAATATGCTGCAACTTATTTATGCCTATTAAATTACTCTCCTTGTCCTTGAGGTAACTGACAATTCTTTTCATTTGGAGAGAGTTGTATTTCATGATTAGAAATCATACAGCATCACTATAGCAAAATTGGCATTAAAAAGATGATTGTTTCAAGTACAATCTTGGAATCACTAACCCAATGTGCAACTTCCCAAATGAAATCCTGCCTACTCTCTTGTTCAATTCAAATCTGGGTCCAGTTCATGATCTATCTTCAGTGTCTGGACAAAATATACATTTTTATCCATTTCCTTTTTCTTATCTGGCTATTAGGATGCACTTGTTAGTGATTCTGGATCTCATTTGGGCATCTGTAATGTGTTCCTCTGCTTGATAAAAACCACAAATTGGAGCATCTGGTGGACCTCATGAACTATATAAATATATAATCCCTCTTTCTTTTGGATTTTGCACTAGATATTATCTATGGCTGTGACAAATACTTTTCATATGCATATTATTCCCCATTTTATACCACCCTTGTTATTAACAAAGGATCATTGAACAAAGCTAATCTGTTTGATTTATGAAATTATCTTTCGTAATCTTAATGTTTATGCTAAAACACTTTATTGGAGAAGTGCTTTTAAGAGTGAGTTTTGCTCCATTGAATCCATTTTTTTTTATCATCAATCATCAGATTGGCATTTTATTTCCTCTGGTCTTCTCTATTAGTTGTTTAGTCACAACAAAGACATAATTTGCTGTAAAATGTCACTTGTGAAACCTTTCCTGTTTCATTCTGGTGTTTTCATCAAGGATGTCCTTGATATGTATATAAATTATTTACATAATACTTTCCTCCAATGGATCATTGACCCAGACCTGTCTGATCTCCTCCAAAAGATTGCCCCCATTATTATCTGCACTATCCCTCTATGATCTGGGACACCTGCCTAAGTACTATTTTTTTCTCTGCTGCCTGCAAATACAACTGCCCTCACTCTAAAATAAAGAAACGAATAAACAAAACACCTCTCCCTGTACCATAGCCTTCCCATTTATCCTACATTTCTTCCAGCCTTTTTGGCTGAACTCCTTGAATATTTAACATTTACATTTAGTCCTCCCATTTCCTCTTTCTCAGGCTCTTTTAAACCCTCTGCAATCTGACTTCTAACCTCATCACTCAACTGAAACTGCACTCTGCAAAGAGTCTCCCATGGTCTCTTAATTACCAAATCTAACCACTTTTTTTCAATCCCCTTCTTGAACTCTCTGTAATATTGATTCTGTTGACCACTCTCCTATATATTCTCTCATACCTATATTTTCTTAACTCTGCTTTCTTGGTGCTTCTTCTACTTATCTGACTTTTCTTGCATTTCCTTTTTTGTATTCTCATTTCATACCCACTAATTGTGATGCCTCTTTCCCCCCTCCTCCCCAGTCTATTTCTTGGGGCCTCTTCTCTTTTCTCTATCTTCTCATTTGGTGATTAACTCCTATGGGTCAATCATATCATCCATGTCAATAATTCTCAGATTTTGCTATCCAGAGCTAATATCTCTCCAGAGTTCCAGTTCAGCATCAATAACTTCCTCCTGAACATTTCAAATCCAATGTTTCATAGACATTTCAAACTCAATGCATACAAAATTGAACTCATTATTTTTCCATCCAAATCCACCACTCATCTGAACTTCCCTATTTCTATAGAGGGAACTGTTATCCTTCCTGTCAACTAGGATATTACATTGGTGTCATCCTCAGTTGCTCTTTCTCATTCACCTCACATATCCAAATAATTAGCAAATCTTATCCACTATTCTGACATTTCTACTTTTATGACATTGGTGATGATGGGGGAAGGGATCCCAATAGGTTCAGCAGATATTCTGACCTTATCCAAGACCAGAAAACCTGCAATATTGTCTGGAAAGAATTCAAGGTCTCAGGCTTAATTGGAGTGAGAGTTGTAGAAGTTTATTGTTACACTTCCATAAGAAGCGGGCAAGAGTCCTTTAGGGGACCTGAGAGTGAGAGGGGTACATGCTTTTACCTTTAAAGGGTAAGGCTGCCATTGTCAGGGCTGACCTGATGGGAGGGGCCTCAATGCATAGACAAAGGTTAGAGCTGACCAAGAGGAGCATGTCAATAGAAAGGAGGGTATGGGCCAGGCCTGGGAAGAAATAAAGAGATTAAGTAAGAACAAAAGGGGTCACAGGGTGTTGCCTAGGTGGAGTGTGGGATAGGGAGAAGGGGGCAGAGCTCAAGGGTGGGAAAGGACAAATTACAACTTCACAGACTGGTTTTACAAGTTGGTTTGACCTAGACCCCAAGTACCCCATCAGTGACATATATCTCTGTCACATATATTCACACCATCCTGTATTAGGTCCCTGCCACACCATGCCTAGGCTGTTACAGTATCCTTCTAATTAGTCCCCATGCTCAAGTATCTTTCCAATTCAGTACATCTTCCCCACAGTCACCAAAGTGATTTTCCCAGAATATAGGGATCTCCCTCCACTCGATAATCCTCAGTGTCTTCCTATTACTTTTGGGATCATATATAAGCTCCTCTATCATTTAAGGTTTTTCATGATCTTGCTGCTTCCTATCTTTGTAATCTTCTTACAAATTTCTCAGCTGTGTTCAGTCAATGATGTAGCCATACTGTCTACTTACTCTTCCTCACACAAAACATTCCATATCATTTCTTGTATCTTTGCCTTACCTGTCTGCCAAATACTAAATGCTCTCCTTTCTCACTTATATTTCTTATAATTCCTAACTTCCTTCATGACTCCATTCAAGTGCCATCTTCTATGGAATGCCTTTTTCAGTCACCTGTTCTGTTTAGTTCCCTTCCCACATAAATTAGTCCTTACCCCTCAATGGCTACCTTCCCTTTTCTCTGTCAGTATCTTCTATATACTATTTATATACTTATTTTCTTCCCTATTAGAATGTTAGCTCCTCAGGGGCAGAAGCAATTTTTGCTTCTTTTTTTAAATCCCTAACCCTTAGCACATTGCCTAGTAAATATAAGCATTTAATAAATGCTTGATTGATCATAAACATTTTTTAAATGTAAGAATGAAGGTTTGTTTAGTTGTTTTCAGTCATGTCCAACTCTTTGAGACCACATTTGGAGTTTACTTGGCAAAGATCTTGGAGTGGCTTGCCATTTCCTTCTCCAACTCACTTTAGAAGTGAGGAAACTGAGGTGAACAGGGTTAAGGGACTTTCTCAGGGTCATGTAGCTAGTAAGTGTCTGAGGCCAGATTTGGACTTGGGAAGATGAGTGTTTCTAACTCTAAGCCTAGCGCTCTATCCACTGGGTTATCCTACTAGCTACCAATTAAAAATAAAGGTACATGTATTTTTAGTTATTATCTTCTCAGTCATCTTTTGGGGAGAGTAATGATTTTTCTGATTTGCCCCTAATCTTTTAGTATCTTTTGGAGTTCTTAAGAATTAATTTACATTTATAACATCATGTAAAGATAAAAACAGAAAATGCAAATGTATATTCCATATATTTCTTGAGACTTGTTTTTAATGTCTAACATCTAAAACATTTTCCAGATGTTTATATTTCAATAAAAATATGTCTGGTAATTGTTTATATGATTTTTTTAAACAATTGCCAACAATTCCATGCAAGGTCTTATTTATCTTTATGGGATTATTCATCATGAAGCTTTTGCTCATGATCAGGACACCAAAGATTTTATAGAACTTTAGAGTTGAAAGAGACCTTAGAAACCATGTAATTTAATCCTCTCATTTTATAGTTGAGGAAACTGAAGTAGAGAGTTGAAGTCATGCAACCAATTAAAGGCAGTCTCCTTAATACAGTGCTACTTCCACTATACTCTATTGCCACAGTTGATGCTTCATCCTTGTATAATTTCTAAACTGGGCATCACCTTTCAACATGAAATTCCAGGAATTCGAGACTATATTAGTGTGTACAAATAAATTACTTAATCTTGATCTCTGTTATATTTTTTTTGGAATTTAACATTTGTTGTTAATTTTTCAGGAACCGTACTAAGCAGTCCATGTTTCACTGACATATTTTTTACTATTAGGGTGCATTTATTACTTATTTTTGTGTTTGTTTTTGCACATACATATGAGACAATATATCCTATGTTCTTAAGAGACTTCTATTTCCTGAGAATACAATAACTTTGAAGAATCTATTTTATTCATGAGGTCTATATAAGAGAGGTTATTTAAAATTGTAACTTTTTATTGCAAAACATACTTCAAGCATGTAGAATTCCTCTAAACGTCATTGAAACTTGAGTCGTGGGAGCCAAGATGGTGGCATAGAAGCAGGAAAATTCCCTGTGCTCCCCTCATAACCACCTCAAATACATATAAAAATGATTCTAAACAAACTTTAGGGCTACAGAACCCACAGAGTGACAGAGAGAAACAAATCTCCCTCTGAAGGCAACCTGGTAGGCTGGCAGGAAGAGTCCATTGCAGCATGCAGGGAGCAGCACCCAGCCCAGCATGACCCCATGGTTTTAGCCTTAGGGCACCTCAACCAACTGGGGCTGGAGGGAAATTGGGAGAGTGGATCATCAGCAGCTGTGGCTGTTTCCAGAATTATCAACCCATAAATGCCCAAGACAAAGTGAGATGTGAGTGGACTTTGTGGTAACCAGGTGTCCAGGAGGGTAGTCCAGCCTCTGCCCCTGGAGGGAGAAGTGACTGAGGCCCAGTGGCCACTACCACATGGCTGCTTCAGAGCTCCTGGCCTGCAGATTGTAGGGGGACCGAGCAACCAGCCTGAGGGGTAATCTCTCTTGCTTTAACCTGCTTAGATCTGGATTGCTGTCTTGGGTGGAGTTCCTGGGGTGCATGACCAGGTGCCAGAGCATGTGGAGGCTTCATAGAGGGCAGCCAGCTAATAGCTCTGACAGCTGTGAAAACCCCAGCAGTTTGGGACAAAGCTCTCCTCTCTGGAATCAGAGTTCTATAGTGGCAAAAAGCTCAAAAATCAAGTAATTGAGTGGCAACATGAGCAAGCAAAGGAAGCAAAGCAAGAACAGCAACCCGGTTCTAGTTTCCTTTTTGGGGGACAAAAAGGATCAAAGCGTGGAACAAGAGGAAGACAACAAAGTCAGAACTCCTGCACCAAAAGCTTCCAAGAAAACTATGAAATGATTACAGGCCATAGAGGAGCTTAAGAAGGATTTTGAAAACCAAATAAAAGAAGTGGAGGAAAAATTGGGAAGAGAAATGAGAATGATGCAAGAAAATCATAAAAAGCTAGTCAACAATCTGACTGAAGAAAATAACACTTTAAAAAATAGACTAACTCAAATGGCAAAAGAGGCTCAAAAAGCCAATGAGGAGAAGAATGCCTTAAAAAGCCAAACTTGCCAGATAGAAAAAGAATCTCAAAAGCTCACTGAAGAGAACAATTCCTTCACAATTAGATTGGAGCAAATGGAAGCTAGTGACTTTATGAGAAATCAAGATACTATTAAACAGATCCAAACAAATGAAAAAATAGAAGGCATTGTGAAATATCTCATTGGAAAAACCACTGACCTAGAAAATAGATCCAGGAAAGATAATTTTAAAATTATTTGACTACCTGAAAGCCATGATCAAAAAAGAACCTAGAGATCATCCTTCCATAAATTCTCAAGGAAAATTTTCCTGATGTCTTAGAACCTGTAGCAGCAAGCACCCCAGAGTCCCCAGGATGGCTGCCAACACAGGTTCTTAGATGTGCTTTTATAAAGGAAAGCAACTCAAAATGGGTTAACAATCTTGCTTTAGTAAATCAAACATATCATTTACCTCATTCAGGGAAAAAAGTCAGAACCCCAATCTTCAGAGTATACAGATAGAAGTTACAAACAGAGAAACAATTCAGCAGACAGGCTTCCAACTGTCCAACCATTACATCCATACCTAGTCAGTTACCAGAGAGAGAAGCATCAACATCTGGGTTTTTCAGAGCCAGGGGCTCAATTGCTGCCCAGTCTGTTCTACTCAAATAACATAAAACTTCTCAATGGGAGTCCCAAAACAAAGCCTCATATCAGGGTTTATATAGCCTTTTCCTGGCTTAGAGAATGTAACAACCCTCTTGACCCACTGCCCAATCAAAAAGCAACAGGTGTGGGCATTCCTGAAAACCAGCCTCCCACCACAGGCTCCAGGTGACTTTAAGCTTATCAAAAGGGCTAGGGGCAGGCAAGATCTTAAATTCCCACTTCCATAACAGAACCAGAAGGCAAAATAGAGGTTGAAAGAATCCACCAATTATCTCTTGAAAAAGATCCCTAAAAGAAAACTTCTAGGAATATTATAGCCAGGTTCTGGAGTTCCCAGATCAAGGAGAAAATATTACAAGCAGCCAAGAAGAAGCAATTTGAATATTGTGGAAACACAATAAGTATAACACAGGATCTGGCAGCTTCTACATTGAGAGATCAAAGGGCTTGGAATATGATATTCCAGAAGTCAAAGGAACTAGGATTAAAACCAAGAATCACCTACCCAGCAAAACTGAGTATCATATTTCAGGGGAAAATATGGTTATTCAATGAAATAAAAGACTTTCAAGCATTCTTGATGAAAAAAAACAGAGCTGAAGAGAAAATTTGACTTTCAGATACAAGAAGCAAGAGAATCATGAGAAGGTAAACAGGGAAAAGAAATCATAAGAAACTTATCAAAGTTGAACTATTTATATGCATACATTGAAAATAATAATTGTAACTTATTAAACTTCTCAGTATGAGAATAGTTGATGGCAACATGAATGCATATATATGTAAACATACATATATATCTATATAGGAGGGAGTATGGGCATATGAATACATATGTGAATGTTTGTATATATGTGTACAGGTATACATAGACAGAGGGCATGGGACCAATTGAATAGGAAGGTATGACATTTAAAAGATAAAATTAAGAGGTGATAGAGGAATATAATGAATGAGAGGAGATGGGGAGAGACAGAATGGGGTAAATTATCTCATATAGAAGAGATAAGGGAAAACTGTTACAATGGAGGGGAAGAACAGGAAGGCAAAAGGGAATGGGTCAACCTTACTCTCATTGAATTTGGTTTAGGGAGGGAATGACATGCAGACTAACTAGTGTATCTCACCCTACAGGAGAGTAGGGAAAAGTGGATAAGAGGGAGTATGATGGAGGGCAGGGCAGGTTGCATTGGGGAGGGAGGGGGAGGGAAATTAGAAGCACACACTTTTGAAAAAGGACAGGGTCAAAGTAGAGAGTAGAACAAGTTGGGGGCAGGATAGGATGGAGGGAAATATAGTCAGTCTTTCATAATATATCCAATATGGAAATGGTTTGTGTAGCTACACGTGTACAACCTATACTGAATTTTCTATCTTCCCAGTAAGGGTGGGCGACAAATGAGGAATGGAAAGAATCTGGAATTCAAAGTTCTAAAATCAAATGTTTAAAAAAATTTAAAAATTTTAAAAAGAAAGAAATTTGAGTCCTTTACATTATAATTTGTTTCATGCAGTGGGTTGCTTAAATGACCCAAAACATGTGAGGTCAAAGACAATTTTGCTTTCTTATATATGTCTCATTTTCACTTATTATTCTCCCAAAATCCTTCCAAGAAATTCAAGGTAAGGGTTTTTATTCTCATTTTATAAATAAACATAAGGGAAAGAGAAGTTTAGTAATATTTGCAAGTTCAAACAGTAATAGTGGATTGCAAGTCATGCAGCAATAAAATGATTTAAATTTCTGGAAACGTATTGTTTAATGAAAAGACATTTATCAAATTGTTTATCATACAGATTATCATTAAGATAAAATCTTGGTTGATCAATCTCAAATCTTCAGATATTGATTGTTTCTTAGAGATTTGATTTCCTAATTGAAATTTCATGAGAAGGGGTCTATAAAATATCTTTAAGCTGACCTGTTTTTGTGTTTTTATTTGAAGTGGAATATAAAATCATTCATTTTGCAAAGGACAGTTTGCTCCCTTCAGGAAAAAAAATCACTTATCATATGTTTAACTGTTCACATTTGATTTATTTTCTCAATCTACCTTGAATCTATATTTATTTCTGTGCCAGTTACTAAAGGAAATTCTTCCAAAAACATTATTTTTCTCACTATGTTTGTTCATTACTCACATTTAGAATTTTTAAAAATGGAAGTTGTAGGGTTTTTCCTCCTAAGTAGACAATGCATTTACTTAGATTCACTGTTGCTATTAGTATTATGAGTACTGTCCACACAGACAATCATGTCCCAACAAACTCAGTTATTCTAGGTCTACTTGGAATGACAATTCTCTTAGTAAATAAAAATACATGGACAGTGTCCCTCCCAATGTTGCAGTGAAAATAAAATAACAGTTGGCAATTCCTCCCCCCAAGCAGCTTACTTTGTTTGGGAAATGACAAGGCAAAAACAAAAAGTTAAAAGTCTGGGAAGAAGGAGAAAGGGAGTGAGGGAAGAGGGGAAAGTAGTCTAGGTACTGCTATTAGATCCTTATCTTTATAGACATGATTTTCTGATCTATATTTATTTCATTCTCTTACATGGTCAGAAGTCTTCTCAGCTGAGTAGGCTGGTCCTCATAGGACACAGTCTACTCAGACACAAAGTGTTCTGAGGCAGTGAGAGGGCACAGTGGATTGAGTAGTGGACTTTGAATTAGAAAAATCTAAGATCAAATCCAGAAATTTAAGTTAGTTAAGTGACCCTGGGAAAATCATTTAATTTTTGTCAACCTCAATTTCTTTATATGTAAAATGGGAATAGTAATAGCATCTACCTCACAGGATAGCTCTGAGAATCAAATAAGACAACGTATTAAAAGTGCTCTGTCAGCCTGAAAGATTTGTATAAATACCAGTATCATCATCATCATCATCATTATTAATTTGTTACCTTAAGGAATATAAAAGAATGACATTTGATAATACAGTATGGACGAAACTGTCTCTATTCTTCTGAAGGTGGGATATTTAGAAGACTAGGGAAAGGCAAATAGGGTGTGCAGTGGGGGACTATGTCTAGCACTTGTGGGCTGTCACATGGGAAAGGGGTTAGATTTTTTTCCTTCTTCCTTCTTGAAGATAGAACTAAAAAGAATGACAGAAAGTTGCCAAGAGGCAGACTTAAGCTAGATGTAAGGGAAACAGTCCTAATTAATAGCATGGAGAAATGAATCGGGCTGCCTCGGGGTATGGAGGTCACTAAGCAAAGCAGGATGACCACTTGTCAGGTATGTTGCCTAGGGGCTGCTATTCAGCAAGGGCCTGTAAGCTTTTATTTCTTTTTCCCCACTTCGAACATCCTGTGATTTTGTTTAAGCTTCTGTGGCTCCATCTCCAGTTATGCCCCTGTATAGCAGCAGTGTGAATTCTGGCAAGAGTACTAGTGAAGAAACAGAACCCAGTTACTCATCCTGATGGCCTATACTGTGGTTAAATGTGATAATCCTTTTCTATGGTGCTTTCTAGCCAAGCCTCTAATACCTGTACTACTGTTCAGATCTATTTCAAAATTTTCTTATAAGCAAAAAACTCTCAAGAAGTTGATCTAAATTTCTTCCGTATTTTCTCTTTAATTTGAAAAATGGCCAAGGGATATAAGGGAGAGGTTATAGTGTTAAAATAGTATTAACCTAGATTGGTACTATTGTTTGCCTGGGTCAAAAACAGTTTCACTAAATGAGTACAATGTGAAATAATCACTGACAGCAGGAAATCACGCCCTTAAATTTTTTTTCACCAATAAATCTTAATTTATAACCCAGAGAGCCCAACTGTATTTTATTTAAGCCACATTTAAATCTCTAAGCAAAAAAAGAAGCTGCAACCTTTTCATAAAGGTGATTGTATCTAAATAGTTATTTAAAATAAGGACAGAATCAGAATAGAACATGAACGGTAGATATTTTAGCCCATTTTTTTTTTGCCTCAGTGAATGTATTATCAATAACAGTGTAAATTGATTTTTTTCTCATACTAATTAGCATGTTAAAACATAAAACAACCTGTAATCATAATTGTATTATTTAAACATACTGACATTCATTTTAATGGTAATGTAATTGAGAATATTACTTTAATAAGAGAATAGAAATTATTCTTTAGTGTTTGTGATGGTTAATATTAAACACTTAAATTTTCCTATCTGTGTCAAACTGCCTTTCTCATTGAATAACATTAGCTAGCACATATAGAGAACTTTAAGGTTTGTAAAGCACTTTACATATCTTATCTGGTCCTCACAGCAAAATTGTGTAGTCCATGATATTATTCCAAATTTAAAGATAAGGAAACTGAGGCTGAAACCTAAATTCATACAGCTATTAGTTATCTGAGGTAGAATTTGAATTCCTAAGTCTTCTTGATTCCATCTAGTGATGGAATCCTCTACGTCACCTAGTTGTCACAATTAGGGAAATAGTAGGTAAAGTTATATACATTTTTGGTGGTAAATTTATTGCCATTGACTTTATTCTGCCAAATAGGAATAAAAATCATTATATATGCTGTCAGGTCACTGATTGTGACTGTACAATTCTGGTGTTAGAGTACAAAAGAATGAAAGACCCTCCCCCAAGCCCCAAAATGAACTTGCTGTAATTTAACAAATATTTATTTTTTTTGTTTCAAGTAGAATAATATCCCACTGAAAAAGCATATCTATGAAGGTGCTGGTCATCTCAAATTCAAATATTTGTATTTGTTGTTTTTTTCTTAGAATGTTAATGAAATATTTTAAAAATATACAGAAGAGAGAAAAAAGTTTAGAGACAACAGTACTACATTAAAGTCGCTGTTAAATTTATCAAAGACAAAAAAAAGGTGTACATAATTGAGATCCACAGCTTCATATAAAATTGTCTTCTTCTGTTCTTATTTGTATATGGAAATGAGCCTGTTTGTTGATGGATCTAAAGGTTCATAATGAAAATATATTTAACAGGAAAGGCTTTGAAGGATGATTAAAAAGGTAATCTCTTGGTGGAGGTTTTTATTAAAAGTCAAAGACTGGAAGATATGATATATTTTTTAAATTCTATAAATGTAAGAGGATAATCTATGAGTCAATGTGGCGTAATGATCAGGACAGAAGAAATAAAAGAAGTAAAAGACATGGTTCCTTTCCTCAAGGAGCTTATAATATAAGTTAAACAGAAAAATATCAAGTTTTATTTTCAAAAAAAGTATAAAGCAACCTGGAAATAAGACTGTAGAGATTAGATCAATCAATAAGAAAGTCCAATAGAAATAGCATATATTAATAGAGACCTTTAGAGTCAGAGTAAGACTTCCTGGCTTCTAGTCCTGTTTCATCCGTAAGACTTTGGGTAATCATCAAATAATTAATAGATAATTAATTGATGAAGTCTTTTTTGTCTCTAAATTGACATCATTATATATTTATATGTATATGTAGCTTTATATAGGCATATACTTTTTCATATATTTAGTGTTAGAGAATAAGGAAAAATCTGAAGTGGAATAAATCATTTTCCTAATTCATGGTAAAATGCTCATGGATTGTATATGGGGTATTCTTTGATAGTAACATAAATGTCAAACACCCATGGGGAAGAAAAGTTTTTTCAGAAATTTAATGGATGAATGAGAGGCTAGACAGTGACCCAATATGAAACATTGATTAAGTGAACAGTGTGCTGTTCTAGGCATAAGGAACATTGTGCAAGAAAGTATAAAGTTAATAATAAGGAAATAAGGAACAGAGTGTAGTGAAGAGGCATATTTGGAAGATAATTGTAGGAGTAAATGAGGAACAGAAGCCAAATATTCTTTTGAAGGCCAAAAGAAAAAAATATTAAACTAAATATGGAAAAGATAAAAAAATCCTAAGACATTTAGGAGACAGATGATACTTTTGATTAATTATAAAGATGGGAAGTGAGAAACAGAAGCCCAAAGAGATGAAAGATGTTTTAATAATAAGAGTGAGAAAAAACAAAGATCTATGTAACACTGTATTTTCTCATTATACAATAATAACTGCTAGTGGATTCAAGGTGACTGATATTTTCACCTCATTCCTCTCTCTTCTCTGATCTGGCCTAAGGGATTAGGTTCTTTGGTCTCTATTTCTGGCTCTTTATATCTCTCCCCTCCTTACCTTGCCTCCACCCAGTGCCAAGTAAAATTGTTTTGTGTCCCCATTTGGGGTTTTCTTGGCAAAGATATGGAAGTACTTACCTATTTCCTTCTCCAGCTCATTTTTTTTCTTTTACAAATGAGGCAAATAGGGTGAAGTGACTTGCCCAGGGTCACACAGCTAGTAAAGGCGTGAGGCTAGATTTTAACTCAAGTCTTCCTGACTTCAGGCCCAGTGCTATATCCACTGAGCCACCTAGTTGCCTCATGCCCCTGGTTAAAGTGGTTCATGTCTAGGGAGTGTAGAAAGATCCTTGGTGTGCAGTGTAAATCAAGTATAGGACCTTTATTTCCTCTTACAAAAAATAAATGTATAAAACAAAAAATATACAAACATTTATTGATAGACAAACTTAAAGCTGAAACAGGACTATGACTATTATTATATTATCCCAGGAAACATTAAAAAAAAGATATGAAGCTGTTTTGAGTACTGCTCAATTGGCATTTCATATTTTGCCTCAGTTCCGCACTGTATACACAGTTTAGCTCATCACCATAGCTTTTCCCTTTTATGAATATCCCCTTGCTTTGGAGGGCCCTGCCCCACTCCCAAGTCACCCAGGACCAGAGCCTGAATTACTTTGGACTCCTTCCTCCTATGTAATCTGTGCCCTCGTGCTATCACTTCAGCACTCCTTTGTAGATGCCCTTCTGACTATCACCACCCTAATGCCAACCCTGTCACATCTTTCTTGGGCCTTCCATGGGTCTCTTAGCCCTCAAGTCTCTCACTGATTCACCTTATTCTTCATTCAGGAGCCAAAATGACTTCCCTAAAGTTCAGGCCTGACCATATCATCCTCTATCCCCCATTCTTCCACCTCCTCAACTCAGTAAGCTCCAGAGCCTCCTTATCACTGGATAAAATGTAAAATCTTCTGTTGGGCTTTTAAAGCTTTTTACAACCCAATCCCTTCCTACCTTTCCTGACTTCTTTATTCCCACCACATACTCTATGAATTAGAAAAAACTGATCTTCTTACTCTTGACATCTTATCTCCTCTTTGCTTTTTCACTGACTATCCCCTGTACCTGGAATACTCTCCTTTGGATCAAATCCTGTCTTCTGCACAAGACCTTTCACCACTTTCCTTAACCCTCTAACCCAAACTTCAGAACCTTCCATATGAGATTAGTAGCTAGGTGATACAGTATATAGAATACTGGATCTGAAGACAGGAGCACCGAGTTAAAATCTATCCATAGACACTTATCATCTGTAAGATCCTGGGCAAATGCTTTAACCTCTGTTTGCTTTAATTTCCTCATCTGTAAAATGGAAATAATAATGGCATTTACTTCTCCAGATTACTGTGGGGATGAAATGAAATAATATTGAAAAACACTTAGGAAAGTACCTAGTACATGGTAAACACTATATAAATGCTATTATTATTAACACAAGTTTACCCTGCATATACCTACATATTTGTTTGCATGTTGTCTCCCCTATCAAAATATATTACTTGAGAGGAGGGACTGTTTTTGCCTTTCGTTGTAACTCCAATTATTAGCCCAGGGCCTAGAGTATAGTTAGAACTTAGTAAATGCTTGTTTGCTTGCTTGAATGAATGAATGAAAGAACAAAGGAAGATAAATCATTAGGTGCTTACTATGTGCAAAGCATTGTGTGAAAACCTAAGAATACAGAATAAAAAAAATGAGAGTCCCTTGTTTTGAGGTTCAATGTTGATTGGAGGACATAAAAAATAAAGGAAAGACTGGGGCAGATGTGGAAAGGCCCAGTACAGTAGTAAATCAGGTGAAATAAATCTTTAGTTTCATTTCCATTGATAAAAATACCTGCCTCTCTGATGTTGATCTAACTGAAAGGGCCAAAAAAATTGGTAGTAAGAACTTTTTGTCTTTTTTTGCCCTGGTTCTTCAGCAGCTATGGCAGCTGCCAGATCAAGTTTTACAAAGATGGCTGCCATGAGCAATAGACTTCCAGCAAGGCAAGGGCTTGTGGGGAGATATGGAAGTGGGAGAAGTGATGCTGCTATTACCAAGGATCCTGGATTCCCTTCACCAGGGTCTTAGGGGGCAGTTCTGAGAAAGGTGGTGGAGACTGTTTTTGACCCATGCTGCCTTCTGTGTTGCCTCTGCCTCTGTTAGGCTGACTTGTCTGATAATTGGTGGCATAGGTTGGAGATTGATGTGGTTGACAATAGTAGTAGTGGGTGACAATTTCAGCCCTTGCAGAATTAGTTGCTGGGTTAGGACTGTTAAGGGTTTGCTACCCTGGTTTACCAGCTGCAGGAGCTAGGCTAGAAGCAAATGAAGGAAATTTCAGAGGAAAAAAGGAGGGACCAAACCACTAGAGGATTCCAGAGGTTCTAAAATGCGAAGGGAAGCAGTGATTTGGGGATTATGCTGGTAGAATGGGGAGTGGGGAGAAGTGTGATGTTTTGTGAGTTAGGGGGCATTTATTTGTGTGCAGACTGGCTCCAGTGTATTCTACTCAAGATAGTTCTGTTAGGATGAGAGAGGCAGTCAGTGCCTCAGAAAACCATCAGGATCTATTTTTTTCATAATGTTTCCCCAGCAGCTATGTGGTATACAGTACTAGAGTCAGGGTCAGGAAGACTTGAGTGCAAATTTAGCCTCTGACACTACCAGCTTTGTGACCTGTGGCAAATAATTGATCGTGTGACTGCCTCACTTTTCTCATCTGCAAAATGAAGATATTAATAGTATCTCTCTCCCAAGGTTGTTGTAAGGGTCCAATGTCATAATGCTTTTTAAACCTTAAAGCTCTATAAAAATAACTTAATTACTTTAAGTTTTTGTTTCTTTTTAGCTTAACTAAAGCTCAGAACTATTACAGCTTTAATAAATAGCAATATCATTAGCAATTATATTATTTTGTTAATTAACATATTATTAATTTTATAGGTAAAGTGAATAGAGTGCCAGATCTGAAGTCAAAAGGAACTGCATTCAAATCCATCCTCAGACACTAGCTGTGTGCCCCTGGGCAAGTCATTTAACCCTGTTTGCCAATTTCTTCATCTGTAAAATGAACTGGAGAAGGAAATGGCAAACCACTCTAGTATCTTTGCCAAGAAAATCACAAAAAGAGTCACAAAAAAATTGTACACAACTGAAATGAATGAATAACAGAACAACAATATGATATCAATACTATAATGATTTATATTAATATTTATTTATAATGATAATACTTATGCTAATCATTACTTAATATTAATGATTGTTATTTAATAAAATTTTAATGACTTTCAATATTACCATTTTAATAATTTTCATGAAGCAATCTACAAGATGTGTGAAACATATTTGAAAAGCCTATATCCGGGACCTGACTGCCAATTAGTACTACAGACCTTACCAATTATCAAATCTAACTCCTTAATTTTCCAAATAAGGAAACCTTAGTTTTTTATTAGTCCAGGGAGGTCCAAGGTGGTAAGCATTAAAGATGGAATTTGAACCCAACCCTGTGATTAGTCTCTTGTGCCAGCTGCCTCTCAAGGAACTTCTTAAGAGGTTGTGATTTGATTTGCCTAAGATCACACTTGGCTAGCAAATAGAAGGGTCTGAATCTGAACCCAGGATTTCTGACTCCAAGTCTAATCTTTTTCTACTATATTGCATTATATAAAAAGGAGAGAATGTTATTATATGTATCAATTCTGTACTCTTTAAATTTCCTTAAAGAAGAAATGTTTGGAAATGCTTTTTATTTTAAACTTAGCCAAAAGTTTGCATTCTTATTAGAGTCACTATTTTCCACTATCCTATACCAAGCACCTTAGGCTCATTATTCTCTATAGGCCTTGATACAGCTTGCAAAGATGTAGTAAAATGTGCTTGTATTTTAAAATATGCCTAATGTTCAAAATGAACTTTAATTTTATCTTGCTTTCAAACTTCTTTGCTAATAAAATTTCATATTAGAACTTATCCTTGGTGAACTTGAGTTTCTATGAATATGCCCTTAGGAGAGGTGTGATATTAAAATATCATGTTCCTTATAAAGAAATAAAATTAACAAGATCAACGGATAAGGTCACTGGTAACATCTGCAAATCTTGCTGAAAGTTTAAAATGTTGGATGTTAACACTGTTTTCATCCAAACAGTGTTCTATATTTAATAAAACACAAACAATGTTTAAACCCAGCAAGACAGAAAAATAATAGCTGGTTTCGTCTTTTACACCTAGACCTATAAAATTAGAGCACTTTGGTAATTCTTACCTCCTTCTGAGTCTGTGAATTTCATTCTCTCCTCATGTTCTTACCTCTTCAGATCTCAGATTTAAATTAAAATATGATTACTTGAATTATCAAATAAATAGAATGAGATTAGGAAGCCCTAGCTTGATGATGTACTCAGTGATTATAGGAACTGGTAGATACAAAGGACATGGTGCTAGACAGAATGAAATGAACCTTTGATGACTGTGGAGCATATAAAGATTGTTCAAGAGAGACTTCAAAAGAGAAAGGGAACAAGCATTTATTAAGTGACTACTTTAGGCCAAGCATCATTTGTACAGTCAGTACATCATTTGATCCTTACAACAATGAGCAAACATATTACAACAACCAAGAGAGAAAGATGCTTTTTTTATTTTGATTTGAAAGAAGAGGAAACTGAGGCAGGCAGAGGTTGTGACTTGCTCAGGCACAAAATGAGTGAGTTTAGATTTGAACACAGATCTTCCTGACCTCAAGCCCCATGCTCTATCCACTGAGCCACCTAACTGGATCCTGGATCCTATTCAAGCCATTTCTGGTATAGATTGCTGAGCTCTTTAACCACCTAAATTACTCCGATTGGGTAGGGAATATGATCCTCATCTGTTGACAATAAGCGATGTCCAGATTACAACAAAAACCCTAGATTGCATCACCAGTGGATGTGTGAAAAATGCTTTTAATTTCTTGTTTTAAAAAAAATTAAATCTTGGCTTCTCTCTCTAATTTATGTACAGTCTTTTTGCAATTGCTGTATTATCAGAAATACATGTGGCTGCTGTCACAAGCTCCTCCACACAGCATTCCCTGATCTTTTCTGTTTCCCTCACCTTCTGTTATCCTCAGTGAATCACACTCTGTGGCCTCACAGTTCTGCATTGCCACAGTACTTGGAAGAGCTAAATTAATGAGAACTAAGTTGTTTATTCAATGTTAGAATCTAAGAAAATAGATTTGGGAAAATCCCCTGAATAATCACGTAATCACTCTTCATGTTATTTTAATCTTATATTCTTATTCTGCTTATTTTTTTAATGTAAGTCAAATTCATCCATCCACCAAGTAGGGATTGCCTATCTTATAAAAACAATAGTTTTTAATAAACAAATAGGAGGAAAGGAGGGAAGAAGGGAGAGTATCTGGAACTCAAATTTTAAAAACATGTTAAAAATTTGTTTTTACATGCAACTGGGCAATACATATACAGGCAGTGGGGCATAGAAATCCATCTTGACCTATAACAAAGTAAGGGCGAAGGGCATAAGAAGGGAGATGGGGCAGACTGGGGGAAGTGGTAATCAGTATGCTTGCCATGTTGGGGTAGGGAAGAAATGGGGAGAAAATTTGTAACTGAAAATCTTGTAGAAATGAATGTTGAAAACTAAAAATAAATAAATAAAATAAAATATATATAATATTATATATACATATGCACACTATGTGTGTATACATACACACACACATAGTGTTGTATAAAAATAAAAGGAAGGCTGTGTGGCATAGGGGATAGCCTCCTAGCTATACTCAGAGGGATAAAATGACATTCATATTCCCAGGTATAACAATGGATCTGTTTGATTATGTACAAAACACTTAACCTTTCTGAGCCTTAGTTTTCTGATCTGTTAAATGTGGATAATATCTATTGAACATATCTCACACTTGGTCTAAGCCTCAATTGATATATAAAAAGTACTTCTCAAATTCTAAAAGCGTATAAAGACTCCAAACATTCAAAAATGCTATGTAAAATCTATTATTATAGAAAGTGAGAAAATATATGATTAATCCATCTGCTATTTTCTCTTTTCTGTTTGGAAATCTTACAAGAAAATATTTTTAGTTATTTTTTTATAGTAAAAAAAGTGGTGGAAAATAATCATCGCCCCTGACAGACATTGTGCTGTCATAGTAAAGGCGGGGGAGAATCTTGAAATCAGGATCAAACCTCTGTCACTTACTAGCTATCTTAAGCTATGATGATGGGTTATATATTTAATTACCCTCTCTGAAACTCAATTTCCTTATCCATAAAATGGACATAAAATAATACATTGTGTATCATTTCACAATGTTGTCAAAAGGCTAAGATGAGATAATTTATGTAGACAGCTTATAAATTTTAAGGTTGAAGATAACTATCAGCTATTATTATATTAAACCTAAAGCAAAATTGTAGGGATTTTTTTTTAATCTTACTGCAGTTGAAGAGTGCTTCTTGTCATTCTGACTCACCTATTTCTATTAATAGTGCCACATAGCAATGATACTCTTCTTCACCAATCCCCAAATTGTCATTATCTTTGACTCCTCCCACTACTTAGATCAAAGGTTCTTAGCCTAAGATCTAAAACTTGTTTGTTTTAAAAGATTTTTTTAGATATATTTGAATATAATTGGCTTTCTTTGTCGTCCTATCTTTTTATTTATTTTAAAATAATATTCTTAAAAGGGAACTGTAGGCTTTACCAGACAAATGAGTCCAGGACATTGACAATTTAGGCTTTCATCATTTCTTTCTTACAGAACTGTAATAGATTCTGATTGGTTTCCCATATCTCCAGGTTCTTCCATTCCAGATCCATCTACATAGGTTGTTGTTCAGAGGTTTCAGTCTTGTCTGTGACCTCATTGTGTGTTTTCTTGGCAAATATCTTGAGTAGTTTGCCACTTCTTTCTCCAGCTCATCTTACAGATGAAGAAACTGAGGCAAATAGGGTTAAGTGACTTGCCCAAAGTCACAAAGCTAGCAAGCATCCAAGGCTGCCTTTGAACTCAGGCCTCCCGAACTCCAGACCTAGCACTCTATCCACTATGCCACCTAACTGCCCTTTCTCTATAGGAGGCTTGTTGCATCATGCCATGCTCCTACCCCACTAACAACTGCCCACTCAGAATATTTCAACTATTTTCTTTATGATTAAGTGTAAACACATTACCTTTGCATTCAAGGTAACATGTAGTCTGACCTCAAATAATCTGTTATTTGTATTGCTGTTATGCTTATTGATAACTTTTGATGTACCTCTCTCCTTTCACTATAGAGGTGGGGAATATGGGTACATGTGTTGTCAGACATGATTATGGTGTCTATTAGTTTTGCTGATTTTTTTTCTTTTTAGGGAAGATTCAGTTGGAGATAGCTATATGTGGATCAGGGGTGAGGAGGGATAGAAGGGTATATATATATATATGGAAACAACTATGTTATAAAATTTCCTTTTAAAAATAAATGATTTCTGTATAGAAGGTGATTCTTTAAAACATGGTGCCTAAACTTTGTTATTCACCAAGAAGAACTCTAATCATGTTTATTGAATGGAAATAATTTTCCTATATTCAGCCTAGTGGTTTTATGTCACACCATATTGTGTGTGTGTGTGTGTGTGTGTGTGTGTGTGTGCTATCTTCCATTTACTAAATTTTAGCATTCATTCAAAATAATAGAAAGTATAGGGAACTGGACTCAGTAGGGTATAATGGAAAGTACTTTGTGACTGATGAGTTGTATAATCCTAAACAAGTCCTTCACACTTCTCTTTCTTGACCTTAGAAACCTTTGAAATTATTGAAACGATTCCTCCTCTATACTCTCTTCTCTCTGGATTCTTCTTCTCTTTTACCTTGCTGTTCTTCCTCAGTGTCCTTTGAACAATCATCATCTTTACCTCACTTCTTATACATGGGTGTACCTATAGACTCTTTTTTTTGAATCTTCTGTTTTTCTCTCTCCATTCTTTCTTTCTCAGTAATCTCATCAACTTCCATGGATTCAACTATCATCTCCATACAGATAACTTCTAGATCTCTATGTCCAAATTCATTCTTTTTGTTGAAATCTACCACTGTTTTACTAACTACTCATTTGACATATCCTGTTGGATATCTAATAGTCATTATATCTGAAGTTAATTATATGCAAAATCATATATCTAAGAAAGATTTCTTTCTTTACCTCAAACACCTGTTCTTCCTAACTTCTCTAATTCTGTTAAGAACACCACTAGCCCTTGTATTCATTCAGGTTTATTACCTCAAAATATTCTTCAAACTCCTCACCTTCCTTAACCCCCACTTCTAGTTATTTGATAAGTCTTGTCAATTCTACATGTACTAATATCTATTAAACTTAGATTCTTTATTTCATTTCTGTTAAAAATAATATTTTATATTTGCTGGTGATGTGGGGTTAACATAGTGATTGCTGTATATATAGTAGCAGTAAAAAAATTTAATGATTGACATTTCCTTTCAAACATTAGGGAGAAATTAATTAAATGCCATATAATAAAATGAATCAGTGAGCTATATTCTTGACTCTATAAAGGGGTTAACTGTTTTTAGGACTAAGAGAAAATAACTTTGGAAGTAGAAAAATTTGAATGATACAAATCTTATCCACTCATGCATTTTCAGCTATTTAATAATATTTTAAAATTTTTATCTTTATAATTTATATTTTAGTGGAAAATTCAGAAAATTGTTTTTATTTACTTTGTAGATATTTAAATAATTTTTTGTCTTATAATCATATGTAATCAGCAGATGGTGATGTCTGGTAGGGTTTGTAAGTTTAAAATAGAGAGTAAAAATGAAAGGAAAAGGTATTCACCCTCTTCCCTAATCTCCACTTTTGTAATATTTACTTGGCAACTCTTCTCGGACCCCACTTTTATCCTTTTACCTAGAAGAACTGATCCATAGTCACTTCCTTTGCTCCACTGAGTATATGTTACCTGGGACAGCTAGATGGCTCAGTGTATAGACCTGGAGTCAAGAAGACCTGAGTTCTGATAATTTTGTTGTATATTTGAAAGGAATAGCAAGTTGTACATAGATGATTTCATATGAAACTGTAAATCTGCTATTTTTATTATACTATCTTATATAAATGTTTGTTTTATTCCATAAATTAAAAATGAAATTTATTTAAAAAGACCTGAGTTCAAATCTAGTTTCAGATCTTTAATAGCTATGTGATCCTGGCAAGCTACTTAACCTGTTTCCTCATCTGTAAAATGGGGATAATAATAACACCTGCCTTCTAGGGTTAATGTGAGGATCACATGAAATAATATTGTATAGAGTTTAGCATAGTGCCTGGCACGTAGTAAGTTATATACATATATGTTAATTATTATTATATAGTTAATTAAGCTATCATTATTATCCCTTGATCTCTTCCTTCATTCTTAGTATTGCTGCCAAGGAGTTAGGTCCCAGCAGGACATTTTTTTAATACATCTCTCCCTGTCAAGAAGTACTTGAGTTATATAGAGATTTCATTATGTAATAATTCTCATGTTGAATGTTCTTAAAGAATTTTGCCAGTTTTAACATGATTAAAATTCAGATTTAGAAAATATAGTTATTTCTTAGATATATCACCTTTACAAACTATAGAAAAATTCTATTATGAAGATCAAAAGAAGCATTTGAAAAAAATGATATGAGTGTAACTATATTGCTCACTTGTTTTACTGATTTATCTGCATGATAAAGTCTGTTAAATACAAGGAAATTTGATAGTAATGCAGAAATAATATCACTAAGAGTGGCTTTTTACAAATAATAAATCATGGCAAATAATTTCCAGTTGGCTTAATTCAACTTTAACATCTTGATGGATCTGTGATCTTGTCAGTGTAGGTTATCATTGAATAAGTACATGCCATAACCTTTCAAGAACTTATAAGATGTGATTATTATGGACATTATCCCCAAAACCCAACAGTGAAAATCATACCTAGACTTTCCCTAGGTCTTTCAGCATTCCATTTTAAATGGTATGCTCAGGATGTTCTTTTGCTGTCCTTCACTCTTTTTTTTTTAAAGCAATTGGGGTTAAGTCACTTGCCCAAAGTTACACAGCCAGTTTGTGTGTGTGTGTGTGTGTGGGGGGGGGGTGTTAAGTATCTGAGTCCGGAACTGATCCAAGGTCCTCCCGACTCTGGGAACGGCTCTCTTACTCACCACGCCACCTGTCCTTTACTCTTGCTATAAGCCCAATCTTCATTTACCATTGTACATTTATTTGATATCTTTTTTTTCCATTTCTTGCAAACAAGGGAACATTGGGATATGCTAAAGCTCACTTAAATTCATGGGCCATCTCTTCATATGTCTGAGTTGGCCACTGTTTCAGAGAAATGAGATATATGTTTGAGTTGACCGCTGTTTCAGAGAAATGAGATATAAATATTTTTAAAATGAATTTTTTTTTGTGAAGTTGTCAGACTTGATTAATCCTGTTTAGTTAAAATCAGATTTTTACCTAATATTTAACCTAATTGACAACTGGCCATAGAATCTGACTTTCAAAATTAAGGGAGGTGCTAGGTGACAATGCCTTTGCCCATAAAAATGTAGATAGTTAAATATTGAATTTTATTTTCCCAGAAGCTTTGTAACATCGTAGTAAACTTTTTATATTACCATTTAATACATATTAATGTTTTGGCATTTGTGCCTCCTAATACTTAAGCATATTCATTATCATGTCAGATTCTAAATTACAGCCTATTAAGCATAAAAAGGAGGAGAAGGGAGAAAATTTTCCAGAGAAATAAATGAAACCTGGTTCCACAGAGTAACAGGTACAATATAAGAAGAAGGATTGTGGAATAGAGGACCAATATGCTCATAAGAAATGATATCTAAGAAGAAAACCAGCAATATCATAAAATGGAAGAGTTGGAAGGGACTTCAGTGTGTCTTCTCCAACATATACCTCCAACAGAATGAGCTCCTACAACATGTCTGACAAGTGGTCATACAGTATTTAATAAATGTTATTTGTATTGAATTGAATTCAGTCTACATTCTATAATAAGTGTAGTGAACTTGTTACTGGCAAAATTCAGTAATATATTATTAAATGGTTAGATTACAAACACTTAGAAAAGGAAGTGATTACTAAAGTTCAGTAAGAACATGTCTTTCCAGAGTAATCCATTTTCTTTTTAGATCATGCAGCTAGAAAAGTAGAGTAGGAAAACACTATAGACATAGAATATCTACATTTCAGAAACCCAGCAACTCTTACAATAGTTGTGATTAAGACAAAAAAAGCTATGTGGGAGTACTGTTAGTATTTGTAACTTGTTGAGTACCTGGACTCATCACCATTAATGGGATAACATTGACTTGCTACAAGCTTTCCATGGATTGTATAGGATTCAATAATTCAGGATTTTTATCAACTTAGATGAAATTTTGCAGCAACTTGGCATACATGTTAAGTTTGTAGGTAATGCAAAGCTTGCATGGGTACCTAAAATATTGGATGATAGAGTCTAGAACAAAAAAGACCTTTCCAGGATGGGATTATAAGTCAAAATGAATAGCATGATATTTATTAGCTAATTTAATAGAATGTTGCATTCTACATTCTTCACCTGGATTAAAAAAATCAACCTCATAAATATGGATTGAAGGAACCATTCCTATGGAAATAATCTGGGATGACAAAGTTAAAGGTATCAAGAAAGGTTTGGCATATACCAAAATATTCATAGAACCATTTTCTGTGTATGTGTGTGTGTGTGTGTGTGTGTGTGTGTGTATGTATGATTGCTAAGGAGGTGTCCCTTGATTGTAGAATACCTAAACAAATAGCAGTACATTAAGTATTATGGAATATTATTGCACTGTGAGAAAGAACAAACATTAGGAAATTAGAGAAACATACAGGGAGATTTATAGGAACCGATGCAGAGGGAAGAGAATCAGGAGTGCAATTATATTAAATAAGCTTGGCTCCAGAGAAAAGATAATAAAATATACCTTACCCTTTCACTAAGGAAGCAAGGGATTAAGAATGTGAATTGTTTATTTGTTAGTGGGTTTTGCTGAAGTTTTTTTCTTTCTATTTTTTTTATAAAGTCTTTGATAGGCTCATTTGTTAGGGAAGGAATAGAGATATATTCATAAAAAACAATGGAAAATCAAAGACTCAAAACATATATATATATATGTAAGTTTACCTCTTCATGAGCTAGAGAAGGAACTGGCAAACCATGCTAGTCTCTCTGCCAAGAAGACCCCAAATAGGGTCTGAAAGAGTTGGACATGACTGAAAAATCACTGAATAACAGCAAGCTCAATATAAGTCAATCATATTACATTAGCAAATAACCTAATGTTTTACCAGGCAGCATTAAGATGTATATAATGTCCAGAATGAAAGAGGTAATAGTATTGTTATGCTATACCACAGTTAGTTCATATCTGGAATGACATAGTCAGCTATGTGTACCAGATTTTAGAAAAGCTACAGCATGTCCTTAAGAGGGCCACAAGGGTGGTGAGAGAATAAGAAAACAAGCCATAGAAGAGATCAATTTAAAGAATTGGGGATGTTTAGTTTGCAGAAGAGAAGACTTGAGACAGGATAGTTGTTTTCAACAATTTCAAGCACTATCATGTATTGTATTTGTTCTTCCTGAACCCAGAGGGCAGGAATGGGAGCAATATATGGAAGTTATAGAAGGGATGATAACAGGTTTAACATTAGAAATACCTTCTTGACAATTAGAATAATCTGAAAATAGAATACACTATCTCAAAAGGTGATGAGTCCCTCCTTGCCGGACATCTTTAAGCAGATGCTATACAACCATTTGGGGAAATTTTAAAGAAAGAACTCTTATTTAGATATTGATTTGATCAGATGACCTTGAAGGGCCTCCAGATTGTTCATCTATACATTCACTGCCCTCAAAGGTGACAGACTTACTGTAGTGCTATTCATTTTTACTTCATCTTATTTGTACTCTTTCATTTGTCTTAATTTTTTTCTGGGTCAGTGTGATGAGTTTCCAAGGCAAAATTCCCTCTCCATCTCTTTGAATGTGAGGTTCTTAAAAGAAGAGATTGTTTCATTTTTTCTTTATATGCCAGTGCTCAGAACACAATAGGTACTTAATAAATGTTTATTGAATGAAATCATCTGTACCTTTAAAGATGTTTATTTTAAAAGCTCAATTCCTTTGAAAGGCATCCCTTCTCTAATCTGGAAAAGATTGTTTTGAAATGTTGATAACTGGTAAATATTTTGAACATCAGAAACTGTTGATAGCTTTGGATTTAACTCAGGATATAGATCAGCTAAAGATATTAGAAGTGTCATAAAATAGTTTAAGCTGCCCTTTGAGTATTCAGAAATAGGGACATTTTCCAGAGCATTAGTTTCTAGGACTTCCATTACCTCCTGATATAGAGCTTTGAGGCTTTAGATACAATATTTTCTCAGTGTCTGAAGTGAATTGTTGTTTTTATCAGTCATATTTTTATACCTTTCAAAATTAAATGGCCTGTAATTGGAGAATTTGTAAGCTTCCATGACCCTAAAAGAGTTCTTGGTTTTTCTTTGATGTTGTCTTTAATGACTAGAATAGGAAAACCAGTGCATTTATTCAAAAATAGAAGAGATGCTAGTATAGCAACAACTAAAAAATAATCATTTTTCATTTAGTAGACTTTCAAACCCACTGTCATGTTGTCAATTAGGGCTGTGGTCCAAGATGTGGACCACGTGCTGTGATTGTTCTCTACCCATTCTTTGAATCTGCTACTCTACCTCCTCGGTACTCTATTTTTTTTTTTTTATTGTTCATTTGTTTCAGTCATGTCTTACTCTTTTTGACCCCATTTGGGTTTTTCTTAGCAAAAATGCTAACATAATTTGCCATTTCCTTCTCTGACTCCTTTTACATATGAGGAAACTGAGGCAAACAGGGTTAAGTGACTTTCCTAGGGTCACATAGTAGCTGAATTGGAACTCAGGTCTTCATGACTCTGGGTCTGGCACTTTATCCACTGAGCCACCAAGCTGACCAATCTCCTGCTACAGTATAGATAATAAACAATGTCCTCAAATCATGTGTTAAGCTTCTTCAATTGAGTATTTCACATAAATGACAGACTGCAGTTATAAAGGAAAGAGCATTCAATTTGTACTCAAAGGACTGTTTGGAGTCTGGCACTGTCACTTAAAATCTGTGTGACCTTGGACAAATGATTTAACTTCTGGACATCATCTTTAAAATAAAGGAGTTTGATTAGATATACCCTGAGACTTGTAGCTCCAAATCTAAGACCCACTGATATTCACAACATGATTTCAAGGTCCTGGAGCTCAGGCACCTTAACTACATTTTTCATGGTGACGGATATAATGAAGGACACAGAGTAGACTCTCAATGATAATTTGTTATTTTGGCTCCAAGACTGTGGTAGAAAGAGCATGGACCTGAGAATCAGGAGATCTCATTTCACACTCTTCTTCCCCTAAATGATTGTAAACTTAGACAAAACCAAATCTCTTTGAGGTTTTTTTCCTCATTTCAAACCTGACATCATGGATAGTAGGACTAGCCTTGGATTAAAGGAGAATTGGGTCCAAGTCCTGCTTTTGGCACATTGGTACTGTGAACACAGACAAGTCACTTAAGCTCCAGGTGTCTCAGTCAAATCCCAGAGACCATTAAGTCATATTTTAGATGTTGATCCACATTGGTGAAGGACATTTCCTCCATACTAGATGTTCCCCACCCCAGTAAAATCACAGATCTAGACCTTTCTTCTCTCTTCCGAGACTTTCTTTTCACTTTCTGCTTCTATAACTTATCTGAACTTTCATTAATTCAGGCTTGTACTTTGCAGCCTTATATCTTTTCTATTACCTTGCTATGCTCCTTTCCCTTTCCAGTATTCAAATAGTTTCCAAAGAGTCACTTCCTATAGGAAGACTTTTTATTTTTTTTTTCTGGTCCTACCTTGATGATTCTCTGTTCAGTTACCACTCCTTACCCTACTCCTTAGAGGTTATATATATTTTGTGTATGAGTTTGCTCAAAACCATTTTTATGTCTCTATATCCTTTATGTTTATCTATTATTATTGTCATTACTTAAAATATTTATGTCACCTTTACTTTATTAATGGTTCTTTTGCATGCATTATCTCATTTTAATACAATAGCCTCATGAAGTAGGAAGAGACATCTCCATTTCTGGGAGATAACAATGCAGCATCATCAAAAGCACCATGATATGGTGGATAGTGTCAGGGAGACCTGAATTCAAATTCTATCTGCAGTACTTATTAGATTATGACTTTGGGCAGGTCACTTGATCTCTCTCAGACACAGTTTATCTCTTAAATGAAAGGCTGGGGTAGATTATCACTAAAATACTTCCCAATTCTAAATCTATGATACTTCAACTTGACCAAAGTCATGTTGGCAAAACAGAGATAGAACCCACATCTGTTATTCCTGTTCTAGTATCCTTTCTACTATAGCATGTTATACCTATATTAGAGTTGGGGGGGGGGAGTAGAAAGGTGAGGCTTGTCCACTCCTAAAGAGTAAAGGTTATTTTGTGTAATACCAGAAGAATATCACATATATAAACAATATATTCTTTTGATAATAGCAATGGTGGCGGGGTGGGGGGGGGGAGGAAAGCACTCTTGTGTTTTCTCTCTAATTTGTCTGTGTCTTCTAATACACTTTAGATCATGATTTATTCAGCAGTTAGAAAATATTTGGAGCCTTAATGCTGTTTCTAGCCACTGGGATTTGTTCTGACTTTATCTAACCCTAGCTACAGCTAAACTGACACAGAGATGATTGTTATCATCTGTTCTGTTCTCAGTTACCTCGTTTCTCTTTCCCCTTTCTCTTCATGCATCATTTCAGTTTATCTTCTACTTGAAGGCTCATCAAATGCTGGATATTATCTTTTTAATACACACTTATAGACTTCTTTATTTCAAATGTTATGAGGAAGCTGGAATAGGTTCAGAGAAGAGAGCAGAGAATAGTAAGGGAATGGGAAAAAAAAGATGTGATGCTATAGATTATTTCAAAAAAAATACTCTCATTCATTCATGGAATAAATATTCACCTTGGTCAGTATGTGCCCCTAGACACTATACAGAATACAGCATTAAAAAAAAGACTCATTTGCAGAAGAAGTTTATGAGAGAAGGTGGATGGAAAAGATATTCGGGTCCTAGATGGCAAAATTCTGTGTAGTGAAGATTTGGGAGAACATTGACAATCCTAAGGCCTTTGAGAAAGAAATATTTGCTAAGATCATTCATTAGGTAATGGTTCTTTAAATTTTTGAAGTGGCAGTTCTCTTTAATTAAACAATATCTTGGCAGAGTTACCATAGTAGTATCTTTTAAAGTGATTTTATTTTAAAAATCACCCTATTAAAGGCATAAAAACAAACTGAATTTAAAATGTTCTATCTTAAAAATATTTAACCTTACATAATTGCTTGAAGGTATACAAATTGCTTATATACATATATTATTATTATCTCATATATTCTTCACAATAATCTTGTGAGGTGTTGTTCTTGATATTATTAGCATCCATATTTTTTATCTTTTTGTTTAAGTTTTTCTCTTATCTTTTTGTATTTTATTTTTTCCAATTACATGTAAAAACAAATTTTTACATTCATTTTTTTAATGTTGAGTTCCAAATTCTCTCTCTGTACTCTTCCCTCATTGGGAAAGTAAGCAATTTGATATAGGTTATAAATATGCAGTCATGTAGAACATGTGTTTTGTCATGTTTTAGTCATGTGTGAAAGAAAACAAACCAAAAAATCCCAAGAAAAATAATGTTTAAAAATATGTTTCCATCTGCATTTAGATGCCATCAGTTCTTTCTCTGGAGGTGAGTAGCATTTTTTTTCATCTTAAGTCCTTCAGAATTGTCTTAGATCATTACCTGAGAATAGCTAAGTCATTCACAGTTGATCATCATCCAGTATTGCTGTTACTATGTATAATGTTCTCACTTCACCTTGCACCAAATCATGTAAGTCTTTCTGGGTTTTTCTGAAAGCATCCTGCTTGTCATTTCTTGTAGCACAATAGTATTCTATCACAATCATATATCACAACATTTTCATCCAGGTACCAGTTGATAGGCATCCCCTAAATTTCTAATTCTTTACCACCATAAAAAGAACTGAAATAAATATTTTGACTATATAGTTTTTATATCTTTTTTTTTTTTATTTCTTTGGGCTACAGACCTAGCAGGGGCATTGCTGGGTCAAACATGTGACCCTTTGGGTTAAAGTTATAGCCCAGGGTGGGGAACTTCTGGCCTTGAGGCCACATGTGGCTCTGTAGGTCCTCAAGCACAGTCTTTGTTCTGTGAAATTTTGATCCAGTCAAAATTTTGATCCAGTCCACTTGAGGACTATAGAGTCAAATGTCACCTCAAGGATAAAGGTTCTCCACCCTGGATAGTCTTTTTAGCATAGTCCCAAATTTGCTTTCCAGAATGGTTGGATCAGTTCACAGCTCCATAAGTGCTGTTATATCCCAATTTTTTATATCCCTTCCAACATTTGTCATTTTCCTTTTCTGTCATATCAGTCAATTTGATAATTGTGAGGTGTACCTCAGAGTTGCATTTCTCTAATCAGTAGTAATTAGAGCATTTGTTCATATGACTATAGATAGTTTGGGCTGTTTTGTCTGAAAATTGCATATTCATATCCTTTGATCTTTAATCAACTGGAGAATGACTCACAGTCTTATAAATTTGACTCAGTTTTCTATATATTTGAGTAATGAGGCCTTTATCAGGGATACTTGCTATTAACTCCCCCCCCCCCCCAGTTTTCTACTTTCTTTCTAATCTTGGCTACATTAGGCTGTTTTTGTTTATGCAAAACCTTTTTAATTTAATATCATCAAAATTATCCATTTTACATGCCATAATTCTCTCAATCTCTCGTTTGCTCATAAATTCCTGATGAAGAAAATGAGTCTTAGTAGTGTGTTCAGGGTCATACAGATAGCAAATTAATATGGCAAGATTTGAACCTGAGTCTTTCCTGACTCCAAATCCAGCATCCTTCCCAAAACAATATAGCCCCAGGAGAATATGATCACCTTTAACCTACTTAAAAAGAAGAACAAAGTCCAGAATTCTTATAGATTTTGCTATTTAATTTCAAATTTTCTGAGTAGAAGATGACTATGAAGTTTCTCTGTGGTTCCATTGAGAATTTTCTGGATGATCATGTTATTTCTTCCTTAGGAAAAGAGTGGGCTCAACACTGTTAGAAAATATCCCTTATGTAAGCCATAGGACAAGCAGCAGTTCTCAGAGATGGAGAACAACCCCAGGCTTTTCCCCTTAAAGAGTGATTTTTCTTGTAACTTTCAGAGTCTGGGTTATAAGGCTTCACAATTCTATCCAGAGATTTCTTTAACCTAGGTACCTATGTCTGTAGGTGGTAAGTACAGAGACTTTTTTTTTTTTTTTCAAGCAATTGAGGTTAAGTAACTTGCTCAAGGTTACACAGCCAGTTATTTCTGGGTGTGGTGCTGAGTATCTGAGCCCGGATTTGATACCCCAGGTCATCCTGACACTGGGGCCAGTTCTCTTATATGCGGTGCTACCTGGCTGGCCCTGCAAAAACATTTTTAGGTAAATATAGCTCAGGTTCAAGTTTCTATTTGGAATTGAATTTCCTTGCCCAAGGCCTTTGTTCTCATTGTCTGAGACTTCATTGAGGTTTGTGGTGAGCATTCCTGATTTAAATCTCTGAAGGTTAATGTTGCATTTATATTCCATATATGAGTTGTTAATCCAATAATTTTCATAGGCTTCAGATTCTAGGGAACACATTCATAAACTCCAAATTCGTTCTCTAGGATGTGTCTATGAATGAATCCAGGAAAAAGCACTGAAATTAAGCTAACCTGAAAGGCAAGACCATTGTCTCTCCCATCTAGCTACATTGCTAGACTTTCATTTGTATGTAAAATGAATTAAATCTTGAAGAGGCTTTGAGCTAACCCTTACAGTTAAAACTAAAGTTATAAGCCTAGATAACTGATAGGAAAGTAGTATAATTAACAAAAAAAAAGCAAAGAGATTTATTGTTGTTGGGAGGTGCATTAAGAGAGGCTGGTGATTTCAGTTTGGGATATTTTGTTTAATGTGTTTCTGGACCTCAGGAATTGGGATAAAACTGTGTTTAAAATAAAATTGTGTTTAAAGAATGAGGTCGCAATGTTCTTTAGTGAAATAAAATAACTACTTTTTGGCAAATCCCTTTTAATTCAAATGGTATTATACTGTTTTCCTTTTACTTAATTTTGCACTATAAAAAAATTGGCTAATCATGTAGCTAAATAAGTTCTGCCAAAACAAAAATCATTTTTAATGATGATCCTATCAATTTGCATATTTAATTTTAAAACTCAATAAGAAATACCTGAATTTTTGCTTTTACATTTGTCTAAGCAAAAAAGTAATGATTAAAATGACATCTCTGTTGACTCAGCTTTTTCAGGATATTTTTTGCTTTATCGGGAAACAACTAAATTTACATTCCAATATGCATGAGTGTTTAAAAAGAAATATCCTAATATTGATTCTTAGTTCTATAAGTTTTTTATAGCTATTTCATTACTTAGTTTCATTCATACTTTGTTTCGTTTCATTTATTTTAATTTTTGCTTTTTGAAGGGCAATTGGGGTCGTGACTTGCCCAAAGTCACATGGCTAGTTTTTGTGTGAAGTGTCTGAGGCTGGATTTGAACACAGGTTCTCCTGACTCCGGGGTTGGTGCTCTATTCACTGTACCACCTAGCTGCCCTCTGTTTCATTTATTTTATTATCACTGTAGAACACAAGCTCTTTTTGAGTACAGGTACTGTTCATTTTTATCTTTGTATCCCCAAGATCTCACTGCATTCCTGAAAAATAGTAAAAGCTTAACAAATGTCCCTTGGAAGAATGAATGAGTGCTAAAATGTTTTCCTAAATAATTGAAAATGGGGATGTCATTTTGTCTAAAAATGCATTATAATAGTATTTTTGTTTTATATTCTAAGTAACTCATATTAGTTTTACTTGGTAGAATAATCTGATATCACTTAGCTTAAATTCATATATATGTGTTCATATGTAAAATACATATAACATACATGCACACACATATTTTATACACATATTTGCACAAAATACATATGTATATTTGCATATACATATCCTTATCATATAAGCATATATTTATCTATAGATATAGATATAAATAGATACCAATGATATAGATTAAAATTGAGGCCCAAAGAGGTTTGAAAACCCTTCCTTGATCATATAAACCATTTGTAGCAGAGGTACTTTGGAAATTTCTGACACCAAATATAATACTCTTTTCAAAGATGTCAAAAAGCATACACATAAAAAGGAAATAGAGAATCCATGAAAGAGCAATTATGAAAATGTGGTAGAATGGAAAGAAAATTGGAAACCTGGATTCTCATTTTTAGTTCTGTTTGTTAAGTTATATTAGTCACAAAATTTGGGGTAACCAAATTAACCTTTTTGATACTTGTGTTTTTCATCTATAAAATGAGGGGAGTGGACTAATAGTCTCTAAAGCTGATTCTATCTCAAAAATTATCTGTTTAGTATCTTTGTTTAGTCAGTATGCATGTATTATGTGGAGTAATAATTATGAGATAGGATGCTGAAGAGGAAAAGGCATTCATCCTTAATTCAACATAACTGTTCAAATTTTGAATTTGCAATTTATTGGTTGTATATTCTTGCAAAAGTCATTCTGCCTGTCTGAGGCTCATTTTGCTCATCTGTAAAAGGGAGATAATATTAGTCATATATCCCTCTTCAGAATATTGTTATGAGGAAAGTACTTTTTACACTATACATCATTATAAAAATCTAGCTGCTATTACAACCAAATGTCTCTCGAGTATTATTACCTTATAGGTTATTTGATCTGGTAACCTAGGCTTATCATTGAAATTCTAATTTTGTTTCCTTTTGCCCTCAATTTCTCCTTTTTTTTGGCAGTGTGATTTGAAATTAGACAAATTTCCTGGACAGAAAAAAAAATCCTAATTAGATAGTTGACATAGACAAATAATCGTGTTAATTAGAGAATGCTTTCACTGCAAGGTTTACATCTATCTCCATCATACTCACAGGAAAAAAAATAAAAATCATGACTACCTTCAGTTTTATAGAAACACAGTGAATAGTTTTCTGATTCAAAATTGTAGTGTCCACAATTGTGCTATTACCAACAATTCAAAGCAAAGCATGACAGTATGAAAAAAAGATATTAAAAGCCTGTTCTTTATGCACAACATTATGACACAGTCTTATCAATAGCATGTTATATATTAAAGAAGAGTCAGAATTTTGCTAAACATTAGAAATGTTTTGCTATTTCTGCCTATTTAAGTATTTTGAAAGATCTGTTTTCCCACAGATGTGCATTTACCAGAGTAGATCACAGCATATCCATGCATTCTCAACCTCCGCAGTTCTTGTCCATGTCCTTCCACAGAAGATATTACTAACGTACTAAAATTTTACATCTAGGTCTTTTCAGATTTCTTGGCTATCAATTTAATATTCATTCTCTCTCTCTCTCTCTCTCTCTCTCTCTCTCTCTCTCTCCCTCTTTCTCTTGCTCTTACTTGTTTCTATTCTCTTACCTATTTCCCTCATTCATTTATGACCAACCCACCTCCTTTTCTGATCAAAGGTCCTTTAATGATGTATTTTACTCTGCTTCTTATATAAGACATACATGATAAAATGCTGTAACCTCTGGAGAACTACTATGTGTTATTTCATACTCTTACACTGACATTTTCTTCCTTTCTTCTTCCTGCCTTCTAGAATTCTTCCATTCAGAATGTTTCTTCTTCTTATAATTGTTTTATTATCATGACAGAAGGATAATATCAGTATTTAAAATACAGGCTTTGGCTACAGGTAAAAAGTTTGAGATCAATTAATACTTAGTGCTGTATCACAGCAGTAGTTGAATATTGATATGGAAAAATAACTATTTAATATACATGTAATAAAGAACTAAATGAATAGACTGTCTATAAGTCATAATAATCTGGTCAATGTGTATTCTTGACCCATTTGTTTTGTTTTATTTTTCCTCTGGGTGGACAATTCCTTTTGAGTGGTTGATCACTTTCAAGAAACCCTGTGGTGTAGTCAATCTAACATCATCCTGGATTAGTAGCATCTGGAGATTGTAAATTCCTTGAGAACCTTATCCCTTTGTTCCCTGAACTCTTAGAATAATTCCTGGTTGGGGGCAGCTAGGTGTTGCAGTGAATAGAGCACCTGCCCTGGAGTCAGGAGGACTTGAGTTCAAATCCAGCCTCAGACACTTAACACTTACTAGCCATGGGACCTTGGGCAAGTCACTCAACCCCAATTGCCCTGCTCTCTATCCTCACCCCCCCCCCAAAAAAAAACAACAAAAGAAGAGTGCCTGGCATAAATGAGGCACTTAATAGGTGTTTATTGAATGAGACTTGCTGACTAGAGAATTTCTAGAATACTTCTTCCTTTTAAACTTCTTTCTGTGTAATTAAAAAAAAAGACCATGTAGGCAGTCTCCTACTTTAGAATGTGATTTAACTTTTAAATATTTTGATAACTTTTTTGTATTATAACTTTCTGATTATATCTTTCAGCCTTTCCTTATACAGTGAACTATCCATTGTAAGAAACCATAGAAAAAGGAAAATGAAGTTAGGAAAAACTAATAAAAATATCTTAGTCTACCCACAATCTTCTACTTCTAAAAAGAACAAAGAAATTCTTATCCCTTCTCTGGGGCAAAAATTGTCGTTATAAACATCCATCATTTGGTTAGGTTAAAAACATACTCAAGGTGAAGAGCCTCTACAGGTATTCCTTCCACATCACAACTTTCCCTGTTGCAGTTTCCATATATTACAGGTTGGCATAAGAAATTAAATGGGAATTTTGGGGGAGTTTTGCAGAAAACTCAAATGACATGTAAAAGCCAGCAGATGACACAGAAAAAGTTCAGAAACTCGGAAATGTATAAAATATATGTATAGTGTTGCATAATCTCAACATATTTTATCTTTTAATACCATAATAGAGATTTTTTTTCTGGTACAAAGGGAAAGGCAAAACATTTTATGCAGATTTTCCTGATCACAGCTCTCCTCCTACCCATCCCTAACCCATGCAGTGTGGAAGAGATAATTATATTTATCCACCACTTTCAATCAGAATCCACTGTTTCTTAAAGGTTGAGGCTTTGTTTTTGTATTTCTATCATCAGCACTTAGCACAGTGCTTGGCAGTTGGTTAGAACTTTGATGTTTTAACATTAATTCATTTGTTCAGATCCCTCCCTTTAGGCTTGGTTTAGATGTGCTCAGTGGGGCTCATGGATCTGTGGTGCTTAGAGGGGCTCTAGGCTACTGTTAAGGATAATAATGCATTTTCTTTATATTATGTTTATAATAAGGAAAGCATTTTTCATACAAACACTTTTTAAATTGTCACAACAATCTCTGAGAGAGATAATGCTGAGGTTATAATCCCTATTTTATTGATATTGAAGCTGGTGCTCAGAGAAGTCATGACTTGCCAGAAAACCACAGACTTCCAGCAAATTGATAAAATGTAAGTGTCTACTATATGCCATGCCCTCTGTTTGGTGCTGTGGAGGGCAACAAAAAAAAAAAAATAGGCAAAAGACAATCCCTGCTCTCAAGGACTTAGTCTAATGGAGGAGATAACATAAAAACTATATACAAATGATTACACACACACACACACACACACACACACACACACAGAGTAAATCTGAAATAATCAACAGAGGAAAGGCCCTAGGACAAAAAAGGAATCTAGAAAGGCTTCCTATAAAAGGTGTAATTTTAGCTAGGGACCTGAAGGAAGCCAGAGAAGCCAAAAGGCAAAGAGAGCACAAGGAGGGGGAGCATTCCCAGCTTGAGAGGACAGTTAGTGAAAATATCCAGAGTTGGAGATGGAGTGTCTTGTTTGAGGAATATCAAAGAGGACAGTATGAGAGTTTGAAGGAGGGGGTAGTGGTGATGTAAAGATGTAACAAGATTGGAAATGGGGGGGGGGGGGGGGGGAGGACGGCAGGAGATAAGGTTATAAAGGGCTTTGAATGCCAAACAAAGGATTTTACATTTTATCTTAGAGGAGATAGGGAGCCACTGGAATTTATTTATTATGAGAGTGAAAGAGTCAGACCTGCTCTTTATGAACATCACTTTGGCAGCTGAATGTGGATCAGTGTCAGAAGAGACCAACAATAGGGTATTGTGACATATAATCTCAGAGCTAAAATTGACCTTGGGAACCTACTATGCCTTCATGGAAGCATGTGCTTTTGTATTAGTGTTTGTTGTTTTTTGTTTGTAGTTCTTTTATTTATATCTCCTAAATAGATATGTCTCTCTCTTTCTTTTAATTTCTCATAACACTTTATTCCAATTTATCCTCTAAACTTAATCTCTGATGTAGTTATAGGTACTTATTTGTGCAGTTATCATTTTTCCTTACTAGATTACAAACTATTTGATTGGTTGATGATTTTATTCTGTTTTGCATCCACAAAACACAATCCAGAGCTATGAACATAGTAGGTACTTAAAAAATAAATTAATCTTCAGTGGGTCTCTTTATTACCTTGAAAAATAACTCAAAAGCTCTGAAGTATTCTATAAATGCAGGCTAAAAATGGCATTTCATGGAAGGTGGAATGATCATTAATTCATATACTTTAAAGTATTCTGTTCTCAATAGAAATACTGAAATGTTTTATTGTTACTTTCTGCCAAGAAACTAGTAAACCTTCCAGACAGTCTATCCCTTCTCTATTACTAATCACTGCAATATAAAACTACCAGAACCAACTATACAAGTCTTTGAAATCAACAGTATTAAAGTGTCCAAAAATAAGACAGACGAATAAATCATTTTTATTAAAATGTGGCATCACAAAAACAATTTAAAGGAGAAGATTGAAGAGCCAAGATTTTTATTTCCTTGCAGGAACAACATAGAAGAACACAAAATTTTATTGGTTATACCCAAAATTTAAGACATTGAATTTTTTTTTTAAAGCAATCGGGATTAAGTAACTTGCTCAAGGTTACATGGCCAGTTATTTCTGGGTGGGTGCTGAGTATCTGAGCCCGGGATTTGATCTCCAGTCATCCTGACACTGGAGCTGGTGCTCTTACTCACTGTGCTACCTGGCTGCCCCTAAGCCATTGAAATTTGATTCATAAATGACCTTAAATTATCTAGGAATTTGAACAGGATGAATTGGTTTATTCAAATTCTGACTTTTGTTGACTGAGTCATTCAAATGGAACTCTCACAACTCTCCTTTATAAAGAGGCCCTAAAATAATTAGTAAAAAGAAATCTTTTTCAATTGAAGTTTGGGCTTGGGGAATAGACATTGTATTTTTATATATTGAAAGTCAAGATTTTAAATATGTAAAGAACATTTATATGCTTCTGGAAAAATTTAAATTTTCCAAATAAATACAAAGAAAATTATGTATTTTAAATTGTTATTATGTATTGATACACTTTGTATGCATCAGAGGGTTTTTTTTTTTTTTGAAGTATATGATCTGTTCCTATTCAAGATTGAAGGTAGAGTACTAGAGAAGAAGAAATTAGGAGGAGTAAAGAGAAAGAGAAGCAAGTTTGCTTGTTTTTTACCTTAAAAAATCAACTATTAATATAATACTTTCTCAAAGCTTCCCAGTCTATTTAAATGTATAAGCTTATTGATGTTGAGGATGTTGGCAAAAATACTTGGAGTAATATTGGATTTTCATGGCTTTATAAAGAAACAGCTTTTGTGAATTAAGACTGAAGAAGCTCTGTTGTAGGAGTGGGAAGAATCATAGAATCAAGAGAACTTTAGTGTAGGAAGAGACTTTAGGAGTCAGTCCAATATATACTCAAATATGAATCCCCAATTTATTATACCCAGTAAAGGGTCATCCAGTCTTTGCTTAAAGACTTGTGGTAATGGAGAACCCAGTATCTACTGAGACAGACCATTTGCTTTTGGATTTTGTGTAGGAAGTTTTCCCTTTTATCAAGTTTTAATTTACTTTTTACCAGTATGTTACCCATTGTTCATTATTCTGACATTTTGGGCAAAATAGGACAGTTCTACTACATCTTCAATAATGACCTTGTCAGCTACTTAAAGACAGCTGCTAGAACCCTCTTAGCTTGTTTAATGCCAAGCAAAGGCAACTTCCCAAGGTTCAAAATACCAACATAGGTGCTCTCCATTTTATTCAGTGACAAATTAAGAACAGAGAGAATTAATATATAGCATAATTCTAAATACAGCATTTACCAAGTGTAATTCAATCAAGTACTACCCCACCCCCAGTCATTACATTCATTTAATCAATCACAAAGTCCCTCTTCTAAATACTTCTCCACCCCTAGACAGTACATTCATTTAGTCAATCACAAAACCCCTCTTTTCAAATGGAGATTAGTTTCCAATCATAAGTAAAGTACATTCATTTGTTCAATCACAGAGCACAAAAATGTCAAAAGTTTCCCACCCTTGTGTCACAATTGAATCTACCCCAGAGTTACAACAAGCTTAAGCACAGCATTTAATACCCAAAGACAGGTCTTTTCTTTATCTTGACCTGAGGCAAGTTCTCAGCAATCTTTGTTCCTGGGGAGACAAAGCTTAGCAAGGCCACAAGATGCATTGCCAGTGTCTTCATTAATTCATTCTCTGTCTGCAGAACAGTCCTAGGACCCCTGAAAACATTAGTAAAACCCTCTTCCAGGATTTCTGTAAACATGCAACAAGAAAATCCTTCTTCAGGGCTTCTGAACCAACAGCAAGATTCTAGAACCTCTGCAACAACAGCATTGGCCTTCACCAGTGGGCACAATTCACTCTCTGTCTGCAAAACAGTCTCAGGAGCTCTGAACCAACAGCCAGGTTCCAGAACCTCTGCAACAACAGGACTGTCTTTCACCAGTGGACAAATTTGGCAAAACAACATCAAAACAGGCAGTCAAAGTACCAGCATAACAGCCATGTCTCCTCAGTCCTTGGCAGCTCTGGGTGGCAGCTCTCAAAAGTCCTGGGCAATTCAAACTGCCCCTCAGCAATCCTCTCCATCTCTCTCTGCCTCCAAGATGCTGCTTCCAAAAAGTTCTTCTGCCTCTCTCTTTGCTTGTGTCTCTCTAAATTTATGTCACCAGCTCCTCCCAGTTCAGCACTCTCTTTTCATATCAACAAGTCCATCCCAAAAGTGGGTTTCAAAAGCTCTGGGTTTTAACACAATCAATCCAAAAACCAAGCCAATACAGAGGGATCTTTAAATTCCATTACTATGAATTTGTTTCCAAACTTGACACTTGCAAGGTTATGCATCCTCACTTCTTGTATGTGGTCTTCTTAAAGCATGCACACAACTATCTTCATTAGCATTCTTCAGAATGCTCTCCAGACTATTAGTATCTTACATAAAATATGAGGTTTGGAATACCCTGAAGAGACCTGCAGAACTATCTCTGAAAACCACAGCACGTGCGCGCGTGCGCACACACACACACACACACACACACACACACACACACAACCTGAAGTTTGGGACAGTACTCCCTCCTCCCAGTAGTAGAGCCGAATTTTAACATAATCAATCAAGAAATAGACTAGAAAAAGGAGCAAACTTGACCATAGAAAGTTACTATGGTGACAGGGAAGATCAAAATAAAAACTCAGAAGAAGACAAAAAAGTCAAAACTGTTGCATCCAAAAGTTCAAATAAAAAAAATGTGAATTGGTCTCAGACCAAAAAAGAATTCCTGGAAGACCACAAAAAGGATTTTTCAAATCAAATAAGAGATGTTGAGGAGAAATTGGGAAAAGAAATGAGAGTGATGTAAGAAAATCATAGGAAAAAGTCAACAGTCTGATAAAGGAAGTACAAAGTAAAACACTGAAGAAAATAACACCTTAAATTCACTGGAGAGAAAAGTTCCTTTAAAAAACAGAATTTGCCAAATAGTAAAAAGATATACAAAAATTCACTGAAGAAAAAAACTCATTAAAAAGTAAAATTAACCAGATGAAAAAGGTAATTCTACTTTTCACTGAAGAAAATTTTTAAAAATTAGAATTGCGCAAGAAGAAGCTAATGACTCCATTAGACATCAAGGAACAATAAAACACAATTAAAATGAAAAAAAAAATAGAAGAAAATGTGAAATATGTCATTGTAAAAACAACTTAACTGAAAAATAAATTAAGAAGAGATCATTTAAAGATTATTGGACTCCCTAAAAACCATAATAGAAAAAAGAGCCTAGGTCTTATATTTCATGAAATTATAAAAGAAAATAGCCTTGACGTCCTAGAAGGTAAAATCGAAATTGTGAGACCCCACCAATCACCTCCTAAAATAGACCCAAAAATGAAAACTCCCAGAATTATAATATTCAAATTTCAGAGCTCCCAGGTCAAGGAAAACATTTTGCAAGCAGTTAGGAAGAGATGATTCAAATATTGTACAGCCATAGTCAAGATCACTTAAGATTTATCAATTCCTACATTAAGCATCAGAAGGCTTGTAATATGATATTCTGGATAGTAAAGGAGCTAGATTTACAACCAAGAATTACCTATGCAGTAAAACTAAGTATAATGTGGGGGAAAAATGGATATTCAAGAAAATAGAAGGTTTTCAAGCATTCCTGATGAAAAGACCAGAGCTGAATAGAAAATGTGACTTTTAAATATAAGAATCAAGAGAAGCATAAAAAGGTAAACAGGAAAAAAATCATAAGAGATTCTATGAGGTTAAACTGTTTATATTCCTACATGTGAATATGATACTTATAAGTCCTAAGAAGTTTATCATTATTAGGGCAGTTAGAAGGAGTATATATAGACAGAGGGGACAGATGGGAGTTGACAATAATAGGATGATATCTAAAAAGAAAATAAAGAGTACTGTTTGTTATTTCAGACCTACTGCGTAATTTTCATGGTCAGCCATCATTCATTTGTTTATTTGAATTTTAAATTACATTTTATTATAATTTTATTTAGGTATTTATCATAAAATTTTTATTATAAGTTTAACAATTATAAATACTCCCTTATACAAAGAAGACCTAAAAAAGAGGGATGCATATAAAATTATGAAACTATTACACAAAGCTTGGTATTTTTAAAGTATGTATTAGATTTAAAAAAGCATTACAAATATCTCCCTGCTTACCTGTGTCCCCATAATAGGTTCAGCTCATCTTTTATTTTAAAATTCTGGAAATGTGGACTAGTATTTCTTTCGACAATTGCCTTGGGTAAATAATTATTTTTTATCAATTCTTAGAACAGGTTTTAAAAATGTTTCAGCATGGTAGCAATTTCATTTCATTGTTCAAGAATGTAATTTTCCACAAGAAAGTACAGACTTGATAAGTTTGTTTGTTTGTGTTTTTTTTTTTTCCAGTGAGTAATGTGCTTTGTAGTTCTACATTTAAAGTATGCATTTATATTATTTTAATAGTAGCCTACTTTTGGATGTTATTGGCTATATTTTAGCCCTAATGGACATTTAACAGTTGAGTTAAGTGCTTTTAATGGAAACAGTGACAGACTTTTATAGCAACACTGTGATTATAGAGGTATGTGTACCTCTTAAAAGCTAATTCAGGCTATATAATTCTATATGACTCTTTGGTCCATTATTATCCCCCAAAAGAAAACTAATGCTTGGCATAAAGCTGTTCTATCTGATACTGCAAGATACATTAAAAAACAAAAAGCATATAAATCTCAGGTTGAATCACTTTCACAAAGAATGAATTAAAATGTGAAGTTTAAAATAACCAAATTATTTTGTGTTCCATATCTATGAACTAGAACTTTTGCATGGTGAAATAACTCAATCGAAAACAGTTTTGAGGTTTGAAGGATTATTATTTCAGATAGAGAATAGAAATAGTACCATCTGAGTGCTTCTGAGGCAGAAGGACCTGGGTTAGAGTTCTATCTCTGTCACTTTCTATGATGACTTTGGATATTTTATTTCTTTGGGAAGATATAGCTTATTATCTAAAGAAAATAAGTTGAAAAACAGGATTTACTGAACTGAAATACTATTTAATCAATAATTTTTCTGGAATATATTCTCTGTATTTCAAGATAATTGTACACTTTTTCAAAGGATTCCTAACTCACAAAAACAGCACTAGAAAATGAGAAATATATCAGTGGTAAAGACTGTCATCACATTTTCAATCAGTGTAAGATTTGTTATAAGGATAGCGATAGGAATAGTGATATAAGGGTAGGGATAGGATAGTGATTTCATTGCTCTAGAGAGTGCCCTTCAGGGAAATTGCATAGCTCTGCTGGACTCCACTTTCTGGCAACTTAGTGTTAGAGACTTGCCTAGAGCACTGATAAATTAATTGCCCAGAGTCACCCAGCTGATATGTGGCAGAGGTGAAATTGGAAACTGAGATTTCCTGTCTCCAAGATGGGCTTTATATCCATTATACGACACTACCTGCCTATCATTCTTCCTTCCCTTCTTCAGTTCTATGAGTCATTCTCTCCACATATAAATATAAACACATAGATGTAAAAAAAATGTCATTTCATTGTAAAACTTTTGGAAGACACCATTCTTTAAAATAATCTATCATGAATATAGAATCTCAAAGATGAAAAGCAGTGAAATTGGAGGCAGAAGATGTGTGTTTACATCCTGTCTATTTTACTCTGTTGACAAGGGCAAGTTGCTTACCTGAGCATTTTGCTCATTTACAAAAAGGGAAGTTCAGTGTACTCTGGAGTTCTTAACCTTTTTATTTAAACCACTTTTCCAGTAGACTTCTTTGTCATTCTGATGAAGCACCCTTTAAGAATAATCTTTGTTTTTTTTTTTTTTATAATGGTGGTTGATGTTAAAATTCAGCTGAGTGTTAGTAAAAGTAAAGATGTAATTTTTCCTCCATATAAAGTCATGGACCCCGTGAAATCTATCCACAAATTTGTTATCTGGGATCTGTGTACCTACTCTGGTCTACCGGGAAAAGCAATGAATACACATTTAGATGATTCTAAGATTTTGGCCATTGAAGAGTAGGGGAAAAAAAGATGAAGGGTGAAAAAAATTTAATTTGGATTATCCAGTTTCTCCCCTTGAAAAATGAAGAACTCTAATATTCCATGAATCCAAAAAAAGAAAACAAAAAACAATCCACTGCTAGAGATCAAAGCAGGTCACATAGGCCTATTAGTGGACAGAGAAGAGCATCCTATTCCATTAACATTACAGAAGTAAATGGTAGCTCACATTTATTGTGTTCCTTCAAAACAGAAGCAAAAATTTTGACATTAATGGGAGCATGTCCTTGACCCCAGATAATCACTCTGAAATTTTTGGCCATAAAATACTAATATCTAAGAAGACAAAAAGACAAACTAGATAATCTTTTAGAATTATTTCCTGTGCTATAGTGTATTATTGCCCTTCTTAAGTAACTTACTAAATGGTACCTACTGGACAGGGAAAAAAATCATGTGTCTTCCTAAGTAGGTTTCACCAAGGGAATAGGAACTCACCCTTCAATGTTGAGCCAATAAAGAAAAGATAATAAAAAAATCACATCATTTTTTAGGAGCAATGATGTGTTCAAAAATTCTTGGTTTTTCTTTTATCTTAAATAAATGTATATTCTGGATCTTTGTTTAGGAAAATATTGTGAAAATGGAAGGTCTATTTTCATAGAAAATCACAGAAAAGAACAAAAAAAGAAAAAATTTCAGAAAGAGACAGGCAAGCAATATAACTTTGGGATTAGCTTGTTGAATTTATTATGTACTTTTAAAAAGCCCTATGTAATAAATTTGTGATTTCTTTTACAATCTTCTCTTCTGTTCTTTGTTATATATAATGTTCATCGTTGATGATGTTTGTCAAGAGTAGCAAAAAATTAAAATCAAAATCCTGAAAAAATATAACAAAATGAGGGTATGGACTCCCAATTTTTGGACATTTTGAATACAATGATAGCAACATTTACCTTTGGGGTAAGGAGAGAAAATGATGCAATATTTGAAGGAGTAAAGCTGTGAAATGAAATTGAAAAGTGAGAGACTCACTTCTATCCCCCAAATGCTCCTACCCCCAAAGTACATAAAATTTTCAAGTTAATTGCTTTTTTGTTTCTAGTAAGCAGTTATTGGAACACTGAACACACTGAGAATCTTCATCAGAGAACAGCATGTCCTGAGTCAATTTTTCTTAATGATTCTATATGCATCATAAATGGAGACCATACCCAAGATTATTCAAGGCCAGTTAAAATGTATGTAAATCACTGAGAGACAATGGCTAAGAAATTTAGATCAATTTTAATTTTGGATGAAATAATAAAGTTTGAGGAAATTATGAGTTGAGAAAAATATACAAAGATGGACTCCCTCTTGATTTTATAACCTCTTCTCTAAACTATACTCCCTTCTTATTAGTATACAGAATTTTAAAAATCATTAACAGTGTGCTTAGGAATAGTTTATGAAGTCTTGCTAAGTTTAATCTTGTCTTGAAAAAAGGAAATAACAGCCCCAAATGTAGAAATAATTTGTTTACTCCATACTCTGAATATAGCAGATGTTAATTAAAGAAAAGATAATAATGGGGACAGAAATAAGAAAAAGAAGGTTAATGGAAGACATATCAAGTTATTTATTAATTATATTTAGCAATAAGAAAAACAGTTGAATTAATAATAAGAACCTACTAATGAATTTACAATTAAATTAATTTTTCAGGACTTTTAATTTTGACTGTGAAATATTAATAGTGTTTTGATTGTGAAATTTTAATGGTTTTAAGAAATAACATTAACTTGGGAAACTTAATTTCAAAGAAACTCATAGATATTCTGGGATTACTTCTTACTTTGTTCTATTATCCCAGTGCTTAGTGGGGTCTGTTGAAAGACTGCATATCTGTCATAAAGAAGACCAGCCTTGCTACGTTAATAAAGACTCATCATTTACTTGGCTGCTGGATAATACATTTTTTCATGCCTAGCAACTCTCCATGACACAATAGTGATCTACATTACAACAGGGAGGCTATGCAAACTCTGACCAAGTGACTAATTTTTGACATAGTGAATTCATGAAGTGTTTATCATGGAGCTATAAGAAGTAAAAAGTAACAGGTCAGATGGTATATTCTTTTTCCATTAATGTTTTTTTTTTTCTGACCTAGAATATTTGGTGTTCTTTTGCTATGAATTATTGTGGTGTTTTGTTGTTATTGGTTTTTTTTTTTTAACTCATTAAATATCACAGAGAGAAATAGCAGATACACATGACAGATAACTTTTTCTTCTAGAAAATTGTTTATTAAGGTAGAATGCTAGATGTGTAACCATGCTTTCAAAAGGGCTTAGATTGATTTCTTTTCTGACAAGTTCCCACTGATTTCCTCAGGGTTGGGGAAAAGGGCTTGAAAACTTGCTAGTGAGGGTGTGAGTAAGGAAAGTTCCTTTGGACTAAGAGTTTTTAAATTGTTATGTAAAAGACCAGAGAAAACAAAAAGTTTTCCTGTAGGAGCAAAATGGATTAGACTGGAAATAGGGGGGCAGCATTGACAGCATGCAGAGCAGTCAGATTGCTCCAGGGGTCTTATGGTATGAGCTCTAGTACTAAGTATTAACAAAAGAAGGCTGGCTTCAATGACCGTTGTCTGATCAATAAAATAAAGGACATAGACTGAAGCTCTTGTTTTTTAAAGAAATGAAGAAAGTCTCTTAAGAAATGAAGAAATCCCAGAAATAACTGGCCGTGTAACCTTGAGCAAGTTACTTAACCCCAATTGCTTTAAAAAAAAAAAGAAATGAAGAAAGCTCCGAATGGTTTTAACTCTCCCCAATTTCCCCTTTCCTTTGTCTCAGTCAGTTATTAAAATCAATCAATCAACATTTATTAAGCACATGCCAAACATTGTGCTTTCTGACTATTTGCTAATACGTGCTTCTATCTTGTTTTTTTAACTTTTCCTAAGAACTCTTGATATTTCCTGATTTTTAATGTAAAAATCCATTTTTAGTCAGATGCTTTGTATTGCATGTCTGTATGTTTATTTTGTTCTGGGAAAGGGGCAGGGTATAGAGGATGGCTATACCTACCTGGGATACAATGAACTAAAAAACTGTTCAGAAAATTATGCTATTTCTGTTGTTCCAGTGATGAGGATTTGACTCTAACCTAAAAGCTATAAATAGAAAAGTTATACATGTGAGATGTGATTTTTTTTACTTCATAACTTGTATTTATAATCAGAGAAATAGCGAATAAGACCAATATAAACCAAGGCCTAACCTCTGTTCTGAGCTCCAGCTTCACAATGCTCATAGGATAAAGATCCAGTCAATATTATAGCCAGTTATCGTTGATCAAAAACTGACATCCCAAGCAAATCTGCACCCTCTGACATGAATAAGAGGGATAGGGTAGAGAGATGTGAGTCAAAAAAGTTCCCAGTTCTTGGTTTGCTTAGTGAAAAGAGAAAGTGGTGGTTGAGGGAGAAATCATCCCCTCCCCAAATTCTGTCCAGAAGAGGGAGTAAAACCCCATCCCAGTCAAAATTCCCTCTACCCTAACACATACTGGTTACAAATGCTTGCTAAATCTTCCCTTTTCATCCTTACCCATCATTCCATCTAGATCTAACCACTTAACCATAGCCAATTAAGCCCACAGTTTATTCCAGTCATAGCAAGGAGTATTTGAGAAACTTCCTTGACTATTTTATAGTTTTCTTGATTCTTTACTCTCTGTTTGCCTTTAGATAACTGATTCCTCTGTTATTTGTATCTTCTTAGTATATGCATGCCTAAATAGTTTTGAACTAAACAGTTTTTAGGTGCTACAACCTGTCTCATCTTTCACCTGCAGGAAGAACCTGCACTATTTCCATTGTTTGTTAAGAACCAACTTTGGTATACTCCTCTAGGTCTGGGCCTTCTCAAAACTTTCCCAGAAATCCTGTTTTGATTTCTTGCCTTGAATATTCATGCCCCATCCTACTGCCCCATCTTCTTTCTACCCATAGCTCTGGTACTTATAGGTTTGTTACACTTGTAATTTACACACACATGCACATGTATAACAGATATGTATGTACATCTGCATGATGTATACTGTGTGTATATTATATATGTACTTATATATAATACAGGTATATACATGTATATATCATATGAAATACATACATTGTATATGTGTGTGTGTATTTACATGCATACACATAATTCTATATTTAGATAATGGTCTTTATCCCTGAGGTTGTTTTTCTCTTGCCTATTATTGTGGCCTGGAATTCTTGAACTTTAACAAAGATCTATTGGAGAAGTATCTTAAAGTGTAGAGGTCTTAACTACTTTTCAGACCTCTTGCTCAGTTTTTGCCAATATCAGTATTTCATTCCCGTCTTTGGCCTGCATTCAGTTCCTAAACTAAAATGTTCTTATATTTTTTTTTACCCTGAATTCCAATCATTCTGAAAAATCCCTTTGTTCGGTCAGTCAGCAAGCATTTATTAATGCTTGTACTTGGGCACTGTGCTAAGCACAAGAGAGAAACTGAGGACGATTCCAAGATTATGATGCTAGTGAAGTAGGAGAATGGCGATGCCTTCAACAGTAAGAGTGAAATTAGGAAAAGTGGAGGGTTAGAAGGAAGATAATTCATATTGTTTCCAACATGCTGATTTTGAAATGCCATCAGTGATATCTCATTCAAGATGTCCAAGAAACAGTTGGTGGTGTGAAGCTGGAGCTCAGAACAGAGGTTAGTGCATGTTATATAGATATGGGAATCATCTGCATTGCAATGGTAATTTCACCTAAGAGAGCTGATGAAATCACCAAGAAAGGCAGCATAAAGTGAGAAGAAAAGAAGTATATAGTTACTGGGTGAGACCATTTGAAGAACCATAAAGAAGACAAAGAAGGAGTAGTCAGACATGTAAGAGGAAACCTGAGAGAGAGTAGTGTGATGAAAACCTAAAGAAGAGAGAATATTCTGGAGAAAGGGGTCATCAATAACATCAAAGACTGCAGAGCATTCAAGAAAGGTGGCAATTAAAGCACTGTTGTTGACTTTAAAGAGAAACAACTCAGTCATACAATGAAGATGAAATGAAGACTACAGAGGGGTTAGAAATGTATGAAAGGAGAAGTGGAGGCACTGATTATGAACAACTTTCTCGGTACATTTGGCTAAGAAGTGGAGAATTGCAGGCTGAAAAGAACAGCTACATGTAATTAACTTTTCAATGCTTTCACTATTAAGTCAAGATGTATGTTTATTAAATAGAATGCGAGGCCAGTAGTCAGAGAGACTCATCTTTCTGAATTCAAATTTGACCTCAGATACTTACTAGCTGTGTGACCCTGGCAAAGTCACTTAATCCTGTTCCTCATCTGTAACCCTTATCTGGAGAATGAAATGGCAAACCACTCCAGTACCCTTGCCAAGAAAACCCCAAATGGGGTCATTAAGAACTGGGCACAACTAAAACAACTAAACAACAGCAAATTGTTTATTAATGCACCCACCAGGGACAAGTGGGGTTAGTTGAGCATCATTAATCCCATAGACAAGCTATGGTTCAGCAAACGCAGTAGGATTTCAGTGGAGAACAGATTGGGTTCAGATACAGTAACCAAGCCAAAAGGAAGGGGTGGGAACTTCCAGTAGACTTGACTAGAGGCAATGGGAGATGCAGATGGGGTAGTATGGGAACTGGCAAGTGCTGAAACGTGTTATTTGTGAAGAATTCTGCTGTTTGGTGCCTGCTTTGGCTACCACTCCATGCCAGCCTGTGCCAGCTAATAGTTCTCTCTTTGGTGCAGCAACTGAGTGAATACAGATAATGCTGTGAATGTGTGATTTTTAATATAAATGTTCTGTTTGTAAATAGAAATAGTGATGAAGGATAAAGATAGCCTAATAAATCAATTCTTGACTTAATTATATTCCTTATATGTGAATAACTGTCACAGAGATGTTATCTAATGTCTACAAATATTCCCTGTCCTTTTCTGAAACCATCTGGGATTTCCTTCCTTTGTTTCTCATCCATTATATGCCCTACTTTTGCTAAAGCCCTTAGATTTGAGCCTCTTCCTTAACATTACTTATCCCTTCAACCCATAGTTGTACCAGAGTGGGGTCTGGGACAGCAGAACTAGTGGAGAAAAGGAGACAAATTCTCTAAGAATTATCTTCTTCCATCCTCCTTCTCTCTGCTTATCCTGACCTTAACAAGGACTGCTTGTGAGCATAAGAGATGAAAACAAATGTTTGTTAAATTAGTGCATCTTTTCTGGACATCTCAAGTCAAGAACAATTTCTCCAGTAAAATATTTCACATGGTTGGTTGATTTTATATTAATTTAGACTTGCATGGACTGACTTGTGAACCTAATCACTATGATTCCACAAGAAAGTATGTTGTAATTTCTAGACTAACCTAAAAGTTTGGGGATATACAAACATTTATAAATTAGAGGCTTCCTCTAAATAGCATCTGTTTTTCCTTTAAAATATTAAAATTCCAGACTTCCTTCTGTTTAAAAATCATGAAAATAACATAATTGTATTACCTTCTTATAAAGTTCTTTCATTGTTCCATTTAATAGCCAGGGACTGTTATCTCCATATTAGTCATGAACAAACTAAGTGCACTCAGTGCAAATAACTTGATTAAGTTTACATAACTTGTAAGGGTCAAAACCAGAACCTAGCCCTTCTGACTTGTATCTTTCCATCATTTCATATTCTTTCTACTTTATGATTCTCAAGATAAGAATTTTTAACAGAAAGGGGATATAAAACCCTTGAGATGACAGAATCATTAAAAATTTTGAACAGCATAATTTTGCTGACAGTTTAATTTATGAAATTCAAGTAATTAATGTCTGCTATGCTTATCAAAGTCTTCTCATCAGATGTTGAATTCAGAGGAAATTGGGTACCAGAGGTCCAGGATTCAAGTTGGTGTGAAAAATTGATAGCTGTTCTGAGCACAGCAACAGGGCAAATGTATCCCTGAGAAGTCAACTGAATTTTCACAGATGGTCTGTAGGTTTTGAAGGCTAATTTGATGAAGTAGAATTAAATGAGTGAAACTGTATGCAATCATTAATCCAGTCATACTTTTAATGCTTCGTTGAAAAAGTTTTTATTGCTTATGGGTGAGTTTCAAATTAAAAGATCAAAATGTACAGTAGAAAGACATCAAAGCTTAGTGTGAAAGAATGGTAGTAAATTCACAGTAGAACTTTTCTCTCATTTTTCATGTGATCACAAAATAGCAATTCAGTATTCTATAGCCATTGGAATATATTAAGATTCTTGAGGGAGCTAGGTGTTACAGTGGATAGAATGGTAGGCCTGGAGTCAGATAGACCTGAGTTCAAATGTGGCTCCAGACACTGACTGACTGTGTGATCCTGGGCAATTCTTTTAACCCTTTTTGCCCCAACTTCCTCAACTATAAAATGGGGACAATAACAGTACCTATATCACATGGTTCTTGTAGGGATAAAATGAGATAATATTTGTGAAGAGGAATGGGAAGAGAAGGACCATTTATATCCTACTACCTGCCACACATTGTGCTAATTGCTTTACAAATAACTATTATTGTTGGGCCTTGAGGCTCGCATATAGCCAAGTGCTTATATAATAAATGCTTTTCCCCTACTATTCCCCAAGAATCCTTTGAATGTTCAAAGTATGAGCATTTTGTCTTCCTTAATATCAACACCTAAATCAAATATTTTTAAAATATCATTTAAAATATTAAAATTTTAGCAGTCTATCAAAAGGAAACAAATTTGATTTGTTATCAAACATGAACTATTTTCTTTTTTCCCCTTCCAATAGCCTTTAATGTTTCCTACCATCCCAGCTTTTAGCCTTCATTGTGTTCTCTTGGAATCTTGAAAATGCTTTGCACCCAAATGATCACTTCTATTATTCTTTGCTTCCATATTAGACATTAGGAGTTAATGAGTTAATATTGGGCTAAGTTTGCATCAGATAGCTCCTGGTTTTTTCCTTGTTTTTGTTTTGCCTTTACCCACAATGGAGATTAGAATTTAAGGTGTTGATCTAACTCTAAAACCTTGACAGGATGCTATGTGAATAGTTCTTATAATCACTATAAATATAAGCAAGTATGTATTTATTTTTTAATTAAATTAAGTGAGCCAGAACTGTACTTGGGGTTTAGCATTATCAAATGATAGTTTTCTACTTTCATTGCCATGTTATTATATCCTTCCTTTCATTTTGTGTCCCAGAGGAGATTGAGACTGGATACTTATTTGCTTAAGCAATTAGTTCAAAGATTATTAATACTTGCATCTGGAAGCCTTTCAGGTTTTCTTTTTAGGGAAAAATAGCCTAGTTCTGCTTTACATTTTTTTAAAACCAATTTGAAGAAGTATCACCAATTCTTCATAGTCTTTTCCTAAAGTCCTCTCTTTCCATGCTTTGTAGTATCTCTGAGTTCTTAAAGACATACTAGGTTATAAAGGTTTCGAGTAAGACTAAGGCCTTAACTACAGAGAGCAAGTCAGCTGGTGATGGTTTTTCAGCCACAATAACTCATGAAGGTATTTTTCTAAGTGCAGGGGTGGGGTGGCCCTGAGGCTTCATGTGTCCCTCTAGGTCCTCAGCAGAGTCCTTTGAATGAATAGGGCTCCATTTGACGACCTAGAGGGCCACCTGCTGCCTCAAGGCCACAGGTTCCCTACCCCTGAATTGGGGAAGGGTATCCATACTGAAGAAGTTATGGGACTTTTCATGCCTGAAATGTTTTCCATCCCCACCTCAGCCTTTTAGAACCGTTGCTCCCTTTAAGACTTGGTTCCATTTCCATCTCCAACTTGAGGCCTTTTGATCACCCTAGATATTAGTTGCCAACATCCTATGTCCAATTACCTTGTATTGATTTTGCTTATATTTGGTATTTACTTTATCTGCATGAAGCCCTGGCCAGGTTTGTTTCTCTTTTGTCCTTGTATTCCCAGTACCCAGCATAGAGCCTGACAAAAATAGACCCTTAATTAATGCTTGTTGAATTGAGTTTAATTAACCAGTTTACTAGATTTCTATCATGAATCTGATTGACCTTTTGGCACAGAGTTTTACTTGCATTACTTCCTGACTGGGAATCAAAGAATTTATGCATTGATTTTAAGGGGGAATGAAAACTTGAATGTATTGAGCATTATCAAAGCATTTATTAAGCCTTTACTACATACCTTGCATTATTATATCTGTCAGTAGAATATAAGCTCCTTGAAGGCTAGAACTATTTCTTTTCTTTTCTTTTTGACTTTGCATCCCCATTGCTTAGCATAGTACCTGTCACTAATAAATAAGGAATGAATGTTTGTTTTTGTTGTTCAAACATTATATCAAGTGTCAATGAATCATGGAGTCCAATGCCTGGCCCACCTTCTTTTCTGTTGATAGGCAACATTAATGATATTTCCTAAGTCATATTTGGTGAATGTGTTCTAGCCTATTTATGACAACTATATGTAAAAACTTGTTATATTAAGACAAATACAGAAGTTTGGGAAATAAGGTAAGTGTTATTTCTGTAGCTTTATTTTAGTGCCAAAAAATGTCAAGATCAGCATTTTTCATAATGAAACATTTTTACAACTAAAAATGCAACAAGGCAGAGGGAGCAAACTCCCTCAAGGAGTTTACATTCTACCAGGATGAAGAGATGAAGACTAACTGAACTAGAATGTATGAGCAGAGTCAAGTGAAAGACATTGTAGTAGATATAGCTAGTGAATATGGGAGGGAGAAAGAATGAAGAGTTGAGGAATAACCAATACACTAAAAGTAAGGGAAATGGAAATTCTAGAGAGTACAATCAAAGGAGAAGACAGAGCTGGAGTAGGACATGGTGGGAGAGATGGGAAAAGCTAGTGTTAAATGGGATTGAGTAGAGAGTGATTTACACTTAGGTAGCTGGTGACTCCATCACAGGAGTTCAGAGATTAAGAGGTGATGAGAATTTGCTAGTATAGGCTATAAAACCAAATTTAGTGGCAATGGGTCTCAGCAGCTGTGCTGAAGAGAGCTGATGAAAGGAATGGCCCCTCATTCTGCTCAGTGGAGAAATTAAAGCCAAATTTTCTGGACTTTTAGAGTATAGTTGGTTGGTTCTTGATCCCAGTTGGGCAACAATATGGCTACTGAGAAGCTGAGAGCATTTTCAAAAGGAGCACATTCTTCCAGGAGGAGATTCTCTCTTTAGCCTGCTATTGATTCATCTAGTTTGAATACTAACAGCTGGAATGGAGGTCATTGAAGTGTGCCTTAGCACAGCAGCACCAAGGAGTTCCTTAATCATTAATGAGCCTAAAAGGAAGTCTCAAACCTTGGAGCAAAAAGGAAGTGGTATCCTATACAGACTTGTAAAACTAAGTCATTTGTAAAAACCTACATCCTATTCATCTGAGGCTATCCTAAGGAAAAGCAGAGTATAGAATAGTGATAACCATCAATAGAGAGTAAGAGAGGAGGAATCACTTTGAGATGTTTAGGAGAACAACAGTCTCCCTCTTCTTCCTTGAATGGTGAAATTCAATCTAGAATATATCTTTATTCTTTAATGCTCCTCAGTAGAAAAACAAGGCTCAATATGTTGAATTTTGATGTATAGATAATGCTTCAGAACTATACTATTCTGTATATAGAGGGATACTTATATGTGTTTAAAACAGCAACAATAACTATCCTGAACATCATGGGATACAGCTGTGGTGTAGCATGTATAGGACTAGCCTTGATGTCCTAAAAACATCATTTCAAGTTCTCCCTCTGATACATAGCAGCTGTGTGACCATAGGTATGTCACTTAATCTATAGTATTATAGGCAGTTTTCTAAGACTAAATTGCAGAGAATAACTAATCCTAATGCCTCCCTAATGCATTTATCATATTGAACAGAACTGACTAATGTTTACATTCACTTATTAATTTTCACATGAAATCTATTCTACTTATGCGTTAGTCTCTCATTTTATATCATTTAAGGAGCAAAAGATTACTTCCAATCAAAGCAACAAAACAATTCTAAATTGCCAATTTTTTTCCTGCTTCAAGGATGAAAAATGAAGCTCTACTACATGTGGACCTAGAACTGTGTTAGCCATTCCCCAACCCTGGCAAATTGCCACATACTTCATATTTTGAGAGAATTTTTATACTTTTAGCATCTACAATTATTTAGGTAAATTCTTATACCTGCAAAATTTTTCAATCATATTACTTTTATGATAATCCCTCTATATAACCCTTTTAAGTGGGCTGGAATATAAACTAAAGGGAAACATTCAGTCTCATGACTTCCTATTCAAAGGGATAAGGTCTTATGCAAGAAACCCTAAGCACCAATAAATCAAGAGCAAAACAGAGAAACTAATGCAGTTCCATGAAAGAGGATCTGAGAGTGGACAGCTTGTCACTCAGCTCCATTCGGTGGGAAAGCACACAGGGGCTTGAGCCAGAGAAAATTCAGTCAAAATAGATGAATTGTCTTAACAAGCCTGGGGTGACCTAGCCTGAGCAAACAAAAAATACTCAATTCAATCAAGTCTAAGACCAAAGAGCTGAGTTAGTGGTGACTCTCTAAAAAGGTATGGCTTTTTTCGTCTAGTTGGATTGACTTTTGCTTCCCTCACTTTCCAGTAGCTGTTTACACCTATAGAAAAGTTCAAAGGCTTCGCCACAAGAGTGATGAATTTCCTAGTCAGCACAACTCACCAAGATCATCTTTGAAGAGATGTAAGAATTATGATCAGAATCACTTGAGAGGAAACCTGCATCAAAAATATCATGAGACTTTCCAATTTCTTTCTTGTAGCTTTTTTCTTCTGATACAAAGGGATCCATGATTATCTGCTTATGTAAGAGAAGTACAAAAAGATGCTACACAAGTCTGAAAACAAAGATCATTGACAATAACAATAATAAATAGCTAGTATTTGTATAGGGCCTAGTATATGTCAGGCACTGTGCTATGTGTTTTACAAATATTATCTCATTTGATCCTCACAACAACCCTAAGAAGTAGACCCTCTTATCCCCATTTTACAGGTGATAAAAACAGAGATTATGACTTGCCCAAGGTCACATTTTAAGTCTGAGGCTGCATTTAAAGTCATGTTGTCCTGAGTCCAGGTCCAGAGCACTGTCTGCCCCACTACCTAAAGGCCTGCTGTGCCCAGTCATTACTAATTGGGGAGCTCAAGGAAAGTTTTGTTAAGGAGTCAGCATTCGAATTTGGTCTTAAGTGTTTTAAAAGTGGATATGGAGGGCAAGAATCTACCAGGCACTTGGGACTAACTTGTGCAAATGTACAAAGGAGGCAAGCAACACAGATTGTGGAAAGGTAAGACAAGCGGTTCAGTGCTGATGGAGCTTAGTGCACCTGTAGTAGTATTGGGAGATGAGGCTGAAAAGATAAAATGATACTAAAATCAGCTTTAGAGTCACTTTTAGTTTCTTTTTCTTTCATTATATATAATGAGCCAAAGAGAAAAATCAGTTTTAAAATAGTAAAGATAAACACTGAATGGTTTTGAGGAGAAGAGTAACATGAAGAGATTTTTAAATAATGAATATTGGTGAAGGATTCCTCAGGAATAGGAGAGAGTAGCTATCAGTCTATTAAAAACAATCCAGGAAGATGATAATAAGGTTTGACTTGGACTGGTTAATGGTAGTATAAATAGAAAGAAGAAGGCAGTTGTGAATTAATAGTTATTTGAAAATAAAATTGAAAATATCTAATGCAGTTAGGTGTTGGGGGGGGGTAGCAGAAAGCTGACACAGTAGAAAGAGTGTCCAACTTTGATTCAGGAAGATTTACCTTCTTGGGTTCAAATATGACCTCAAATACTTATTAGTTGTGTGACCATCAGCAAGTCCCTTAACCCTGTTTGCCTCAGTTCCTCATTTGTAAAATGAGCTGGAGAAGAAAATAGCAATCCACTCCAGTATCTTTGACAAGAAAACCCCAAATGGAGTCATGAAGAGTGAAAGACAACTGAAATGACTGAACAAAAAAAAAGACTGATTGGAGAAGGAGGGATTGTAAGGTCAATGGAAAAGTTAAATGTAATACCAGAGTTTCACATCTGTTACTGGGTGACTGGGATTGCCACTTATTGAAATCCAAAGGAGCCAGTTTTCATAGAAAGTATAAGTTCAATTCTGGACATGTTAACCTTTAGTTTCTAGTAGTTATACCCATATGGAAGCATCCTCTAAGCAGTCTGAAGATTAGAAGAAAGGTTCAGTTGGGAAAAATTTAATTGTCAGCTATATAATGATGGTAATTAAATTGTGGACATGAATGAAATTACCAATGGAGTGATTTTAAAGGAAGATAAGGGCAAAGACAGATCATTGAGGAAGCTCAACATTAAGGGATTAGGAAGTGGAACCAACAAAGGAGTCAGAGAGATGTTTGAAAATATGTTTAGTTCATTAAGAAAGAAGCAAGAGAAGTGAGTTTACCAGGGGATAGAATATCCAAGAAAGAGAAGTGATCTTTTTATTTTGCCTAGACAACATATATACAATAAGCACTTAATAAATGTTTTAATAAATATTTAAGCAAATTGCCATTCTATTTTTCAATCAGATGTTTTCTATTGCAATGGAATATATGTCATTTCCTACCTTTATATTAAATACAAGGTTTTCCTTATGTAGTGTAAATGTACTTATCAATATTTCATTTATATGGACACATCCTTAAAAACAATAATTGAACTGTATAATTTCCTGACCAGACTGGTCAGATATAATTTATCCTTTGGAAAGTTCTTCTCCCTGGTGAAATACTACTCATAAATAATAATCTGTAGGGTTGAAAGCAGGGGTATGCTGGTAAATGTTTAACAGCTGACTCCTTGAGGCGGGGGTGGGGAAGCATATCTAAGTCACTTTTTTGTCTTTCTTTTTGAAGGGGGAAAGGTAGGGCAATTGGGGTCGAGTGACTTGCCCAAGGTCACATAGCTAGTGTTAGGTGTCTGAGGCCAGATTTGAACTCAGGTCCTCCTGACTCCAGGACTGGTCTCTATTCACTGTACCACTTAGCTGTCCCCTAAGTCACTTTTAAGGTTAACCTTCATTATTAATGTTTTCCTCATCACTTTCTTAAATCTAGAAAAGCAACGAAACAGTAAATCACATCCTAATTTGTAAAATTTTTCCATTTCAGAGGTATATATACTTACACTAAAAATTTCACCATCAGACTTGGCAAACCTAAAAAAGCTGTTTCCAACACATTCCTAGTTGAAAGTAGCTTTTTGGAACTCTTAGATAGTGGCTTGGCCACAAAATAAGTAGACATAGTCCAAGTGAATATTTGAAGGCTTACTCTATGCAATGTAGCATAATAGACCTGCCTTTGAGTTAGAAAGATCTCAATTCAAGTCCTCTCCTTGGCATTTGCTAACTGGCCATGGAGAAATCTCAGAGGCCCTGGACAACTCTCTATGGCTTATCAATTAGAGAGAAACTACCTATATGCACCAGTGGAGGAAACTTTGCACACTAGGAGTTCTGCAATACTGATGGCATCATTATTACATCAAAATTTTTAAAATTTCTTTGATTTAGAAGGCTTCTTGTTTGTATATTCAGAAGTAATAATCAAACTGATGAAGTCCTGGGAGTATTGAAATAAATAAATATATATAAATAAATGAATTTGGGACATTAAAATGATGTAATGAAATAAATCATGTGTGGGTATAATCACTTATGTTATTGCCTTCCTGCTGAAGCTTTCTTCATCCTAAGTAAAAGAATATATACAGCAATATATAAAGGATCAGACACAGACTGCTTTGTAATTAAATTTCACTATATTTCAAAGATGTCAGTACATATTTATAAAATATAAATGTCTGGAATAAATGTCAACTTGCTATTCTGTTTGTCATTTATATTCCATAAAATAATAATGCAGAAAAGTTGGATAGCATAAAATCTAAATGTATTGTTTGTCATACCTGTAAAATTACATTTTAAAAGCTATGCTCTAATCAAAAAAATGCTAATAATTTAAATATTTTTAGAATAGCAAGTATTTCCTAATAATAAAGGACAAACTGACATTAAATTCTAGAATTAAGACTAATTATAGTTTAGATATCAAAATCATATTGACAAAATAGCCTGAAAGTTGATAAAAAATATTTTTAGGCTACTTGAAAGGGTACTTTTAAGTACAAACAAAATAAGATATAATGGGCAGGGAAATTATTTCTTTAAAAATTAAGAGTTTAAATCAGAATTGGATTTGAAAGACTCTTGAACTATTCTCTTTTACAAATACTAAATTTAACACTTTTGCTGTTAAAATGAAACAAAACAAGTTTAGCTCCCTGCATCTCAGTATAACCCTTGTTTCAATAAAATTTTAACAAATGGATAAACTGAGGCAAATCTCCAAGCCAGATAACATTCATCAACCTGTCAATAAATGGATCCATAGCTTGCCTCCATTAATGCCAGAGAACTTTAACAAGAGGACAGTGCCCATAATACAGGGTTTGGGGGAATACAGAACAAAGAACAGAACAGGATAGGTGGCATCATGAAATTGGGTACAACATGACTGGTTACAAAGCTGAGGTGTAGAAAACAACATGATCGGTTGGAAGTTTGGTGGTGGGGGCTTAGCAATGACCCCCTTTATTCTGCAGTGAAACTAAGAGGTGCTGTTTGTGGAGTCCAGGTGCAAAATAGTAGCCCAGACTTTTGGACAGCCCACAAGACATCCTTGAAGAATAGCCTGGTGGCTTAAAGATATCAGGACCAAACTCCCATGCTTTCTTATGCATTCCCCAAGATCAGTTAAATTCCTTGAGGGAAGAATAGATGAATTTGACTATTTATAGGGCCACTGAACTCTGAACCAAATTCAAAGACAAAGAATCATAATTTAAGCAGTTACAGGACAAAAGCAGTTACAAGACAAAAGCAGTTACAGGATCAATAATAAGAAAGTGATACAGGATCAGTCTTAATCTTCTCACCCTATAAAATGGGATGTTTGGATTATATGATAACCTATGGTTCCTTGTAATTCTAAATTCCATATTATATTTTATATCTCTTTTGATGGTTCAGTCTCTGAAATGATTCTGATGATAGATATTCCATTTCAAACCATAGAAACTTGGGAATGGACGATGCCAAATTCTGATTTGCCCAGGGGTCTGTTACATATATTAAGTTTCGGAAATTGATATCATTTAGATAACTACTAACACTTTATTGAGTCAATTCAGCACCGCTCTAACCACTGGGAATATAAATTAATCAGAATTAAAGATAGATCCTTCCCTCAAGGAGTTTACAATCTAATGAAGGAAGATAATAAAGGAAACTGAAAGGCTGGGGTGGGGGGAGTAATCACATACAGGAGCATAGCAGAGTAAATCTAGAGTCTCTGCTGTGGAGTAGAGCTAGAGAGGAATAAAACATGAGTAACTTGGGTCTTTTTTTTTTTAATTGAAAGTTCTGGGAGGAACCAGCCAGTCAAAGGAAGGGGCTTCAGAGTAGAAGGTATTTGCAGTGTGAGGAATCCTAGAGTAGATTCAGCTTCTAGGATGTGGGGGCTTCTGCGGCATGGTAAAGAAAATTAAGAGAGTGGAGTGGCTCCCCGGTTTGTTCTTCTGTGTGAAAACTTCTTACTAGAAACATCATACTTCCATTCTTATGGGGAAAATCCAATTTGATAAAGATATATGTTATGCCTGTGTATTCATTACTTCCCTATCCTCTTCTGTACCTATTTTCTCACATTCAGACTTAAATGTGCATGTGTACATATACACACATACATCTCTGTAATATTTTACATATACTTAGTCTTGATTTCCATTGGAAGCTTTTAGAAGAAATAAAACATGGTCAAAAATTAGTAATAAATCAGAGTACCAAAAAAGACAAGTGCATTAATTCAGATCTCAGCAAATCTCAAAGTAGTACATCAGCTAAAAATATAAGCTCCTCTCTCCTGCCTGCCATATTCTATTTTTCTCAGCTTCTTAAAGGCTTTTCTTTTTTCAATTGTCCTCTAAAACATCTTTCTATCAACTAACTATGCCATCTGATAAAGAGACACACACACATACAGAACAGACAGACATGCACATAGCTATAGATAGATAAATTTTATTGGGATAAAGATAAATGGATGGTCCTAAAAAACCAAAAGACTAGATAACCACAAGATTCATATAATCATTTAATACTTTAAAACACCCTGTGCCTAGGCATTAATCTTATCCTTCAGAATAAAAAGAAGAAAGCTTATGCTTTTTATTTGCTTCATGTAGATAATTAAAATTTTATTATTCAACTAGCATGCTATTGATGCCTCTGCTGATCCTTAAAACATCTGGCCCCCTGCTTAAAATTCATCAAGTGCACTGATGTCAACCTATGCTGATAATCAGAGGACCTTCAATTAAGTACCTACAAGGCAACCAGTGATAAACAAGAGAAAAGACTGTATAAGTCTGCCAAAGAATTCTTTCATAGCTTGATTCTCAAAAGCAATTAGAATCACTTCTTTTGGCCTTGGAATTAATGAATTTCCATTAAAATTTAAATTTCAAATGATTCCAAGGATATCAAATGTGAGAAGTTGAGCTGATTGTCTACATAATAAATCACACCACAGGAATGTGTCAAAAAGACTAATGTAAGTTCGGTGCCGTCTTAAGTTGTGTCTTTCATTGTCATCTGCACTAGAACATCTATAATTGCTTCCTTTCAATTTTAGCAACCTTAGCAAAATAGCCACTGTTATTGGACTCTTTCTTTCTCTTGGGCTAGGCTTTGTCAAATTATCATTTCACAGCTACCATGGAGAGCAGCTTGGGTTTACATAAGGGGTTTGTTCTAATAATTGAATATGGTATAAATCTTAAAACAATACCCGTTGCAATTTCTTTAATTTAAGCACATTAGCATAGTGTGCATTGAGAATAAATAAGCTGACTTTGTTAAGACCCTGATTTCCTTGTTCCCTGATGATTAGCAGTAATTTTAACTGGATTCCATTGGCATTCAATTTAGCTAATACATGACTAGATAAAACAAAAAAAGAGGGATATTATTTAAAAAGCTAGAAGTATAAATAGTAAAAGAAAGTTAAATCTCTGGCCATGCAAATAAATAGGAATTTTGTTAAATCAGCAATAAAATTATCCTATGGATTGCTGTTTCTCAGTGATTTCAATCATATCTGATTCTTTGTGATCACATACAGGGTTTTCTTGGCAAAGATACTGGAGTGGTTTGCCATTTCCTTCTCCAGATCATCTTATAGATGAGGAACTGAGGCAAACAGGGTTTAGTGACTTGCGCAGGGTCACAGAGCTAATAAGTGTCTGAGACAGATTTGAATTCAGGAAGATGAGACTTCATCACTCCAGGCCTGATGCTTTATCCACTGTGCCACCTAACTGCCCATTATGTGGGTAAGAACAGATAAAAATGAAAAGCTTTCTTATTTATGTTATAAATAAGATTTTAAAGGTGGTCAGTTTATCTCAGAATAAAATAATAGTGACACTGATAAAAATGACAAATTATATACAAAGTTTATTTTTTAAATTTTTAATATCCTCTCAAATTGATAAGAGTTTTGCCCTGTCGCACTACACAAATTCCTTACAATCATTTTCCCCTAATATCTAATGAAACTGCTCTTTTAAATAAAATTGTGCAAACTAAACAAGGGAAAAAAAGAGGAACTTCATTAACTCAGGCAACAGTACATCTCACTTTTTGATAGCTCTAACTTTTAGCAAGTTTTCCCTTACATAAAGCTCAATTCTGTCTCTCTATAATTCCTTCCCATTTGGGGGAGGAGGGGTATGAGAAGGGATAACAGAATAACTACAATTCATCTTCCATTTGACAGTTCTGCAAATGCTTGAAGACAGCTGTGGTTAAGCCTTCTGGAATTGTCTTTTTCTCCAAAGTAAACATCCTCAGTCACTTCACCTGAACATTCCTTACCCTTACATCTTGGAAGCCTTGGTTTTCCTTAAAATCCAGATTATATTCTACCTTCTACATTCTGTCTTTCCTAATTCACCCTTTCTAAATCCCCCCAACTCCTACTGATCTCCTTCCCCAAACTACATTGTATTCTTTTTGTCTATACTATGTAGATATGACATATATATGAAATTTATGAATATATTTGTATGTGCATACATGTGTACTTATTTACATTACTGTCTCACACATTGAAAGGTAACTTTCTTTGAGGGCAAGCACTATTTCTTTTTTGTTTTTGTGTTCCAATCTCTTATCCCAGTACACAGTGGGAACTTAATAAATTCTTAGTGATTTATTTTGTCATTAGAGAAAATGCCTACATTGAACAGATAAGGCATCACTTTCAATACTGAAGTATTAACATAGGTCTAAAAACATGACCGAATATTTTTATAATATATGTGTTGATGCTTATCTAAAATATTCTCAATTTTATGTGCATAGATCAAAAACCACATAGATTTGGGTTAAATCATTTGTGCTTGGTTTCATACATTTCTGAAGTGCATGATATAGATATCCATTTACACTTAGTGAACACTAAATACCAATGTGACTTATGGGTGTGTAATGAATTTTTAAGATCCCTTTGTATTGCCAAGCTAACAGGTATACTTAGTTTCAAATTAAGCCTCATTAAGAAACAAAAGGTATGAACCCCCGTTGCTGATGTAACAGGAAGGGGCTGAACAGGGAGAAGCTAATACTCTATACAAGGAGAAGCCCCAGGTGGGAGAGTCAGAACTTCTTGGGGACATGCATTGTAGAGGCAGAGCAGCTACTGCCAAAGAAAGAAAGAGAAACAGAATTTCTCTCAGTGAGCATCTGGAGGCTGGGCTGCTACTGCTGAACTGAAGATTGGACTGAGAATTGAGAACTGAGAAGAGAAATGAGAATTGAGAACTGAGACAGAATTTCTTGGAGCAAGCCACATGGAGGCTGGATAAAGTGATTTTTATTTTGAGAATGGAGCTGGAGGAAGTAATTTTTATTTTTGAGAACAGAATTTGTGTTGGTCAAGCTTCTTTGAAGAGCCAGCCAAACTCCTGCTGAGAGGTTCTGAGAACCAGCCTGAGCTGCTCAAGACTTCCAAGAGCCAGCCAAGCTGCCAAGGACTTCCAAGGGCCAGCCAGAGCTGCCAGAGGAAGCATGACTGTAGTGTCGGTACTTTGTCTGTTTTGAGTCTATGTTGATTTCACAAGCAGAGAGTGAATTGAGATGACAGTGCCAACCACGTGTGTGAATATTATTGTAATCCTGCTAAGCTTTATGGGTGTAGATATTGTTGTGGCTCTGTTAAGTTTTCTCTTCCCAGGAACAGAAACTGTGAAGGACTTGAGGTGGACTGGATACTGTGAGCTCCAGTGTGGAGCAGGAACTGCATGGAGAGCTGGACAAGGAACTGGGAGCTGCCTTCCTTTGAACTCAGGTGGCAGTTGGTTAGATTTGGGCAGGATCTGCGACCATGGAAGAGGAACCAGGAAAGCTGAAAGCCTGCCTCAAGTCAGGATGAAAAGACCTCTCTGTGGGTGCTGAGTAGTTACTGATGAAATTAAATGATGAAATTACTCATGTAACTTATTGGTGACTTAGGGGTGATTGGCCTTGTACTTTCCACTACCCTTTAAGAGGATACTGAGTAGTGACTCATGGTACTGTAACTTCATTGCACCCCAAGGGTCGAAGACTTTGACCTTTGTACTTTGTGTCCCTTCAGGAGGCAAGCCTCCTTAAGGATGATTGAATGATTGCATTACTAAATGATTGAATTAAGGACTTATTAAATGATTGTACTTAGTTTTCACTAAAGTGGTCACATAGTTTTAAGCAATGTGGCCAATTTAGTGTTAAATTGTTAAGCTGTGACATGGTGAATGCAGTATTTTGAGTTTCTGTGAATGTTTTGCTCTGATTTGTTATTGAATAAACAGAGAGTTCACTATACTGTGTAATCAGAACCTTGAAAAGCTGTTCATAGCAGCAGTCCTCTGGAAAGCTGCTTGTGCTTGGTTTTACAGAGTAAGACATAATGTCTGTCAATCTCAGGCAACATTTCAGGTTAAATAAGGAAAGTTGTGATCTGTAATTGTAATTTGTATTGTAAAATTTGTAATCTAGGAGGAATTCCCAAACTTCTGAAATAACAGAATCTTGACATATTATAATTTTTCAAAGAAAAAATGTTTTCCCAGCTAATTTCCCACTGTAACTATATATTTTCTTTTAAAATTTCAAAATCTTTTTCCAGGCTATATAAAAAGTGACTACTTCCTGCTGCCTAAAATAGGGAGACAAAAGTGGTAGTTCATTCCTTAGCATCAATTCAGCTACTTTTCATCTCTCATTTTTCTTTATTTGTCTTTATTGGTTGTCCTGACCAGCTAGGTGGTGTAGTAGATAGGGCACTGACCTGGAGTTGGGAAGATCTGAATTCAAATCCAGTCTCAGACACTTACTACATAGGCAAGTCACTTAGCACTGTCTGCCTCAGTTCATCATCTGTAAAATGAGCTGGAGAAGGAAATAACAAACCACTCTAGTATCTTGCCAAGAAAACCCCAAAATGGGATCATGAAGAGTTGGACCCATCTGAAATTATTGGACAAGAACTACATTGGGTATCCTAGGAATTAGACCTATTCATTGTCCCAAAGAGTTCCCAAACCTCTATGAAGATTCCAGTAGTGAGCTTTCTTCCTCTGAACCAAGATGCCTTAGAATCTCTGAGCTTTATGGACCATCAAGTCCAAACCCCTGTATCAGCAATGCCATATTCACAATGCCTATGGAAATTACAGATATGCTGATATAATTATCCATCACAAAATACATCATGCTTGCCATATGGGGGAATAAGCTAGAAAATTTATTAAGATACCAAAAGACTGAGTCCCAAAACCAGAAAGTGAAAGCCATCAGAGTAGTTATGAAATTGGCACAGGTAGATAAAGTACAAAGCACTCACATTCTCAAGCCTTTAAAACAGAACAGGCTACCTCAGGCAAAGGTCCTCCTCTCCCCACTCACAGCAACCACCCAACGTCCCAGAAGCACGCTCCCAGCAGCTCCGGCCCCTGGCAGTCCTCAGCAGGAGTCCTTAGCAGAAATTCTGGCTGACTCAAAAAGGGCTTCGCGCTGCTGCTGCCTCTGCTGCTGCTGCTGTTGCCGTGGCCGCCACTGCTAGCCACCGCAGGAACTCTATCTTGGCTTCCACTTCCTCTTGCTCCACCCCTTCCTGCTACGTCAGCAAGTCCAATGGGGCATGGAAGATCTTTAAATCCCATAACCCTTACAACCCCTCATTTTATAATTGATGAAACTGAGTCCAAGTGACAAAGATTTCAGAGCTCTTAGTTTAAACTATGACTCTAAACTAGGTCTTTTGGTTCCCAATCTAGTTTTCCTAAGAATGCCCATCAGTTTCCAGATAAAAGTCTCTCTAAAGATTCATTAATCAGTTTCTTCTGGTCTCTGCTACTAAAACATACACAGGAAAAACCTAAAGATGCATAGATTATAGGTTTTCTTTTTTAAATATAGTATTTTGCCTCATTACATGTTTGTTCACAAAGGAGTTTCACAGGTTTATATGGCATTAAGTATTCTTTTCCTAGATGAATTATGTCTTGGAATTTATTATATTGAAAAGGTCTAAACTCAGTTGTACAATGGGGATAATAATAGCACCTACCTTGCAGGGATGTTGTGAGAATAATATTGTTAAGCTCTTAGCACGGTAGGTGCTAGATAAATGCTTATTATGTTCACTTCCTCTGTAAGTTACTTGGTGCATTTTGTAGTTATTTTACATCTGACTTCCCTTTTTGTTTTTGCCTCCAAAAATCTATCTTTCAAATGATTTGAAAATTATTTCTCTCTGTCCCTTTAAAAAAAAGTCTTAAGATTTTCTGGGAGGAAAAAAGATCACTCTGAGCAATTATAAAATTCCAAAATAAGAAAGGCACTTCAAGATCATGTAGTCTGAACATGTCATTTACAAATGAGCACACTTAGGCCCAGAGAAGTGAAATGATTTTTCTAAAGTCATACAGTAGATTTGTGGCAGAGTCAGAGCTAAAGCGAAGATCCCCTGACTTCTAGCCAAGTACTTTTTTTCCTCTGCAGTATACCTAAAAAGAAACCTTCTGAAATTTAACTTAATACTCAATAGATAGAGTGGGCTTCCTGATCAAATGCTACTCTAAGAAGACATTAATCACTGTCTTGTGGTCTCTAATACTGAAACATACATAATGAAATGCAACCTAAAAATGAAGGAATTGTGGCTTTTTAAAACTTATTTTATGTCATTGCAGGTTTACTCACATAGGAACTTTACGCATTTGTATGACAACTTATTACTGTTCCTCAAATTATGTGGTATACTACACATTACACTTGCTCACAAAATCAGATCTATAGTATAGATAGACATGTGTGTATACTTGTGTGTTTGTGTGTAATTTGAGTACAATTTTCAAATTAACTCTCCACTGGAATGGAGATTCCAAGTTATTTTCAGGGTACCTCTCTGGATGTTATTTAAATTCCTCTATAGCATATAACTAAAAATCACAAATGTTCCAACTTTTAGGGATAGTTTTATACACTAAACCCTTTTTAGATTGGTAAGGATATGAAAAATAACATGATCTTGATGTGAATTCTTTTTTTTTAATTAAATTTTGTTTATTTTTAGTTTACATCAAACATTTCCACAAGATTTTGAGTTGCAAATTTTCTCCTCATCTTTCCCCTACCCACCACTCCAAAACAGTGATCCCACTGTATACCCCCTCCCCCAATCTGCTCTCTCCTATATTCTCCCCAACTCCCCCTCCAACTTTTCCAGTAGGGCAAGATGGATCTCTATACCCCAGTTCCTGTATATTTTATTTCCCAGTTACATGTAAAATAATAATAATTATAATAATAGTTTTTAAACATTTTATTTTAAAACTTTGAATTTCAGATTCTTTCCCTTCCTCCCTCATCACCCTCCCTTACTGGGAAGATAGGCAATTCAATATAGATTGTACACATGTAGCTATGCAAAACATTTCCATAGTGGATATATTATTAAAGACTGACTATATTTCTCTCCATCCTATCACGATCCCCACTTGTTCTATTCTCCACTTTGACCCTGTTCCTTTTTAAAAGTGTGCTTCTAACTTCCCTCCCCCCAAAAATGCCCTCTCTTCCATCATACCCCCTTCTCATCCCCTTTTCCCTACTCTCTTGTGGGTGAGATACGCTATTTAGTGTGTATGTCATTCCTTCACTAAGGTAAATTCATTGAGAGTAAGGTTGACTCATTCCCTTTTGCCTTCCTCTTCTTCCCTTCCATTGTAACAGTTTTCCCTTGCCTCTTTTATATGAGATAATTTACCCCATTCTGTCTTTCCCCATCTCTTCTCATTATATTCCTCTCTCACCTCTCAATTTCATCTTTTAAGTATCATCCCTTCCTATTCAATTGGTCCTGTGCCCTCTATGTATACCTGTACACATATATACACACACTCACATATGTATTCATATGCCCATATACCCTCCTATACAGACATATATATTTATGTATACATATATATGTATATATACACATTTATGTTCCTTTCAACTATTCTCATGCTGAGAAAAGCTTCATAAGTTACAATTATTGTTTTTCCATGTAGGAATGTAAATAATTTGACTTTGATAAGTTCCTTATGATTTCTTTTCCCTGTTTACCTTCTCATGCTTCTCTTGCTTCTTGTAACTGAATGTCAAATTTTCTATTCAACTCTGGTTTTTTCATCAATAATGCTTGAAAGTCCACTATTCCACTGGATAACCCTATTTTCCACTGAAACATGATACTCAGTTTTGCTGTGTAGGTGATTCTTGGTTTTAATACCGGCTCCTTTGACCTCCAGAATATCATATTCCAAGCCCTTCAATCCCTCAGTGTAGAAGCTGCCAAATCTTGTGTTATCCTGATTATGTTTCTACAATATTAAAATTCTTTCTTCCTGGCTGCTTGTAATACTTTCTCCTTGATCTGGAAATTCCAGAACCTGGCTATAATATTGCTAGGAGTTGTCTTTTTGGGATCTTTTTCAGGAGGTGATTGGTGGATTCTTTCAACCTCTATTTTGCCCTCTGGTTCTAAAACATCAGGGCAATTTTCCTTGAGAATTTCTGGAAGGATTATTTCTAGGTTCTTTTTTTGATCATGGCTTTCAGGTAGTCCAATAATTTTTAAATGATCTCCCCTGGATCTATTTTCCAGTGAGATATTTCACATTGCCTTCTATTTCTTCATTTGTTTGGATCTGTTTAATTGTATCTTGATTTCTCATGAAGTCACTACCTTGCAATTTTTCCAATCTAATTCTGAAGGAATGATTCTCTTCAGTGAGCTTTTGAGATTCTTTTTCCATCTGGCAAATTTGGCTTTTTAAGGCATTCTCCTCATTGGCTTTTTGAGCCTCTTTTGCCATTTGAGTTAGTCTATCTTTTAAAGTGTTATTTTCTTCAGTCAGGTCGTTGACTCTCTTTTCATGATTTTCTTGCATCATTCTCATTTCTCTCCCCGATTTTTCCTCCACTTCTCTTATTTGGTTTTCAAAATCCTTCTTAAGCTCCTCTATGGCCTGTAACCAATTCATATTTTTCTTGGAAGCTTTTCGTACAGAAGTTCTGACTTTGTTTTCTTCCTCCTGTTCTATGCTTTGAGTCTTTTTGTCAAAATAGGAGTCTAAATTTGGAATGCTGTTCTTGCTTTGCTTCCTTTGCTTGCTCATGTTGTGCCACTCAATTACTTAACTTCTATCTCCATTTTCTTTTCAGACCTCTTGAACTGGATGTCTAGTAATAATTCTTTTTTTTTCTTTGCTTTTTTTTTGGGGGGGGGCAGGGCAATTGGGGTTAAGTGACTTGTCCAAGATCACACAGCTAGTAAGTGTGTCAAGTGTCTGAGGCCGCATTCAAACTCAGGTCCTCCTGATTCCAGGGGCAGTACTCTATTCACTGTGCCACTTAGCTGCCCCTCTAGTAAGAATTCTTAATCTCAATCTATCCAAAACAGAACTCATTATCTTTTCATTTAAACCCTCCCCACTGCTACCTTGCCTTTTACTATATAGGGCAACACCATCCTCCCAGTTCCTCAGGCTCACAACCTAGGAGTAAACCTGGATTCATCACTATCTCTCATTCTCCTTAACCAATCTGGTGACAAAGCTTGTTGATCTTACTTTCCTCTTCTCTTCTCTGATCCTGCCATTATCCTAATGCTGACCTTATCACATCACACCTAGATTATTGCAATAGCCTCCTAATGGTTCTGCCTGTTTCAAATCTCTTCCTTATTCTAATCAATTCTCCATTTAGCCACTAAAGTGATTTTCTATGTCAAACAGTAAACTCCTTCCCTTCCCACACACACATATATTCAGTAAACTCCAGTGGCTTCCTCTTACCTCCAGGATCAAATTCAAAATGCTCCATTTGGCATTCACACCTTGCCCCTCCTACCTTTATTGTCTTCTTGTTTTCTTAAGTCTTTTCCATTCAGTGACACTGGTCTTCTGGTTGTTTCCATAAACAAGATGCTCCATCTCCTTGTCTCTGGGCATTTTCTCTGTCTGTCCCCTATGCCTGGAACTCAATCTTTCCTCATCTCCACCTCTTGGCTCTCCTGTCTTCTTTTAAGTCTCAGCTAAAATCTCACCTTCTAGGAGTGGCTAGGTGGCACAGTGAATAGAGCACCATCCCTGGAGTCAGGAGGGTCTGAGTTCAAGTGTGACTCAGACACTTAACACTTACTAGCTGTGTGACCTTGGCCAAGTCACTTAACCCCAATTGCCCTACCTCCCCCCCTCCAAAAAAGCAAAAAAAAAAAAGAAAATCTCACCTTCTTTAGGAAGCCTTCCCAATCCCATCTTAATTCTAGTGCTTTCCCTCTATAAATTATTTCCTAGTTACCCTGTATATAGCTTGATACACACAAATACATATATGTATTTCTGTATATGTATATGTGTGTGTGTGTGCGTGTGCATGTTAGATTGTAAACTCCTTGCTGGCAAGGATTATTCTTTGACTTTTTTTATCCCTAGCATTTAGTACAGTGCCTGGCACATGATAAGTGCCTAATAAAAGTTTATTGTTTGATTAATAATTTAAACTCTTTCACTTTGCTTTTAAGGGTATTTATAACCTGGACCAACTGTACTTTAATTCTTCCCCTCCATTATCTTGACCAATATATCATAACTATTTCTGTGTCTGTCCATATGATTTCTTCTGCAGAGAATGTCCTACATCTTTGGATTTTTTTTTAATCCCCTTCATTCTTTAAAGCCCACTTCAGGCATTTCCATATTCATTAACCCTTTCTTGGCAACTATTTCACAGTGATCTCATTCTCCTCTGATCTCATACTCTTTATTGTCTATTGCTCTAATTTGAAATTTATTTATATAATCCTAAGTGTGGAATGGGCCTCAAAGGTCATCTAGTCCAACTTTGGTCTGAAAACTGTTTTTTTATCACTTCCTTAACAAGTGATCTTCCTTCCAACCTTCTCTTGTACAAAACTACTGCCAAGAAAAGCCTTTCTTCTTCTGGACAACTGTATTTGTTACAAAGTTTTTCACATCTGTTGGGCCAAAATCTGTATCTTTGTTGTGTTTGAGTCATTTGTTGCCTCGTGACACACGTTTTCTTATTGTCTTCTATTCTTTACTAATTGTGCGTATTTATGTCCTGCCTGCCTAATTAGATGGTAATGTCCTAGACAGCAGGGGCAGTAAATACAGTAAAAGCACAAAAGTTGAAGTTTCAAGACCTAGGTTCAGGTACCATTTCTATTACTTTCTGTTAATGTTAGACAAATCAATTAGCTTCTCTAAAAGTTTTCTTAAATATGTTTTTTTTTATTTGGTTTCCTCGACATTTCTCAGAAAACTGTTATGAATCCCATTAGAAAATATATGTAAAGTCCTTTATAACTGTTAACATGAGTTATTACTGCAGCCTATTTTATTTTATATAGTACTAATGTAGTGCATGCATGAGCTGCTCAAAGAATTTTTGATTTACTTATAGAGGACATTTTACCAATTATTACTAATATTTTAAGGTCATTAATACCAATATGAAGGGCAGTATTTAATTTATTGTCCATTGTTGTTTTGCTTGTTAAGAATCTATTTATAATTTTCTTATATTTTATAAAATTTTGTGCCTGAGAGGCATAAATGCTGACTTACAAAAAGAAAGAAGAGATAAGCTGTAGTTTTGGCAGGTGTTACACTTTTAATTTTTTTTAAAGGAGCACAGGTTTTTCTTTGTCTAGTGTGAAATTTGGATAGGTTTTTCCAGATGCTAGTAAATACTGTCATGAAGGTCTGTTTTACATTCATATCAAAGAGACAAAGTTATGACATCCTGAGTTGAATAGACAATCTAACACTATTGAACATTCCAGTGATGGACTAAGGTAGACCAAACAAATCTCAATTGCTGTGTGTGAGAGAGCATATAAAGGGAGAGCTGGAATGAAAAATGACACTCAGAAAATGTTTTAGGTAATTACATACTATAGTATCATTTTATATACTTCCTTTGTTAATGTTTTCCTGTCAGGTATGATGCCAAGAAATGTGTTGAGAGCAGCCAAAGGTGGGACTTTTGTTGAGAAGCTCTATATTTGAGAGATTGCCATCTTTTATCTACTAGAGATTGAAAAGTTTGATTGACTTTTTAAGCTAACAGTAAAAGACTATGAAAAGTCAAAGAAAACTATTTAATTTACATTAATAAAATACTATTTCTGACTTTTGTCATTTTTTCTGATAGTAGCTAATTCAGTCTTTATATGAGGTAATATTCTTCCAGGCAGTTATTGGTCAAATGACACACTGATGATTTCATTTAAGTGATTTTATTTACTATTTTCCATGTATTTCATTTAAAACCTGAGAGAAATACTAAAAATCTACTTAGTAGATTTCTTAATAACACCCCAACTTAAGAAAGGTAACTAACACTTGATTCAAAAGTTTGTATTTCAAGATGATATTCTTACATTTGGGAAGAAATCAATCTGAATAAATTTTAATATAGATGACATGAAGCTGGTGTATCTTCCACTGAAATGACCTCTTTTTATTTTGTGTAAATATGCACTTATTTTCTCCTCCAATAAAATATAAGATCCTTGAAGGAAGGTTCTGTTTGACTATCCTCAATACCTAGCAATGAGTCTTGCATATAGTGGGCACTTGGTAAACAATTATGAATTGATGGGGAAAAAAAACATAATAAGAAGCAGAAGTGGGATTTGAGCTCTGGTCTTCTTACTCTGAATCCATTGTTCTTTCAATTCTCTGTAGTTTTTCTCTTTTTGTCTATACAGTTGTATTTAGGGAAAAATCATGAGAGATTAAAATATACTCACACAGCTCATTACATTTTCACATCCCCCTTAGGGAAAGAAATGGGCACAGTGAACATTTTTTCTAATCTAAATTTCTAACCTACATGCCATTTTCTTAGCATCAGCAGTGTATCTAGTACTTCAGGGATGTGTGAGCACATCAGAAAGCAGTCAGTTATTCCTAGCTTCAGAAAATACCCTTCATAAATTATTACAGGATAATGTACTCCTCCAAAATAAATAATAACAATAATAATAATGTTCATGCATATGGTGATGAAGTTTCTAAAATTGAAAAGCCATGAATGAACCTTCTTTCAGATGATGATGATGATGATGATGATGACAGCATGAATGGGGATTGTGGATTGTATATGTGGTCCAAAAAGTGATGGGTATAGAGAATTCTCTTCTTGTTTCCCAACACTAAAATATGTGTGTAAAACCTTCACTTTGGTTTGAAAATATACATATAATGTTAAGCACTAGCGGGTTATAGTGGAAAGAACATTTTATCTGAGCCAGAGGACCTATGTTCAAATTCCACCTTCTACCTATATGGGATTGTGTAGGTCAGTTAACTGCATTGTGTCTCTGTCTCCTCATCTATAGAATGAGTGGATTTGAGCTAGATGAGTTCTGATGTCTCTTCCAACTTTAGATCTATAATCCTATGCTCATTTTTAAAGACTTCCATTAAAAGGTATGGGGGGGGGGAGGGGAGAAGAGCCCTCCTGTCTTTGTTTCCATGGCTTCTTTTTAGATAAGAGCTAGGATGCTTTTAGGGGGAAGATTTGTTTCAGTGTTTAATCAGTGTTCCTTATGCTCCTCTCTAAGCACCCAGTTCATCAACTTCAAGTCTTCACATAGCAAGGATTTGAGTGTCCTGCTGCAATCTAGTCACAGTTCATATCATTCTCCAAATTGCTTCAGTAATGGAAGTCAGCAAGTCTGGACATTTTAGATGTCTTTGTTGATGACCCATATCTCTTTTAAGCATGGTTCATAGATGACATTTGTAAAGTCATTCAAAAGTTGAGTGGAACTTCTTTAACTGGGACAAGCCTCTTAGATAGTCTTATGGGGCCAAACCCGTCCCACTTGATAGACTTTCAGTTTGATTAATAGTGACTGTTTTACTGTAGTGGTGTACTTTCACAAGGAATTCCAAGGGTCATCGTAGCCTCATTGATTGATAATTCATGTTTTGATCTCTTTGTAAATCATGTTTATTCTATTGTCCCTGCCAAAGATACTTTTTTTTGCTACATGGTTTTTCCATAAAATTAATATGTCAGAGTATGAACAGAGGAGGCTAAGGGTCAGATGTAAAGTATATGGAGGCACTTATTATCACTTGGAATTTTAAATAGAAAGCCATCAATTGTGATTATTGTATAATAGTATGGTTATGAATATGGGCAAAACATGAAAGTATTACAATTCTTGTGGGGATTCCTATCCATTTATAAAATGAGAGAACAATTTAGGGTCAGGAATCTATGTAAACTTGATCTAGACACAGATTTTTTTAAAATAAAAAATGGAAAGATTGTGAAGCTTGGGCTATTCTCTTAAGAGCTGGTGAGAGAGAAAAGGGACTTTTCTTTGTACTTTTAAACATCATGGGAGTTATGCCTTAGGAAAATGTGTGTGTGTGTGTGTGTGTGAGTGTGTGTGTGTGTGTGTATCAAAGTAATTCATCTACTCAAGCCTAGGCAGCAACAAGGGTTCTTCATATATATGTACATATCTCTGAGATCTTTCAACTATGTTCCTATGAGCCTTTTTGCTCTTGTAACAGCAAGTACCCTAGCATACCCAGGATGGCTGCTAGCACAGTTTTTTTTAATCTGCTTTTCTACAGGAAAGCAATTCAAAAGGGGTTAACAATGTCACTTTATTCAAACATATATATCATTCACTTAGTTCAGCAGAAAAAGTAAGCACCCTGAACTTCAGAAAAACTAGACAAAGAAAATAACACACTTCAACAGACAAACAGACAGGGCTTCTAGCTGTCTGACTATTACATACATATATAGTTTCCAGAAAGATAAATACCAACATCTGGATTTTCAAAGCCAGGAGGCTCGACAGCTACCCAGGGTCTCATCTGGCTAAATCACCCAACTCTTCCCATAAGTGTGCCCCAAAGCAAAACCTCCCCTCAAGAATTTGTGTGTGTGTGTGTGTGTGTGTGTGTGTCTATGTATGTATGTACACCCTTTTTCAGGGTCACAGTACATTACAACCTTCATGACCCACTGCCTATTTACAAAGTAACAAAAAGTATGGGCCTTCCTTAAAAGCAAGTTTCCACTTAGCAAGCTTCTCTTGTTGGACTCCAAGTGAGGCCCATTAAGAGGCATGGAAGATCTTCAAATTCCCTAATCATGACAGCTATACATGTGAACACTTTTGAGTAGTTTAGAAACTCTTGCTTAGTGCAACTAGCATGTAAAGAGAGCATTTTAGATGTTTCCTGATTTCTAAGATTATATTTGTGTTTATCCTTCCATGAAAATATGTAAATGGTAGTCATACTGAACAATTCTTCATACATCAACAGGATTTAAAGAAAAGGAATTTATATATATATATATATATATATATATATATATATATATAAATGTTTCCTATACAAGTAAGTACTACTATTAAGTGAAGTATACGTTATTTAATTACAACTTGGTCTCTTAAATTTGCAAATTCACTTACCACTTAACATTTATAGAACAAAATCACATATATATGAAATCACATTTGTATATTTATATATTTATGTATATATAAAATCACCTTTATTTTTATTAAAAAAGCAGCAAACCATCATAGATAGCATATATATGAAAGGCAGTGGGTGGTGAGAAGAAAAATCAAATGTAGGTTCAAGTCTATCTCTGTTGCCTTCTTGGACCTATATGATTTTTTCAGCATGGACAGACCATTAAACTTCTCAGTGCCCTAGAAAACTCAATAGGACTAGAAGGGACAAGGAATTTCCACATGCAAGGACTTCCCCCATGCCTTTGAAATCATAACATTTAGATGTCCCAGAACTTAACACAGTGCCCAGCACATAGCAGGCACTTTAATAAATGTCGACTAATGTCCCTTCTCTTCCTCCATCCCCAAAATGTCATATATATATAAACGATGTACATTCAAAAAGTAAAATATCTGGCAAGGGGCTTCCATTTTATTTGAAGTAAACTGTATAATGTAGTGGATAGGGAGAAGGCCTTGGGATCAAGAAGACCTGAGTTCAGGTCCTACCTCTGATATATACTGACTGTATGACTTGGGGATAAATCATTAAACCTCTCAGTACTCTAGGCAGTTTTCACCTTATTTAGAGAAAAGGCATGCCAATCCACATTAATAAAAGGAGTTTCCTCACCTGGGTGGTCGCAGTAAAATCATTGGTCCAATCTCTGTATCCCTTTCATTTTTCAATTTTAACTATTACACACATGTGTATATATTTATCTATTATCCTCTTATTTATCTATTTTTTTCACTTATGATGATTTTGGATATAAGATAAGCTAGCCAACAACATGTACACATAGAAATAAATAGAAAATAAATACAAAGTAATTTTTCATTGATACTAACAGTTGAAGAGAGGGGGATAGGAAAAGGCTCATGAATCCTCCTGAGCTTGAAAATAGCTTTGAAAGGAACTCAGGATTTTAAGAGGAATAAATAAGGATGGAGTTCATTCCAGGCATGGGATACAACTTATACAGAAGCAAAGAGATGAAAGAGAGAATTTTATGTACAAGGAACCAAAAGCAGATCGGTTTAACTAGCATGAAGTGTATGTGAAGGAGAGAGTAAGCCTAGGGAGATGGGTTGAAATCAAATTGAAGGACTTTACATGCCAAACAAGAATAATTTGTATGTATCTTAGCAATGGGGAACAACTGTGACTTTTTGAGCAAATGCATGGCATGGTCAGATTACATTTTCCATTTTTATATCCCTAATGGATTAATATTTCTGACCCGTGCAACAAAATATTTTACTTTTGAAGGCCAGCTGTATTGCTAATTACTTTGCATCAATTCACTCTAGGTAATGGACAAAATTTCCCTAGATAAACATTATACAGATTCAGTAAGGTGGGCTAGATAATACCATAGTTTAAGCAGAATGTTTAAAACCATTTTGAGGCTAATACCAATTCTAAGAACGAGTTTATTTGTCACTTAAAAGAGGTTTAAGGGAGAATTTTCAGGCCTGTGTAAGTATTTGATGTGAAAATCTTTATACATCAGCACATTTTAAATTAATTTTCTCTAAGTAAACAGAATGGGAAAAGAAGAGTGCTTTGAAGCATGAAGTCACCTATTTTCTCCTTTTTTAGCATTTCTACATTAAAGAAGCTGCAGTTTCAAGCTACTAGTAACAGCTTTGCTTACAAGATGCAGATGAGCAAACTGAAGTTATTGAAGAAAAGGTTTATACTTTGTCTTTCCTTGACAGGAAAGAAACAACAAACACTTATTAAATGCCTGTTAATGTGGAAGGCACTAGGGACGCAAAAAGTCTGGAGAGCTAGATGGGAGCCAGATTAAGGAGGGCTTTGTTATCAGGCTGAAGAGTTGCTAGTTTATCCTAGAAACAAGAGGGAACTACAAAGCTTTTTGAGTAGGGAAATAGTGTAGTCACACCTGTACTTTGGGAATGTTATTTTAGTAGCGTTGGGGAAGAATGAATGGAGAAAGAGGAGGCTGAAAGGAGGGAAATCTATTTGACTATGTCTTTCTAATTGACTGACTTTTGATATGAACTTTGATTTTTAGCTTTTCACTACAGAGACTCTTGGCTAAGTAAGCAGTAGGCTACCTCTCTGTGGCTTATTTTTAAAGGTTTACTTAAAAAAAGAGCAAGGACATGATAAAAATTACAGTAGATGGGCTTTAGGGAATTGTGCAAAAGAATCTAAGTTTAAAGCAAAATAAAAATATCTGTTCAAGCAAATTTCTCAGAGGTAATATGGCAATAAAAAATGAGCATACAGACTGAAAGGATAGATGGGGGTTGTAATTCCACAGAGAGATGAATTCTATTGTTGAAGATGAATAATGCTTTTTTAACCTTTTTCAATTAAATGTACTTTAAAGAAAACCAAAAAAAGTTTCCTTTTCAGAAATTTGCTTCCCTGGTCTATCTTCTCATAGTTCTTTCCCTTGCCTTTAAAGTATTAATATTCCTTCCCACACATACCCCTTTTGTGAGTCATTTGTATGTGTTGGGATTTAGCAAAAATATGAATACTACCAGATAGGACTTCTGAAAAGAGACCAAAACTATCCATAAGCTTCTTTCTGCATTATATTTCCTTATATATTGTAAGACTAAATTTAAGAAAATTTGTCACATGTCTATTATATACTATTTTTATTGCTAGATAAGCTTGAAAAATAATGTTAAACCTAAATTGCTTTAAAAAAAACTATCATAGAATGAGAAATTGAGTTGGAAAGTTTCTTAGAGATCATCTACTACAGATCCTTTATTTTTAGTTAAGAAAACTGACCCATGGATGTAGCTATAGCTTCTTGTGATTACTACAGATAAAAGGAGATGAGATGCTAATCTCCCAGGCTGTCAAGGAACAGACCAGTAATTGATATGAGGCTTTATTCTTCATTACACTATAACCCAAGAATAAATGCTCATTAAGCATAAACTGTGGATTATTAAGGGTTTTGATGAAAAAAGAATCAGTGAATACTTTAAATAAAAATGGATCTACAAACCATGTTAAAATTATCATAAATTGATTTTTGTTTTCATGGTTAGGTAATAGAAAAGAAATTCAGCCTCATACAATTGTGCAAAGGCATGTCATTCACCTCCTCATTCATTCAATTCAGCAAATCTGTCATTTCCCAAAGGAAAGCACCCTTCCCTGGTCACTGCTCTCCTTTATATGTAATTTCTCCCATTAGAATGTCAGCTTCCCTAATGGTAGGAAGTGTCTTGATTATGTGTATACTTGGTACTTTAACCCAATATATAGAACATGGTATATATAGTTAAAGAATTTCATTCATTCATTCAATTACTTATTCAGTAAAAGATTATGATCCTTTAAGTATTACAGTATTGTTTTAGTTGTAAAAAATAAAAGAAAACAAAACCATTATTCCTGCCATGCATAGACATTTTTCTTTTCTTATTAATTTTTCAGATTTATGTTCTATATTTTTGAAATGCTCAATGAACTATATTTGGAAATTGGAAGCAATGATATTTTCAAATAAAAATAACATAATAATAATAATAAGGAATGGTAATATATGATAAGTAAGGATGCCCGAGATGGGAATGGAGAGTGGGGAAGTTGAAATTTAGAATTCCAGGCATCCTGTTTGTCCAATCCAAATCTTTTAAGTTCACTAGTGCTTCATGAAATATTAAGAGAGTATATTATTCGGGAGGGGTCACTTGAGAAACAAGAATCTTGCCTTGGTGGAGAGTAGGAGACATATTAAAGTGAAAAGAGGCCTAATCTGGGACTCAGGAGACTGGAGTTCTAGTCCCAACTCTGTTATTAAATGACTATGTAGCCTTGACTCAGTCACTTAACTTTTGGGCTTTGGTTCCCTCATCTATGAAAGGTGTTTGAATTGAATTAATTCTAATACAGCTTCCAAGTATAACATTTATTGGTTGTGCAGTCAGGATACAAACCCCCCCCCATCATTTTGCTGAGAAATTACAACCAAATCTTTATATTGCCTTCTCCTTTTCCATATTTTTTGATCACCATTCACACTTTTTCCCCATACTGAAAGCTGGACACCATAAAAGCAGTTCCCAATGACCAATTATACATCTTTAACATTTATTATTTGAACTTGGGAAGTCTCCTTTAAAAATAAATTATCATAAGGTCTTAAGTATGGGCTTCAAGGTGACCATGTCATATTAGACCATTGTCCAATCCATCATTTACTGAATATATCATTTAAAATGTTGTCAAGTTTGAGAGTATAAAGCAGCAACTCAATCTGGTAAATGAATTTTTGTGTCCACCCATTATCAATGGTGTTAGAGGTGGACCTTACTCCAGCCAAGTATCTTATTCAGGTTCTGTATTGGCATGAAATGAGCCATTCATAGGTTACTCAGGAATGAGTGAAGAGTTTACTTAATCATAGCATGGAAAGTATATTCAACAAGGATAGCACTTAGCTATAGCCCTGAAATTTTTGGTGAACAGGACAGAGTATAACAACTCTGATGGTGTTGGGACATCTGCCAAGTCTAAAGGTCCACAACTCCAGGTAAGTGGACCTTTTCATGCTCTTAAGTGACCAGGTAGCTTTGTCAGTACTGCCAGCAGCTAGCAGGAAGTTTTCTCAAGGGAGGTGTAATCTGAGCCCTAGCACCTTGGGCCAATCAACACTCAGTGATTACTTTGTAATATTTCCAAGAAAATCTGACTTAGCTTGCATGGAGGAAGGAGTTAGGATATTGCTCCTACCACATATGGGCAAAGAGCAAGATGAATTATTTTTTACATTCTTTCTATCTTTTAATGAAAAAAAAATAATTTTCCTTGCTTTTGTAAAAATCCTTTTATTACTCATCCCTACCTTTGGATTTATAGTGGTCACTGTAGGTTATAAATGGACAGACTTTCAATTAACTAGACTAAAAAGTATATTTTGTAAATTATTTGTAATTAGTAGCATTTTTGTAATAGAACTATAGATCGATTTAATGGTATTTTCCTTCATAAACTATATTTCAGGTATATTTTGATGGGAAAGACTACTTTCTCTAAATTATTCTTTAATAAACATATGAGATCTTCTAAATGTTAGAACAAGTCACTATCCACTGAGCTGTGTCCAAAAGCTGACAGTTATGTCTGTCCCTTGAAAAATAAGCACATAAGTGCTCAAAGAAATATATTAGTCTGTCATTTTTATCATTTAAGGTTTTGTAACAAGAAATATCAGTATGTTAAATTTACCATTTGCATTCCTCATTTATGAAATGACTTTTCCCCTAGAATATAATCTGTCACATGTAGAAAAAAAGTGATCAGATATTTGATTGTACTGCCTGTCATTTTGCCATTAAAGACCTTTGGTGCATTCATATATTTAATGATTTGTCCAGAGGCAGCTCTTAAAAACATTTAAGCTTCTTTAAAATAACATTTTTACATGATTTCTGCAGGTTTGTGGTATTATTTGGTGAATATGATTGTCCCTAATGAAATCCACATTTAATTCAAAGCAAGTATTAGAGTTGAACAATTTTGAAAGTAATGATGTAGAATTGGTACAATTCTAACATATGATAAAACATCAATATAATATTCCCTAACTGGAAAGAGATGAGACATTGACAAGACTGGTTAGTTCTTTAACTAGAATTGCTTCAAATAACACTCATTTTTTGTCATTGATGAAAGTCATCGTACATAGACTAAGACCAAAGGTTGAAATATTGTGCTTTTTACTATTCATTCCTGGGATAACTAAGAGAATTAAAAAAAAAAAAAGAAGATTGTTCACATAAAATATATTACTGCATTATAAGAGAATCATGCCACATCAATATAACTCATCTAAAATAAAAACTAGAAAATAGTTTCCTAAATGACTTATAAAGTTTCTCTTGATGTCACAAAACTTCATATGCAGAATCCCATATTTGCATATTAGCCGGTTTACTCTCTATCTTGAATTAAAAAAAAAGTTTTAGCATACCAGTAGTAATAAGCATGACAGATTGAAACAAGCATCATCTTTCCTCCTCAGATCTCCCCTTCTGCCTAGTTTCCATGAACTTGAACCCAAATCTCCAATCCTTGTATTTTTTCACTCATATATTATTTGCAAGCTCTCTCTGCCTTCAGTAGCATTATGCTACTTTTTCTGCAAATGATCTAATTCTCTATTATCAAATTCATTCTCTAGGTCCTACAGATTTCATGCCTAGATTTCTATAATTACCTATTTGCTGACCTATCAGTTTTTGTTATTTATTTTAGTCTGTTTTGTACATAAAAATATTTTGAGATGAAGAAACCAAAGAGAAGAACATAGGGTCCTAGAACGTGATAGAGTTCATCATATATGTTTTTCCTTGAGGTAATGGGCTGATATTTTTCATAGAGTTTAAATCTAGAAGAAACATTGTGGATCACCAGTCCAATCCAATTATTCACAAATAGGAAAACAGACCTGGAGAACAGAAATAATTGGTATTAATAGCAGAGCCTGGGTTCTAACCAAGTTTTTTTTTTTAATTCCAAATACAGAATTCTTTCCATTTCAATACACTTAATGTATGATGTTAATATTCCTGTGAATTTTTATTTTTTATCTGATGCTTACTTTTGGTTCCTTATCTGCCTAAGATATATTCATTATGATGACCAGAGGGAGTTAGTGTGTGATAAATTAGGGAGATGTGAAAAGATTGAAATTCCAAGCTTAATTCATGTTACTTATAACCCACAGGTGGTGGGGTGGGGGACAGAGGAATATAATCTTGCTTCAAGAGGCCCTGTTTCTGGGTTCTAACAAATCCATAATCAATCTTGGGGGGAGGCACCCCAAAGAGAGGAGATTTAGATTTTTTTTTCATTTCCTATTCCCTGATTCATTAAACCTCCACTTAGAATTATTCTAGGAAAACATCATTAAACAAAACTTAGGTTTGGCTCATGTCTAGACTCTTCACCAAGAAAGAATCCCTTGTAGAAAAAGTTATTTAATGTACTAAGCAGTAGATATCAAATATGGAAAAGCAATTTCCCCCATTACACACATATACAAAATGTTTAAACTATAAAAGCCTTGTAAATGCACATTGACAAATACTTAAAACATGAAACAGTACCACATAACAAAGGAGCTCATAAACAGATACAGAAACACATGCTATGTCTCACTTCTATATACTCTACCAGAGGTAAAGGCTCCTAGGAGAGTTGGACTGCTGAACAGAATCACCTCAGTCCATACTGTTAGAATAACAACTCAAGGCCAAGGTCTTCTGGCCAGTCAGGACACAAAATTCTTTCTCCTTGTGGTCCTTATATTCTCATCCAAGAAAAGGCAGAGTTGTAGGAAACACCCACAGCTGGCAGCACCAGGACTTGTCAATGACTCTAGACCTATAGAACACAAATGGTAGCCAACAAAGCTACAAACAATATCATTCTTTCTTCACCTATGTGCAAGTGAACAAACAAAAAAAGATCTAGCCATGCAAAAAAAGGGGGGGCATGGAATCTAATGGAAAGGGCCAAGGCAGAAGTTCAGTTATATGGAAAATACAAGTATACCAGATCAGGAGAGCTCCCCTGATTATTCTCATTGTATTCTACTTATCTCTCAGTGCTAATGTAAGTCAAAATAATTTTCTCTGTCCATTGTTTTTACCATATCTCTGAATTTCATAGCCATTAACTTTCCATCATTTTAAAAATCAAATAGTCTTTTCACTGCCCCATCAAAAATCTTCTATCAGATAAATTCATCCTACCTCTTTCTGTTTTAATGATACTTGTATTTCATAAAGTTCTCATAACCTTTTTACCTAACCTGTAAAACTACCCCCCTCAAAAAAATTATTTTCTCTATTGTGCTACCAAGCTTCTGTTGAAGTAATACCAAATGCAAAAAAAATCACCTTTCCTTACATATGCAATCATTTTAATTGAAATACAATTCAAGAAATTTTCCCCATTGTCCCCATTTAAATTATATACTACTTGAAAATTGGGATCCTAACTATTAACTATCCATTCTTGGCATCTAGTATATTGCTTATTGTATATGTGGACATTCAATGTATATTTGTCCATTTGACTTGGGGAAGCTTTCCAAATATAGTCTTAGTTATGAATTGATGAAATTATAATTAATTTACCTGATTTTTCATCTTTTGTTTTGCTTGTAAGCATTACATAAAAACAAAATTGAAAGATGTTTGTGTCAGCACTTACAAGTCTTTTATGTATGAGAGCCAGATTATCGATCCTTTTATTTAAATGTTCTATATGCATATCAGCTTACATCCTTACACAGTAGTAGAAGAATAGTGACAAGTACCTCAAGGAATGGCCAGTATTTTATATTTATCCACTAAATAACAAGTTTGAACTCTGAGTATGTTTATATAGCTTATATTATAGATAGATGACTAGGAAGGCTAGAAGTTTAATTCCTAATTGCAGTGCAAGGGAATAGAATTATGAAGTTTTTTAAAGCTAAAATAAAAATGGAAGCATGACAGGGAAGGGCAAACTCCAGGAATTTCTAGCAATCTGTAGGTTTGGAGGTTATAGCCATTAAAACAACAACAACAAATGGGTCTTAGTATAGATAGTCAAAATTTTCCTAGGTTTCAATTCTTAACTTTTTATTGAACATTGTAAATACTTACAGGTAGAATTTCATAGTCCCATTCTCCAAGTAGTTGCCAACATCTCAATTCTTTATCACCAACCAGAAGTAGATTTTCAGGGAAATGGTTATCCTCTGAAGCCTAGATAGATAGATAAGTAATTTATAGATAGATGGATATGTAACTATAGACACACATATATACATATTAACATATAAAATTTTACACATAAACATGTATAGATGCATGTTTTAACATACAGGTATACACATGTGTATGTATGCATATTTATATGTATGTGTGTGTATATATACTGTGTTTAATTTGACACTATGTCCTTCAACTTTCTGGAGGAAGTCAATGGAAGGTAGTTCTAACTGAAAATTACTTTAGGCAGTGCACTGTATGCCTAATAAGAAAAGCTGCAAAAACTGTTATTAGACATAATTATTCCTCAATCCATGATTCCCAATATTTGTACAAATGAATGTTCTCTCTCTATCAGTCTGATAGGCCAATGCAGACTTAGTAAAGCATGCTATTTTAACATATGTAATTTTAGTGATAGCAATTCATTTTAAATTCGACAGGGGTATTAAAGGGGAAGAAGATAGTGGAGAGGGAAGAGAGGCCAGTAGAGAATACATTTGGGAAATTAAAAAGAACTTTGTAACCCAGGCTTTTCCCTAAAGCAAAGACCTCTCTTTTTAATACCAATATTTTTCCTAGAGCTGTCTTATAGCTTTGAATTATGTCACATTGCAATCTCTAAGATTTTAATTTAACAATCAGTGAGCAATGGAGATGTTTGTGGTTGTCATAAGTAGATTAAAACATAATCACATAATTAACGTGAGACATAGTCTAAAGGATATCATCAAGGAAAGGCTTGACAAAAGTAATAAACCAGAAATGTAGCAGGTGTCTGTGTTCTCCAATGAAATTCATTGAGTCCAACAAAATGAATTTCCCCCCCTTCCCACCTCCCAGACATGTTGGATGGACCACCTCATGGAATCTGAAGTTATGAGAGTTCATAGGGGAAAATCACGCAGGCTAGAAAGATCTGGGTGGGTTGCAATCTGCCTTGTTGGAGGGATTCCACAGTAGTAGTTCATCTCAAAAGTTAGTTAACAAGAAATTATTGTGAATATCATACTACTGAATACTCAAGAAGATATCTACTCTTTTTAAATAGAAAAATAAAGATATTAAGGGAGGGAGAAAGAATTCAACTTTAGTTTCCCTCTATTAATATAAACTTATTTTAGTGTCTAAAGTGAGTCATTTCATCACAACTCTACCACCTCCCCATTCTTTCTATATCAATAATGTTTTTAACCATTTTTATATAAGCTATCTTTCATAATACATGTGTATGCATAGATGTACTTGTTAATATGCCATCTGTGTATATATCTATTAGAAATAGATCTAAATAATTTTTTCTTTCACATAATCTGTCATATTTGAAGTAGTTTAGTTTTACAAACATTTAGTATGTTTGCTTGTTTGACTAGAACAAGAGATTACTGATAGTCTACATATCACACGTGTATTCCAGAAACATCAAAAGGTATCTAGGCAAGGGTGGCTAGGTGGTGCAATGAATAGAGCACCAGCACTGGAGTCAGGAGGACCTGCATTCAAATCCGGCCTCAGACACTTAACACTTGCTAGCTGTGTGACCTTGAGCAAGTCATTTAACCCCAATTTCCCTGCCTTCCCCCCCTCCAAAAAGCAATAAAAAATAAAAATAATAAACAAAGTTTAAAAAAGGTATGTAGGTAGCACAGTGAACAGAGCACTTGAACTATAGTCAGAAAGAACTGAGTTCAAATCCATTCTTGGACAATTACTATCTGGGTGTCTCTGGGCAAGTCATTTAACATCTGTCTGTCTGAGTTTCCTCATCTGTAAAATGGAGGTAAAAACAGTACTTTTCTCCCAGCTTTTTTGTGAGGATAAAATCAGTAAAGCATTATACAAATCTCAAAACATTATATAAATGATAGCTGCTATTAATATCATCATTATAAGACCTATAAGAAAACCTTTAGATTATTAGTAGATTTTCTATGGAGAATCCACATAGGGGTATGGACAAGAATGTGTTGGGTTCTACACTCAGAGAGAGTGCTCATATCCATGCCCCATTAAAGTTTTGATGATAAGTTTCAAGACCCAGAAGTTCTTTATATTGTTTATGGTATATTGTAGAAAATCCTTAGGGTTATACTTAAAGATTCTTGGTTGAGGTATTCAAATTCAACTTAAAATGATAGTTTTTCCCAGGGAATAGTTTCAGTTTGGAGAGCTTCCTTCTTTAACAAGTGGGAAATGATCAGATATCAAAAGAAATAACTGTTCTTCACTCTTCATATCACATGCATTGGCAAATTCTAGTGTTTTTCTTTTTTGGTTTCTTAATCCTGAAGCTTCCTATTTACTCTGTGGATTGACAAGAAGTACAAACCTTCAGATTTAAAATCTGTCATCTTGATACCTCATTCTTTCTTCAATCTTCACTTGACTGTGATCACAGTTCATTAAAGAGAGAATTATAAACACATTCCATTAGCTAATATAGTTTATCTGACCTAGAAAAAAACAGATTATTTAAAGAGTCATTGTTATATCACACTTCCATGACTTATTTCAATTTAAAATTTACTGAAATATAATTCACAAAATCAGCAATCATGTCTTCTCCTCCTGAAACTATACATTTTTGTTACTAAATTTGACATGTCGAATTTAGGATTGCCAGTTCCAAAATTATACTAGATTCTCACTAAGAATCTCATTGAAATGATTCCATGGAGAACCTCAATTTTTAGGGTGAGAAATAGTTGGGAATTTTATCAGCAAAATGTAAGTATTCCAAAAGGTTATTTATACAAAAGGGTACTGGTTACTTTCTTCTCTTCCCTGGTCCATAGCCATTATAATCTCAAGAACATGAAAGACATAAATGGAATTTTATCCCAGTATTTTGTAGTTAGTTTAAAAATAGGCAATTTTAGCTAGATTACTATCTATTTTATCTTATTTCCAGAAACAAACATTTATTGCAATGTTCGTGATGAAGCTACAAATTCTTAGACTTGTTTGCAATCTCACTTCTCAATTTCAGTTAAGAATGAAAGGAGTCAAAGTTGTTCAATTATACTTAACCATATAGTGGAGGTGATTTGGACAGCTTAATGACTCTATTATCTCTCATGTTCTATGTGAATTTTTTAAATAAAAAATTTCAAACACATAGTGATTTTTTGAGTATAAAAATCAGACACTAAACAATGTAGACCCAGATGAATAGGTATAACATTGATCAAAATTATACCCACAAAATATTTTTGGATACAATGGCATGAAGTATGCCAAAATGGTCTGCTTATGTAAAGTGAGAGCTATCTGTAATATGGAATGAGTCAGGAAAGATTGTATCCATTTTGGGAAGGAAGAAAAGCTGAGCACTTTGTATCTTATCTTAAAGACATTATGGACTCATGGAAGTTTTTTGAGCATGGGAGTAATATGATAAGACTATATTTTGGCATCTGTCCCCCAGTAGGATTGGAGAGAAAGAGTTTGGAAGGTGGGAGCCTAGTTAAGAAGAGTTATAAATACATATCTTTGTTCATCATTGAAAGGAATAAAGAGCTTTTAAAAATAATTTTTAGCAGATTGTATGTTAAATATTAATCACAAGTTGTCCTGAACTCTCCTGCTGCTCTATCTATTCAGATCGTTGTATTTCAAAGATAAATATGCCAGGGTAGATTATGTGAGTGAGGACTACTACAGAGAATGCTTTTAAGTGTTTTTCCCCCCTATTCTCCTTTATTTTACTTCACAGTCAGAGATATGTTAGGGCAATGTGCAAACTGGTAAATTGAACTTAGATCTCCTACCTCAATTTAATGGTGATACAGAGATATCTGTGATTTTTATTTTCTATTGTGATACTTCCTGTTTCTGCTTTGATTACCGCAGAAGCTATAAACTGTGATAGCAAACAGTAATTAGCTAATAGCTGACTGAGAAAATATGCTGGTATGCATTTGGTATAAACATTTCTTAAAACCAGTCAGGTGTTTCTTCATTGCCATTTGGAGTTAATCTTTCTCTTTTCTATGTAACTCATCACTTTTCATCACCCTCAAGTCTCATATGGTGCACTCCAGTATGCAGTTCAGAGCCGTGTACATTGTTAGTCAACTCATGATTATCTGAATTCTCTCCGATCCTCCTAGCTCCTTCTTTAACTTAATAGAATCCAACCCCTCTACCCCTGACTTAATAGAACCCCAGAACCCCCATGTAATTGCTGTTTTTTTTTTTTTATGGATTGTTGTCTTTCCTTTTTTATTCAACAAAACTCTGTTTTCTTTTTTCCTGGACTCTCTTTCTTTTTTATTTATTTATTTATTTTTTTTATTAAGTAATCGGGGTTAAGTAACTTGCTCAAGGTTACACGACCAGTTATTTCTGGGTGTGGTGCTGAGTGTCTGAGCCCGGGATTCGATCTCCAGGTCTTCTCAACACTGGAGCCGGTGCTCTTACTTGCTGTGCTACCTGGCTGCCCCCTGGACTCTCTTTCTATCTGGCTTATTGGAGTTTCTTCTACACCACTAATTTGATACACACACACGTACATATGTGTATGTACGTGTGTGTGTATGTGTGTACACACCTTTATTACCTTACCCTGTGTCTGGTTATGAATTCTTCCACCATCCATAATTGTGGAAGATGTAGGTTGCTGTTCTCTTTTCATATACAGATAATTTATACATTTAGAATTTACTGTGGCATATTTTGTGGATGCTAATCCAAACCTATATTCTTTCAAAGTGTTTTCCAGTTTTCTAACAGTTCTTTGTCAAATAAAAAATTCTTTCTTTCATAGTTTAAGTTCATGTATGTATTGAAATGTTTGACTATTCTATGCATTGGCTTCTAGATTTTGCTTATCTAATCTATTCCAGTGACATAATTTCTTATTTTGTATTCAACACAAGATTGTTTTGATAATTACTGCATTTGTACTATAAATTGAGAAATGCTAATGCCAAACTTCCTTTAGTCATTTATTTTTCCTATACTATATTTGCCTTGATATTTTATTTTTATCTAATTGTATAAAATAATTCCATTGTGGTTTAACTGGTGTCACACTAAATTTTTAGTATAATTACGGAAGTTTTGGATAGTCTTTCCTCTCAGGATTTTAATGATACTGCTCTTTCTATGATCCTCTCCCCATCTACCTATCTTTCCTTTCCTGAATCATCACCATTGCCATGTTCATTGTTTGTGAAATAGAAGACTCTTTCCTAGGCCCTCTTTCTTTTTTTGTCACTAAGTGAATCTCAGTTAATTTATCAGTTCCTGAAAAAATTATTAAAGTATTATCTCTATGCCAATGATTCTCTTATCTGTATATAAACCTCTAGTCTCTGTTGAACTCCAGTCCCACATCTCAAACTAAGCATCTCAGTAACGGAATGCATTATTTATCCCCCAAAACATTTTGCTTTTTCTGAAATTCCATATTATTGTTGAGGGTAAGACCCTTCACCTTCCTGAACCTCAGGCATCACTCTAACACTTAACTAGATTATAAGAGTGTATCTGAGGGGCGGCCAGGTAGCACAGCAAGTCAGAGCACTGGCTCCAGTGTCGGGATGACCTGGAAATTGAATCCTGGGCTCAGATACTCAGCACCACACCCAGAAATAACTGGCTGTGTAACCTTGAGCAAGTTACTTAACCCCAATTGCTTTAAAAAAAAAAGTGTATCTGAGTTGGTAGAGGGAGTTCCCAGACCCTTGAAATTATAGGGCCTCAATATAGTAACACTATTTTATGATGTCTTCATTGACCCACTATTTATATATATATATATATATACATATATATATTATATATATCATGTTTCCCTGATAATAAGACACTGTCTTATTAATTTTTTTGGACAGAAAAACACCAGAGGGCTTATTTTCAGGGGAGGGCTTATTTTAATGAACATTGACAGCAATTTTAATAAACAGGTAAATCTGAACAAAAAAATGTACAATTCATTCAATAATGATCATGTCATCTTCTTCAACAACATCGTCATAAGTGTCCATACCCTGAATTCCGTCCTGGATGTCTTGCGCCTCCATTTCCTTCAGAAGAAGTGGACCCAATCTGTCATGTCCAGCAATATAGCTCTCTTTAAATGAATATGTCTTGTCCAGGTAACCTGCTCGTAGTGCCTTGGCGACACAGCTGTCAGTAATTTTATCCCATGACTTCTTCACCCAAGTCACGACTTCTTGCAGACAGGGCTTCACAAAGTTTCCACGCTGATTTCTTTCCATTCTATTTTCAATGTAGTCATTGACATCCATGCGCAAATGGTCCTTGAATGGCTTGTTTATTGCAATATCAAGGGTCTGGAGATAGGCAATCATTCCTGCAGGAATCATTACTTGATCTATTCTTCTCTCTGCAAGGAAGTTCTTCATTTCTTTAGCGTGGTGAGTGCTGGCTGAATCCCAGACTATCAGACCTCTTTGGTTACCTCGCATAACAAGTGGCAGCATTAAATCAACCCACTTTCTTATAACGGCTTGTGTACACCAGGCTTTTTTGGTTTCAAGAACGTAAATGCCAGATACACGTTCAATCTTATCTTTCTTGCCCTTACTGATGATTAGAGGTGTGGCTTTCTTTCCATCCAAACGAATTGCCAAAACACAGGTGACCCGTGCACTTTCATAGCCAGTGGTGGGAATGTAGATTGACGTTGCCCCCCTGTTATGAATTGTTGTTTGAGATCCTTGTCCCATAAACACTGCAGTTTAATACATAGCAATCATATTGTAGGTTTGGTACTTGGAAATGTCGATCCTATCATTAAAGGACTTGAATGCAAGTGCACGTTTAATAACTTCAGCATCTTCCAGCTTAAACAGTGTTGTTGATCTTCTTAGGGGCAGTTCATACCATTGAAGGAAACCATCCAACCAGTGTTGTGATACTTTGAATCCTTCTGAGACCATTTCAAACTCTGGTGCCATTGAAAGGGCAAATGCTTGAATATCAGCACTGCACACAACCAAGGCCTTTGCTCTCCTGTCAGCAATCCATTCACCAATGAGGATCTCCAAGTCAGGATATAAGGGCTGCTGACCTGATCCAGACCTGCGCTTTTTCCCTTTTCCCTCATCCACCTGTTGATTGAGGTTATTATAATCTGCTCTCTATTTTCTGACCATTCGAAGATCCAAAAGTTTTTCTTTACAGAAAACTGCAAGATTCTTGCCATGTGACTCCTCTACAATTGCTATCTTATACTCAACAGTATAGCTCTTCCTTTTTGTACTCATGTCTGGGGGTCAAAACAGACAGAATAATAAAATTATGACCATCAGTCCTTCTTTTCACTCCATCATGCCCCCTGAGTTCTTCTTTTTTCCTCCATCATGCCCTTTTTATCCTCCATCATGCCCCCTCACTCCCGCTTACATATAGGGTTTTTATGTTGTCCTGCCTCAGCTCTCCTCCGCGGCACTGCTCTCAATGGCACCAGCAAGCAAATCACTGGGAAAGAACAGGATGACGCGCTCACTGCTGCAGCTCTGATTGGATGTAGCTCAGAGCGCGGCATGCGTTTCACGGGGGGGGCAGGGGGGACGGTGCATACAGAGGGTACCGTAATGTAGTGTGTAGCACAGGGGATCACCTTCACTACAGTGGCAATCTCAATAGGGCTTATTTTCGGGGGAGGGCTTATTTTAGAGGAATCTTACACAGTAAGGGGAGGGCTTATTTTCGGGATAGGTCTTATTATCGGGGAAACACGGGGTATATATATATATTTAAAGTATAATACCATCATTTTAGCTATGTTCATGTCTTGGTATTTTAAGATTGTTTCTAATATGCAGCAAATTATTGTATTCTGTTCTGTAAATCATTCTTCAATACATTCTCATTTAATGTGAGTTTATGTCATTAATATTCACAGATATAATTAAGTTTCATTTTTCCCTTAATCAGCTCTTTACATTAATTGAGCTATACCTCCTCTTGTCTGCTTATAAAACTCTTTGACACTGAAGCTCTATTTCCTACCATCTGTTTAAAACCATCAATTGTGGGGCAGCTAGGCGGTGCGGTGAATAGAGCATTGGTCTTGGAGTCAGGAGGACCTGAGTTCAAATCCGACCTCAGACACTTAACACAAAAACTAGCTATGTGACCTTGGGCAAGTCACTTAACCCCAATTGCCCTCCAAAAAGAAAAAATAAAACCATCAATTGTTTTGGCCTTACTCATTCTTTAAGAGTTCATCTTAAATTGCTCCTCTTTATATTACTTTTTAAGTCCTTTGTTAAGCTTCTTATCTCCTCTCATCTATTCTGTGGATACTTGCAATATTTCCCTCTCATTTCTTGGGTAGCTGATTACTGTAATTGCAGTATTATTTTCTTTTGAAAATCTCTCCTCTCTTTCTTTCACCCTATGTGTTCAGTATATGAAGACCTCTTGTGTGTGACACACACACACACGTATATATATATATGTATATATATATATATATATTCTTTTTGTTTTGTTGCTGACTGTTTTTTTCTCCATGATAATTTCGTTTAACAGCAGCAATAAATCAACATCCATTTATTAATTGCTTACTAAGTGCTAGACATTATGATAGGTGCTGGAAACAGAAAAAAACATTTGACATAGACCTTGCTTTGAATGTAAATAGACATTTTCATTCATTTGAGATAAAATTGATATAAAGTATTTTTTAAAGTTTTCACTTTAGTCTAGTTAACAAATTTATGCTAATCAAGCTAAAAGAGCTGTCAGAGGGAAACAGAATCAAGATGGCAGAGAAAAGGCAATGACTCTCCTGAGTTCTCCCCCCAAAACCCTCCAATCACCTTTAAATAATGCTGTAAAACAATTCCTGGAGCAGCAGAACCCACAAAAGTATGGGGTGGAATAATTTTCCGTCAAAGACAACTTAGAAGGTTAGCAGGAAAGATCTATTGCACCTGGGTGATGGTGAAGCAGAGTCCAGCACAAGAATATAGTAGCACAGCCCCAGCCCCAGCAAACCAGGAGCAGGCTGGAGGAGCCACTAAATCAGCAGCAGCAATAAGGAAGTTGAAAACTGATCAGAAGGAGATTACAGGGATCTCTTTGCTGGCGTTGGGGGCATGACTGTTGCTTTGCCCATACTGAGATCTGCGTGTAGATCTGGAACCAGAGTTATGGCTGTATAAATAAAAAGACAGAATTATATGAGAGATCTTGTGATGATATTAAGCATGATTATTAACAGACTGGATCTGTGAAGTGAGTGAGCATAAGGAGTCAAAGCTAGCACCAATGTTGCAAGGAAATGCTTAGGAGGCTAGTGCCCTTGGCAATAACAGAGGAGCTTAGAAAAGGAGAGGGTTTCAGGAAAAAAGTAATGAGTTCTCTTTGGACCTGTTGAGTTTGAGATGCTAACAGGATATCCATTCTGAGGTGTGGGACTATAGCTGAGGAGATATACCAGAGATGCATACACACACATACACGCACACGTATACGCACACACAATACAGTCAACTATTATTCTCTATGCAGATAATTCCCAGATCTATTTATCTCTTGATCTATCTAATCATATCTATCTATAGATCTGTGAATCTGTATGTAGTAACTGAATTCATGGAAACTAATGAGATCCCCATGTAAAAGACTAATCATTGCTCAAGAGCAGAACCCAAAACTTGAAACTGTTTTAGAAAGGAATTTATTCAGTTGATTTGGCAGAGTCAAGAGACCCATGGAAAGGTGTCTTGGAAAGGTCGCTCTCATGGAAAGAGAACTATAACTCTCCTCCTCGATTCTCTGTAAGGTTTATTTTATAGAGAGCTGAAACAAGGGTACAAACACATAAACTGCTACACATAGGAAATTTGTTTAAGATGTATAGCAGCAGGTAAATATAAATATTCAAGAAAATTTGGACAAAGCCAAAACACAAGCTATTGAGAGGACCCAAAACACAAACATTTGGGGTGGAACTAAGACCTTTGAAGTCAATCCAGTTTTCCTGGAGGGTCACTGAAGTCAACATGACATTCTGGGTTGAAATAATCTCTAGTCACAATAAGCTAAGTTAAAATAATGTAATAATAAATAATGTTTTTTAAAGCATTATGAAAAGTATTTTCTATAGCAGAAAGGAAAAATAGAGGAGGGCTCAGGAAATAACATTAGGGGTTATCCATGGTTATTGGACCTGACACAGATGAAGAACCAGCATAAGAAAATGAGGAATTAACAGACAGCAATGAAGAGAGAGGGGTATCACACGATGCTACAAAGGAGTGTGATCAAAGGTGTCGAATGTTACAAAGCAGTGAAAAAGGATGATGAGTGATTAAAAGCCATTAGATTTGACAGTTGAGTTGGAGATAGCAGTTTCAGATGAATAATGATGCCAGAGAGGGGGTTGATGAACCCTGGACATAAAAATATCTCCCATAGAGCCTGTACATGTTGCATTCACATTCATTCAAAGGAAAATATATGAAATACATAAAAGGCCAAACTATTTACATATGCAAAAAGAAGAGTTCTAGATAATTAAAATTCTTACAAAGAAACCAAATCTTTTTAGATTTCTGGATATAAAAAAGTAAAATTTTTACCTAATCTCTGATGTGTTCTAATGATGCAACCATCTGATTCAATAATTTAATTCAACAAATATTTAGTTCTGGGTGAAAAGTTCTATAAATAACTATTCATTGCATATTATGTGTAAAGTATTGTTTAAGTTGTTATGCATATAAAGGCACAAAATAAAACAATTAATAACTTCAAAGGGCATTCTGCTAGGGAGGATTACCATGTTCCAAATAATTAGCAAATACAAAATATATTCAAAGCAAATACAAGGCAATTTGGGAGATAGACACTAGCAGCTTGGGTGTTAGGAAAAAAGCTTTAGGAAGGAGGTGATGTCTGATCTGAGCCTTGAAGATAGGATCTTGAAGGATTCTAAGAGATGGAGTTCAGGAGTGAAACGTTGCAAACAGTGGGCGCAGTTTGTGCAAGACAAAAACAAAACATCTTGCCCCCAAAGAATATTCTATTGAGAAAATATAACATATACACAGATCATCAGGAAATGAATGAAGGAGATCGTCCCCAAGATGAGCTTTAAAAGAAACTTGTGGTCTGAAAGACAGAGGGGTAAAGGGAGAACATCCTAGACATGTGGGAAAGATTGTAAAAGCACTAAAGCTGAAAGATGAAACATTATATAAAGGAAACCAAAAGTAGGCTAGCTTGACCAAAATGCAATGTGTATAAGAGAAAATGATATGGAATTAAACAGGGAAAAGAGGTTAGTTTGTGAAAGCCTTAAATGTCACGTATAGGTATTTTTATTTTGTTGTTCAGTTGCATCCAACTCTTCATGACCCCATCAGGGGGTTTCTTGGCAACAATACTGTAATGGTTTGCCATTTTCTTTGCTTGCTTATTTTACAGATGAGGAAGCCGAGGCAAAAAGCATTAAATGATTTGTCCAGGGACATATAGCTAGTAAGTGTCTGGGGTTGGATTTGAACCCAGAGAGATCTGACTCTGGGCCCAGTGTGTTATCTACTGCACCATCTAGTTGTCCAGTTTTTATTTTAACCCAGAGGAAAAATGAAAACTTCTTAATCAAGGGAGTGGAAAGATCAGATCTATATTTTAGGAATACCAATTTGACAGCTGTGTGGAAGATGGATTAGAGAGGACAGACATGTAATAATAAGACCAATCTAGAAGTTAATACAATACTACAGAAGAGAGGTGATGAGGACCCGAACTTGGGTGGTAGCCAGATGAGTGGAGAGAAAGGGATACCTCTAAGAGGTGGCAACATTGGCTCCTGAAGGTTAAAAAGAGTGAAGAATTGGGGATAATTCTGAGCTTGCTTCATTTATCTATGTTGTATGTAAATGGGGTGTTTTCTTAAGTGAATTTACCAAATGATTAAATATAACCCTTTCAGGTACCTAGATTTTACTTTAATTATTTTGGTACCTAGATATTGAATCTTTCTAAAATTGACTTAGCCAGTTCACTGCCTTTATAAATGAAATATCCAGAAAAAAATATCTTTTCCTGATGACTCAGGCTCGTTATTCTAACCACTTATTATTGTACAGAGAGGTTTTGAAGTGTGTAAGACTAGGTTTGCTCCTTACTTGAATACTTCTCCCTTCTGTAGTAAACTGGTCATTCTTTTTTCCTCCATTACTTTCTTTTTTTAATTAAAAATTTTTTTTTTGCTTTTTGGAGGGCAATTGGGGTTAAGTGACTTGCCTAATGTCATAAATCTAGCGTGTGTCAAGTGTCTGAAGCCGGATTTCAACTCAGGTCTTCCTGGCTCCAGGGCCAGTGCTCTATTCACTGCACCACCTGGCCGCCCCTCCTCCATTACTTTCAATGATCCTTTCTTGATATTTTGTTTTGTCCTACATCCCCCCTCCCCCCCCCACTATCCATGTTGTATGTAATCTTCTATAATCTAGAAGAATTAAAGGTTACGAGGATACTCGTGATAGCATTTTTAAAAATCAACAATTTTGTGAACAATTCTAGGTCGATAGATTCATATGTATGGCCCTGAGGGTTTTTCATATCTAGCTAAAGAGATTAATTCAACACAACCAAAAACTATTAAGTACCTGTACTATATGGAGAATATCATAAGATGATCCATGACAAACTTGCCATTAGTATATTTTCTAGTGAGAAAATCTAAGTATAAAATAGCATTCCTCAGTCAACATAGAGATTTCTGAAAAACTGTGCTTCACAAATAGAAATTAAAGGTCGTAAGATGCATCATTTGCTAGAGTAACTATGGCAAATTAGGATTTGGGCATTTATAAATTAGGAAAAGAGTGTACTGCTCTTAGTTCTTAGTGTTTAAAAATGGGGGGAGAAAAGTGCTTAGTAATCATTTGTTCCTTTAAAATACTATTACCCAAATGCTATGTGCATCCACAGAACTGATGTTATCTAAGAGGCAGCTTATTTGAACGGAAAGAGTATAGGACTTGTCAGACAATTGCTGAATGTTTGAGGTTCAGCATCACCACAGCCTAGGTGTGTGCTCTTAGGCACATCACTTAACCTCAGCATCACAGGTCCTCAGAATTTGAAGGCTCCTCCAAAGCCACCTAGCCTAACCGGAACAGGAATGTGCTGTACAACATCACTAGATAGTCATCCATTCTTTACTTAGAGACAGAAAATGAGGGGAAATATACCAACTGCTGAGCCAACCTATTCATTTTTTGAACAATTCTAATTCTTAGAAAATTTTTCCCCCACATAAAAGCTAAATTTTGTCCACTGTAGCTTTGACCCTTTGTTTCTAGTTTTACCTTTTTTACCTAAACAGAATAGGTCAAATAGTTCTTCCCTAATACAGCCCTTTAAATGTTTTAAAGTGTCTATTATGCCTCCCCACTCCTGAAGCCTTCTTTGTGATTTTATGCAAATTAGAAATTTATAAAATACTAAAAAAATGTAGTTCATTGTTGGATGCTGCTTGGAAAATATCTGCATATTCCCTTCTAATCCCCCTCAGTGTAGATGCCCTTGATTCATACATAGATAATAAACATAAAGACTTTTCAGATATGAGAGGAGACATACTTGTTAATAGTTGCTGACTGACGTTTCCTGAGCCTCTTAATTTTTTTGGTGAGATATTAATAAGATCCTAGATTTTTTCCCACATCTTTGGTATCTTTCCTTCTAATACCTTGCATATCAGTCTGCCTTAATGTGTATCTGAGATAGAAAAGTTAGACCCAGAATATAACAGGAAAGTGGGCTCAATTGCCTTTGGGAAATTGCCAAGCTCTTTTGGTGACCTCAAACTTCTCATGATAGCAAAGCCCTCAAAACAAACAAACAAAAACATTTTACTGTTGTTGGTACGGAGGAGTGAAGTATGAAATAAACTGTCTCTGAGAAGTTTTTTAAAATTAATATATCACAAGGAACAATGGAGAGATGCATGGTGGGTATAGACAGACTGCAACATATGTCCAAGGACTGACACTGAAGATGAGTAAAAAAAGTTATCAAAGACAGAGAAAGAAGACAGAAAAATTACAGGGTAATAGTGAGAGATGCCAAGTGGAGAGCCAGAGGTATCCATTTATATCCTTGAAATATCAGGAAAAGCAAAGAAGGCCTTCAGCATATAAGGTGGATCACTTGTGACCAACTTAGATAAAAACATGGACAAAAGTCACACAAAATGTGCAGGGATGAGTGGATTATAACCTACATGGTTATAGGGAACTTCTGCATTAATGAAACTATAAATGCATTTGAGTATTACAGCAGAATTTGCACTTTGCCCAGTGAAATAAAGTTCTCCTTTTGACATTCATTAAACCATTTATAAAAGAACTTATGCAGATTGTTTTTTTAAATAATGATTTAGTAAATTATTAGTGATCATTTAGTAAACATACTTACAACTTATTAACAACTTTTTTATGCATGTAGATCAATAAGTTCTTTTGGTAGGAGTCAGAAGGTGAAACTAGACAGTTTTAAGAAGAAGATGGGTTATGCTGTACAATGAGGATTTATTTATTTAGTCCATTACGAAAATGTATAGTTTGTAGGTTTGTTGACTTCAAGATATCTGTGCTACAATTTTGTGTTTTCTTGCTTTAAAAATCAATCTTATTACATGGCCAGAAGAATATGATTGATTTCCTACACTTAGTGCAGATGAGTCTGTTATTTTCAGCAAACCACACTTTAGCTTCTGGCTGGATTAAGAAATGATCACTTTTTTTTTTCTTTTTACTGAAATCAATCAAAGTGAACTCAGAATACTTTTAAATATCACAGCATGAATAAGGTCAGTCTTTATGTTGATTGTGTCAATAAAGTTGATAAACACTGAATTAGTCTCCCATGGTTTCAAAAGAGTTCCTTAATCAGGTGATGGAAAAGATTTCCATTTCATTGTATGGTGGAAAATCTTTACAAACACATGTATATTTATTATTTATATTGGAGATAAATACATGTATATGCATAATTGATGTTTGGGTGTTTGTGTCATGACTATGGATAAGGAATAGTAATACAGATCTGATAAATGAGAGACACAGTATGATATAATAAAGAGAGTAATAAACCTTGGAAGTCAGAAGATCTGGATTATAAAGGCACCTTACATTAACATAACAGTAGCATTTTAAGATTTGCGAAACACTTTATAAACAGGATCTCTATAAAGTCTTATGCAGTTTTAAGCTATTAAAACTATTTGTGTATTTATTTTATTTAAGCTATTAAAGCTTAGAACTTCTCTAAGACTTTTAGGACACTATATATCCAGGTCTATCCTGGACCCAAATCCAGTGTTGTTTTCACAGTACCACACTAGGTCTCTTATGACTCTACCACTAACTAGCAGTGTGGTTTTGGGAAAAATCACTCTTCTTAAACTTCATTTCACCTCTCAAATGAAAATATTGGGTTAGATAAAAATTTCTAATAATGCCTATATTTCTATCATTCTATAAGGAATATTTTGCTTATTATTAATTATTTTTATTATTAATAAATTATTAATTGCTATCAATAATTAATAAAATAACATTAATGATTAATTTTAATAAAAATTAAATTATTGTTTATTATTAATAATCGTATAATTATTTACCAGGGATTTTGACATTTGAATACCCATTTCATTCATTACTGAATGGAAAAATAACTACTTAAAGGACAGAAATAAATTCTTTGTGTATGATTTTGCTTTTATTGTCTCAGGTAATATCTATCCTACCTTCTACCCAAAATTCTATTTCCTACTAAAGTTATTTTCTTTTTTGACTTTGTTATTTCTAGTGACTCCTGACTTAATTATTTCCTTTCTCCTGGTCCTCCGGATGGAAACCTCCAAATTATTTTAGACTCTTCTCTCTCTCATTCCCAATTTCACTCAGTTCTTAAATCCCAGTAATCGTTCCTGCCCTTTGAATTTTATATCTGTCCTTTCCTTTCTATCTCTACTGGCTCCATTGACTTCCATCTGTCTTATACCACAATATCTTCCTAACTAGTTTACTCACTTCTAGTCTTGCCTCATTCCAGTTCATTCTATATATGGCTTCCAGGTTAATATCCTTAAAGTACAGGTCATATTTTGTCATTTCCCTGCACTGAGAGATTTAATGGTTCCCAGTTGCCTACCAAATTAAATACAAACTACTTAGCCTGGCATCTGAGGCTTTTTATGCTCTGGCCCAGTCTACCTTTCTAGATTTATCTCTTATATTTCCATAACCTATGTTTCAGCCAAACTAAACTACTGTGTTGACCTGTATTTCCCACCTCTATGCCTCATTGTTCATTGTTCTTACAGCTGGAAATTGTCTCCTCTTGCCTCACATTTCATCTTCTTGGAGTCCTTAAAGGTCCAAGTCAAATACCATCTCCTTTATTTTTCATTTCCTTATTACCCCCATTTAGATGTGATTATTGTCTTACAAAATCACTAGTTTAATGATTAGGAATTTATAGGAACCTGAATGGAAATCCCTCCACAACAAGCAATCTCTTAAAGGGCTCCATTGAAGGGAACACACTATCTACTGAGAAAGACCATTCTGACTTTTGGATAATTCTCACTGTTAAGAAATGTTTCCTTGGGGCAGCCAGGTAGCACAGCGAGTAAGAGCACCGGCTCCAGGGTTGAGAAGACCTGGAGATCAAATCCCGGGCTCAGACACTTAGCACCCACCCAGAAACACCTGGCCGTGTAACCTTGAGCAAGTTACTTAACCCCAATTGCTTAGGGGCGGCCAGGTGGCTCAGCCAGTAAGAGTACTGGCTCCAGTGTCGGGATGACCTGGATCAAATCCGGGCTCAGATACTCAGCACCACACCCAGAAATAACTGGCCGTGTAACCTTGAGCAAGTTACTTAACCCCAATTGCTTAAAAAAAAAAAAAAGAAATGTTTCCTTGCTTTGAATTTAACTCTTGTTCTCTGCAATTTCTATTCACTCTTTCTCAATCTTCTTTCTGATGCCAAAAAAAGATTATTTTTCCCTATGAACATCACTCATATACTTAATGAGATATGATACCACTGGCACCCCCCAAAAAATCTACCCTCTTCCAGGCCAGAAACATCTAGTTCTTTTATCTGATCTTTGTTTTTCTTGGTCTCCAATCTCCTCACTGCCAAGCTCACTTAAAGCTTTACATGTTGTATCTCTTCAAAGTCCACTTTCCAACCCCAACAGCATTTTTGTACTGCTCTCAATGTACTTATCACATTTTGCCCTGCAATTATCTGTATGCTTCTCATTAATAAGGATTATCTCAGCCATATTAAAAAAAAAAAACCTCTATTGGGTCAGACAATATGTTCTTTTTATCCCTATATCAGCAAGCACACGTCATGATGCCTCCTTGTACTTAATAGTATTTCAATACCTGTTTGTTGAATAAAAACTAGAATATATTTATTAGATCTGGAAGAAAAAAGAAACAATTTTTTTTTATCTCTGACTAGTCATAGTAAATTGTGTTGCTCACTTTAATTTACAGGAGCAAATTCAAAATTTAACTATTTTCACCCAGTTGTAAAACTATTCAGCTCTGCTAGGTTGACTAAATGATATCCCTAAAGTATCACTTTGCTTTATCTCCCTTCAGAAGTATTAACTTCAGCACATGCCCCTGGTTGATGTATGCTTTGAAATAAATGTATTATGATATGATTTGGAAAAGATAACTTAACAACTTAACATAATTCACCTGTAATTGGCTTGATAATCAAAAGTCTAGCCTATCCTTTCTGTACTATTCTGGAAGATATCCAAGAGACTGGGCCATTTGGTGTACCTGGGGCCTCAGGTATGGAGAGATTCCCAAGAAATAGGTTTGAAAGGGGGAGGGGTTTGTGGAATTTATCATGAATGCTACCTGTCAAACACAATATCCTATGTGCTGATCTCTATTTTTAAGGGAGTGACTTTGAGAGTAGAATAAAGGGGAAAATGTGCCTTTTACTTCTGGGAGGAAAAAAGGTAAAATAATAGAACTGGAAAAGAACAAAAAAAAAAGAATTAAAAGGTATGTAAATTAAGCAAAAGCACTATTTCTCTTTAAGTGCTTTTTTTCTGACAGCAATTTGCAGTGTTTTCTAGTGCAGCAGACTTTTTAATTAAGAAGATCTTTCAAAAATGCTGGGGATGATATGCTTTCTGATTTTCACATGGATTAAACTGATCTTATAAATGGAAAAAAAAATAATTTCCTAAACAGATTATCGAAATTAAACCAAAAGTGTAGTGTATAATTGTACTAGATATACATTGTGTATTTTTATAAAATAAACAGTGAGGAAAGCATTGAATCTTCATATTAGAATATTATAAATATGTAGTTTACCTGACCCCCCCCAAAAAAAAATATTACCTAGCAATTTCTTTCTATCAAGGCTTATGTTCATTCTCTCAATACATTCTGTTGGGAACACCTTATCTTCAAACATCTACCTAACCAAAACATTTTTTTCCTCTCACACCTTCTATAGGTATCATGGTTTCTAATAAGCAGATGAGACTGGTCCAGGAATGCTAACAAAGATACTTTAAGCTAAGCCAATAGCTTAGACAGGCATTAGAACTTTGAGGGAAGATTCAAAATAGTATAATCTTTGTCTCTCGAAAATATTTTCTATATGAAGACACAAGATTTATTCATTCAATGAGCCAGATTAACTGTATTTGTTAAATCATCCTTATACCCAAAGAAATGTGTTAAGGATGTTTCAGTTATGTATATAACATAAATATGAGTTGGGAAGTGAGATGAATAGATTTGCTAAGCATAGATTGTACATCTTAAATAAATGATCTTGGTTATAAATACCTACAAAGCAGTTTGAACACAACAGGGTTAATTTTATAGGTCAGTGCAGGAAGTTTTCTTTAAAATCCCAAGCTAATCACAACCTGTCAGTGCTCCAAGCAATTGTCAAAAATTCTTAGTTGTGGAGAAGTTGTAGGTCTTCAGATCAGTGACAGGAGTTTCTGAATTCACACTAATAGAATCATGGATTCAATCCAAAATGTAAACAAGAGGAGAGGCTCATCTTGTGTATATGCTGCAAATTTGATAAAATTGCTAATGTTAAATTTTGTTAGATCTTTGGTAGAATTATCATAGTAGATTTGAAAAAATTACAACAAAATTCTCTAACTTTTTAGATAAATTTCTTGAAATGGTGTGTCAAGAATTTTAAATATACTCACTTTAATATTACCAAAGTAATCCTTTGCCTTGATATAGCATCTTCCCCTTGAAGAACTACAAAAATACTTTGAATAAGATTCTTCAAGTGAATTATCAACAATCAGAAAATAAACTGGAATCTTTTTATAGAAAATCATACCAATATTTTCATATCTGCAAAATACGCATTTTCCTTCCTTTCTTTCAAAGCAATTGAAATCTTATGGAAAGTTTGCTCTTGAAGATTACAAAATTTTAAAAAGTTTGGGAATAGAACCTCAGCAGTCATATAACCTGACCCATACAGGAATTCCCATTATAACCAACATAAAAAGTGGTCATCCAGCCACTGCTAACATTCGCATTGTCCAGTTCCTTAGTACCTCAAGACAGAGTTCATATGGGTCAGGTGACCTGAATTTATCTAAGCAAGGTAAGTGCTCTCTCATGTTATCTCATTATAACTCTAGGTTATCAACTCCCTATTAGTCTTCATTGTCCAGTCATTTTGAAGGCAAAGGTCATTCTCCTTGCCAGAGAAAACTGCAAGAAATTAGGAATTAAACACCTTTGCTTTCTCTCCTTGGAATCAGTACACTTCAAACACAAAAAATCTATCTGTTCTTTCATCTTCTTTTTAATCACTCTTCATTCAAGGTGAATGAATTCATTTTAGTATCAGAGTACAAAGTTATTTAAACAGTTGAAATCCTAGGTCATGAATGTATTTTTTTTGTTTTTGTTTTTTTGCCTTTTGAAGGGCAATTGGGGTTAAGTGACTTGCCCAAGGTCACACAGCTAGTTTGTGTGTGTGTGTGTGTATTAAGTGTCTGCGGCCGGATTTGAACTCAGGTCCTCCTGATTCCAGGGCCAGTGCTCTATTCACTGTGCCACATACACGCCCCGATGAATGTATTTTTAAGAGATCTCACTTTACACACTTAAATTTCTTAAGAGAGTTTTTCAGCCTAATATTGTATCTAAAAAGTAAGTCAATTCACCAAAGATTTTAATCAACATGATGTGACATCACCTGACAAATTTATAAAGCTTTTCATAGATACAAACTTTTAATCTTCCCTTATTATTTTGTTGTTGTTTAATCATTTTCAGTCATGTCAGATGCTTCATGATCGCATTTGGGTTTTTCTTGCCAGAAATGCTAAAGTGATTTGCCATTTGCTTCTCCAGATCATTTTACAGACACAGAAATTGAGGCAGACAGAGTTGTGACGTGTCCAGAGTCATACAGCAAGTATCTGAGGCCAGATTTAAACTTAGGAAGATGAGTTTTCCTGACTCTGGACCTGGTGCTCTATTCTTTGAGGGTCTAGCTTCCTGCCCCCTCTTATTAATCATCTTCAACTCCTCTGTCTCCTTTATTTCACACATTTAATTCTTTGAATTCTTTCTTCATAACATCTCTTACATCTAGCCCTTTTTGTCTCAGCTGCTCCCATCCCAATGTAAGTCCTTCTCATCACATTTCTAAAATATTCTATTTTAGATGATTTTCCTACTTTAATTCTCTTCCCCTTCCATTTTTCCTATATGCTATTTTCAGATGTCTTCCTAAAACACCATTTTTTTTCAGGCTGTTCCTCTGCTCAAAAATCTTTCATACCTCTCCATTAACTACTGGTTAAAGTCCAAACTTCTTTCTCATTTTCAAAGCACTTCAAGACCCATCTGAGTCACTATTCCAATTTTTTTTTATTACTCCATTATAAAATTCCTCTAATTCTAGCTAGATCAATCTATTGAAATCCTCAGAGATCAATATCTATTCCAACATGTTTTTTAATCAAGCAATTAGTAAACATTTATTTGTGTTTTATTTTAAGAAGTTTTATTGATACTTTTTTTTGTATTCTCTAGTAATGAAAATCTGTCACAGACAATGTTTTGCCATAACTATAACAGTTTGACTACTATATTAGGCAATGAACTCCATTTGTGGTACATTTGACTCTTTGGAATAGTTATAATTCAACTCTATTTTCTATCAAAGAAAGAAAAGCAAGAACAGTTAATCCACTGTCTGGAGGGAAGATGTTGTTAGCAGGTAACTTGACTATTTTGGTGAAAAGTGAATGTTTACAAATGTTTATTGGATTCCCAACAAATCATGTTCTTAAATGACTGAGGTCAAAGTTCAACACTTTATCTGGTTTCTCTTCTGCAATTCTATATTTTGACAAGGGTACCTTCTGCTGCATACCCCCCTCCCCAGATTTAATTCACCAATCAAAACCATAGTCAATTTAAAATTAGACATGTTTAGTAAAGGTCATAACACAATTAACACTAATACACCCCAATAATGTTTCCTTTTCCCTTCCAATCCTAGACATATATGCCATAAAAATATTGGTAATGCTAAGCATTTAAATTTTAGAAAAGCTCAAAGATCCCAGCCATTAGGGATTAGCCATTCAATTGTTCACGAAACACAATTTGTAGCCCCAGTTGACACACCCACATTTCTATGCATTTAGAAACTAAGAAAAAAAGCTGATCTAGGAAAGTGTTGGAAAAAATCAAAGCATAAAAGATCATCATTGTAAGAAATTTTCATTTTGAATTTGATACTTCCTTTTATCTTCAGATCAATTTATAATGAGCTTTTTTTTACAAGTGAGAAAAGAAGAAATAAAAACAAAGAATGAAAAATCACTATCATAGATACATTTTTACTATAAAAATTGCCATATGATTTTAAAGATTCTGCTGTTGTTATCATCTTCAAAGAGGTGAGAAGTAGCTGGAGATTCCCTTGCAGGTAAATGCCTCATGAGTGACCTTTTGAATTAAGTGCTTCTTTCAGGATGAGATTAAGACCAAAAGAGAAGTGAAGATCTTTGATGCCGTATATAGCTTCATTTTAAACCTGATTTCTTAGGAGAAAGAGAGTAGTTGTTTCAATTCTGTAGGTGGTCTGCCCAAAGGAATATAAATTTTGATCTCTGAAACCTTGCAAGATATCTTGGGGTTTATAGCCTAGATTTCTTTCTTAAGAACCTTAAGTCCTTTCTTGCCTTAAACACAAATCACTCTGACTCTCATTCAGTAAACATTTATTAAGTGCCTACTATGTGCCAGTCACTGTTTTAAGCGAAACATGGGCTCTTATCCTTGCCTCTCCTCTCTTACTTTACATATACCACACATTTTTTCAATGCCTTGGTCAAAGCCCATTTCATCCAAAATGGCTTCCCTGAACATTCAGTAATCCTGTTCCTTCCAATTCCCTTACCATTGTGATCGTGGGCAAATCATTTTGCCTCCATAGCCTGTATCCATCCTTATCTGCAAAATGGGGAAAATGATACCTCTGATGTCTACTTTATGGGATTATTGTGAGGCTCAAATGAATTTATGTATGCTAGCAATTTGTAAACTATAAAGCTTCATATAAATGACTTGATATTATTATTTGATTGTAACTAATCAAGTAATTTAAATTATTGATTTGCTCAGTCATCTCAGTTATAGAACCTTTATATATATACCATGTTTCCCCCGATAAGACCTATCCCGAAAATAAGCCCTCCCCTTGCTGTGTAAGATTCCTCTAAAATAAGCCCTCCCCCCAAAATAAGCCCTATTGAGATTGCTACTGTAGTGAAGGTGATCCCCTGCGCTACACGCTACATTACGGTACCCTCTGTATGCACCGTTCTCCCCCCGCCCTGGGTGAAACGTATGCCGCGCTCCAAGCTGCATCCAATCAGAGCTGCAGCAATGAGTGCGTCATCCTGTTCTTCCCCAGTGATTTGCTTATTGAATAAAGGTACATTTTTTTGTTCACATTTACCTGTTTATTAAAATTGCTGTCAATGTTCATTAAAATAAGCCCTCCCCTGAAAATAAGCCCTCTGGTGTTTTTCTGTCCAAAAAAATAATAAGACATTGTCTTATTATCGGGAAAACACGGCATATATATATATATATATATATATATATATACATATATATATGTATGTATGTATGTATGTATGTATAATGTCTATTTAAGGTCTACTCTATTGGTTACATTTTATTTTCTATCCTGCTAAATTGATGAGGTTCTTTTCAGTCATAGAAGCTCTGTTTAATGCAATCTTTACTCGTGTAAAATAAAACAAACAACAACAACAACAAAAACATCCTTCCATATGGTAGCTTCCCAAGCTAAAAGTACCATTTAATGGAAATTATAGCAAGATGATGAAGATAGAGGAACCCTCTGAAAGCCAGAAGCAAAATGAAAAATTATTGGGATCATCAAAGCTGTCCTTTAGATTCAGTTTGCAGCTGAAAAGTGCAGTGGATAAGTGTGCTAGACTTGGAGTCAGGAAAAACTGAGTTCAAATTCTACCTCAGATACTTACTAGCTTGTGACCCTGGGCAAGTCATTTAACATCTCTTACCCTCAGTTTTTTATCTGTTAAATGGGGGTAATAGTAATGCCTACCTCACAAAGTTATTTAATTAATTAGCTTTTTATAGGGCTCCCTTTGTTAAACTCAGCTTGAGATGAGTGAACACACTGAATTTTGCTTCACTTGTAGCAATTAATGTTATTGTTGTTGATTTGACCTATTTTCCCAGGAATGTTTACTTCATCTGACAATGATCTGAACTGAGTTTTTTTTTTCCTTAAAGTTATAAGTGAATTCATTTCTCTGTCCTTCTTAGTTCCACTGTAGTTGTTGTGATGATTGTTTACCTACCTCTTAAACATTAAATTTTTATTTCACATTCCAGTATCTTTCAAAATGTATTGTTGGCATATTAAGGAGCCTTGGTGTCTCTCTGGGTTCTGGAGTTTAAGCCAAGGTTTTATTTATTCTTATTTTTTTTTGAGTCTGAGTCTGCCTATCTTCTAGGATAGCAAACAGTGGAAGTGTAGCAAACATTCACATCTCAGTCCTACCAGGGATTATCACAAGAATTTTTATTTCCTCCATTTCTGACTTTGGGCAGTCTGGTGGCCCACCTAATCCTGGGAGCCAGCACATTGTTGTAGGCCTTAGAGCAAGCATCTGACCAACTTAGAACTCTACAGCTCAAGAGATCCATTTTCTTCATCCTACCTTCTCCCTTCCCAACAAGCAGATTATATATAGGCTTGGGCCATCATGACTGGTCATTGTTTTTGCTAGATACCTAAAATGGTACCTGTTATTTCACTTTGCCTCCTCATTATCTTAGCAACACATCTATCCAGATGAAGGAGACATTAGGACCAGAAGGGGAGAAAGTTATTATTTTTTTTTCTAATACAGTATTTAAAATAAAACTGCTTTTGGCCTATGAGGTCTCTGTGGGGGTGAAGCAAAATTCAGTGTGCTCACTCATCTCAAACTGAGTTTAATAAAGGGTGTCCTATAAAAAGCTAATTTCTTGCTGGTAAATTGCTTTTTAAGTAACGCTTGCTGTTGCAAGAGAATCTTTCATAACATCGAACACAGGAAGCTATGTTTGAACTGTCCAATGTGTTCTCTATGATAAGGTATTACCCAGGTGGAGTTCTTCTTCTTACTGGATGACAACATGTATAACTAATATTGTCCTTTGAGACTAGTTTGCATGCAGTTGCTGGTATGGCACTGTTCAGCAGCCTGCTGTAGATAAGAATGAATGATGATGCCCTAGATTATAATGGAAATTTTAGAGTGCATGCAGCAGTAGGGTGCAGTCTTCAGTAAAGAAAAACGAGCTGACTTGCAGGCATGAGAGGTCATCAAGAAAGATAAAGAAATAGGACATCCACTCTAGGCTAGGCAAGGCTTTTTAAAGGATATTATGGAAATGAGCAAGAACCAATTTAATTTTTATAATGCCACTCCATTTAACTTTAAAATACAAGGTCAAGGTACTGTGTTTTTCATAATGATTAAAGATTTGGAAATGCCCTTTCTGTTGAACCTTGCTACATTTGTTTGGTTGAGACTGAATGTGACAAGGAATTCAACAGGGATCAGAAAAAAATGGAAGTGTGTTAAGTTACCTCCCACAAGTTTTCAAGGAAAGAAAGGTAGATTTCGATTGACATCTTTATTTTTACCTTGACAGAGAAATCTATTTTCTAAGATTCTACTCTTCAAAGTTAATATTATCCCCAGATGGTAATGCAAGCTTTAGGTAGGGAGAGAGAGATAAACGTACATATATTTGCATGTTAATGTGTGTGTGAGTGTGTGTGTGTGTGTGTGTGTGTGTGTGTGTGTGTGTGTGTGTGTATAGACACATAATACTTTTTTTTTTTTGGAGAGGAGAAGGAAGGGCAGTTGGGGTTAAGTGACTTGCCCTAGGTCACAAGGCTACTTTATGTCTGAGGCTGGATTTGACCTCAGGTCCTCCTAACTGCAGGGCCAGTGCTATATTGACTATGCCACCTCTCCACCCCTGACACACAATACTTTACAAACCCCATGTACAGAAATGTAAATGCTATAAATCTTCAAAAATGGCTTATAAGTTTGAGGGTTTTTTGTACTTAGTTTTATGAGTTTTGTGTATTAAAATTTTAATTTTTGTGTGTTGAAATTTTAATTTTCTTAAGATGAGACACCCTATAATTATGCAGTATATGTGCAACAGTTTTTTGATGACATTTTCTTAGACCAATGGATCTGTAGAAGAGACCCTCTTGTTTGGCTGCATTGGTCACCTGTTCTATCTCCATTAGACTGTTCTTGGTGGGGGTCACATCATAACTATTATATACACATCAAAAGCTCTTTCTTTGGATAAGTGTAAGGGTAGGATTATAAACAAAATCTTTTCAGTCACTGGATATCAGTCGATGAAGGATTTTATGAAAATCAGGTTTTATGAAAATTCATATGACAATCAAGCTCTGTATACAATAAGATGGTGATTATGTTGAATTTCAATAAGAATCATTAATATTTTATAATTTTAAATACTTAACATTTTAAATTTTTTGTAAAATTAAAGGTTTAATATTTCTGAAGTAATCAAATCTTAAAACTATAATAAAATGTTTGGGGTACCCAATATATAATACAGATGTGTGTGTGTGTATTCTGATAGAAAGAGAAATCATTTATACACATATACCAAGCAGTATAACTATTTGAATAATTAATATTTCAAATGTTGTTTCTAAGCTTGAAGTCTTTACCTCTGAAATTTTAAAAGTATCAAAGCTTAAAACTAAACTAAGATGTTTGTGTTACTCTTTTCCAGTCATATTGTGTATAAATATATATAACTATTATAGATATATATACATTTATATATACATATTTACAATATGTGTGTATGTGTGTGTATGTATATAAATATATATATATATATATATGTATAATATCTTACAGCTGAGTGGTACAGTGGAGAGCACACTGTGTTTAGCATCAGAAAGACCCTATTTCAAATATAGCTTCAGACATTTACTAGCTGTGTGACCTTGGACAAGTAACTTAATCCTGTTTGTCTCAGTTTCCTCATATATAAAATGAGCTGGAGAAGGAAAAGCACTCCAGTATCTTTCCTGAACAAAGCCCAAAATGGAGTCAGAAAGAGTTGGACATGACCTAAACAACAACACATTATTTTATATGGGTTTAGGAGAAAAAGAGAGAGAAATAATCTATATAGATGAACACAAGAGTACATTTTATCAAGGACTTGAAAGAGTTTTTCTTTAGAGATGAAACTTTGAATCCTTCTATACAAAAACAATTAAAGAATTTGATATCAGGTTTTTATGAACTATAATTTTATAAAACTTCATATTTTAGAGTAACGTCTCACAATACAACTAGAATGGCAGTAATGTAAAATTACTATAGTTGTACTTTAAATTTTTTTTAACAAAAGTACAGCCTTCTACTTATTCTAAACACATGAAATCTCTTGTAAACACAAGCAAGCTATTGCAGGATTAGAACAGATTCATCTTAATAGTGTGTCATTGTGTATGTTTGGTGATGCTACTGAGAGTTTAAATCTAGAAGTTTCTTTAGGCCCATTTTCTCTTGTAACAGCTGCTTCTATTGATGACTCTCTTATAAGCAGTTATTTGGATTTAAGTCAAACTTGTTTAGGTATTCAAAATCCTAATTTATGTCTAGGTAATTCTGTACCAAAGGTTAGGTTTTCAATTTACTAGATAGTTTTGAAAAGATTAAGGGTGAACAAAATGGATTATATTACAATACCTTGAAGGGAGAAAACTAGAAATTTTATTTGAAAGCAGAAAGCACCTAGTTGAAACTTCAAATATTGCAATCTTAATTTTGAAATTATAGAACCAGATAAAACATAGAGTGCTTGATTCTTATGAGGTTTTTGCCCACAAACACTTTGAAATGTCATTTAAACCAATGACATAGACCACCTCAAAATGTTTCTTCAAGAACAATGTATTTGTTGTTTTTGTTGTTTGGTCATTTCAATAGTGTCTGACTCTTCAGGAACCCATTTTTGTGGTGGGGAGGGGGTTTTCTTTGCAAAGATACGAAGTTGTTTGCAGTTCTTCTCCAGCTCATTTTACAGACAGGGAAACTGAAACAAACTGGGTTAAGTGACTTGCTCAGATTAATAGAGCTAGTAAGTAAGGTTGGATTTGAACCCATGAAAATGAGTCTTCCTGATTCCAAGCCCAGTACTTTATCCACTGTACCACCTATCTGCTATACTTGCCATTACTTAACTGTTTATTGTATTTGGAATACTCATGCTTATTTTTGTCATATTCTTGACTGTATTGTCTACATCTACTTGAAAGTGGATTACTCACCATTCTAAGGGAATAGCTCATAGTTTCCCCCATCTCTGCTTTTCTTAACTTTGTCTATGCCTAGAACTATCTCCCCCAACATCTTTTCCTCTTATCCATTCTTTAAAACCAAGCTCCATTATCCATCTTCTACAAAAAGCCTCCCTTTATATCCTCAGCCAGAAACAAAATATCCTTCATCTGATCACATAATACTTTATTCTCCCTTTTGTATTTGTCATTTTATATTTTCATATTACCTTTGTAAATGTCCTGTTCCAATATTCTGCCACAGAGGTGACACAGGATTTCCAAAGGTCTATTGTCAATAGAAAACAAAGTCTAGCTTGTACTATCATGCTGCAGGATCTTTGAATTTGGACTCATTTCTGCTGTCCAGAGTAAACAAAGAAAAATTTGACACCGTAAAGTTAGATCATAAGCTTGTTTGTTTGTCATGGCAGCACTTGGTACAGAGGAAAAAAATTATTTAAATCAATTAACTTTAATAAAAACAAATATGTAATTGTCTATTCTAAGGCATTGGGCTCTGCTAGATACAGAAAGACAAGAAAATTTGTCTCTGACCTTAAGGATATTACATTCTATTTGGGGGATATATGAGTACAAATAAATAAATCCAAGATAGTTAAATGAGATAGAGCATTAACAATGGGTACGGGGGGTGTAGGGTAGGGAATGGATCTAAGATATTTTCATAGAAAGACAGAATCTGACTCGAGGTTTTTATAGGAAAATAAGAGTTCTCAAAAATGATTCCCAGAGACAGAGATGAAGAGGAAACATGTTTCAGGCACTGAGGATGGCTTGTGTGATAGAGGCAGGAGAAATCACCCTGAGTTCAGGGAATAACTAGTAGTCTACTTTGCCTGCACAAAGCAGAGTAATGAGAAATATAACTGGAAAAGCAGGTTGAAGACAAATTGGGGAGAGCCTTGAATGTGGAGCTAAGAAGTTTAGATATCTCCAATCCTATGTGATCCACTTCTGATTCCATAGTTATATTAAGAAATTATTATTTTTTAAATGGAGCAGATGGTGCTAAAAATCATACAGTTACTACACCGTCTATAAAGATTACTTTGTTAATTTGATCAGTTAACTAATATTAGGAAACCATGTTTTTAAATGAAGGTGATTTATCCCTCCCCCCAAAGAAGAAGAGCCTAGATTCAACAACTACAAAGTAATATACCTATTTTATTCTCATCAGTTCTGAAGTTTTTGTTGGAATGGACTGTGTATGCATAGATGTAGCATGAATGAAAACATGGATTTTCTACAGCAGATTGCATCTTTACAATCACAAAGTATTAGAGAGGTATTGAATTAGATCTTAAAGTGTTTATTGTCTGTTAATTGCAGATGTATGTGACAGTGGAACAAAGAATAGCCTTAAAGACTATACTTAAAGTAGTTTTCTTACACATATGTGTTAAATCATGCAAAAATTCTATGTCAGATCAAATAGCCTTGTTCACTGATTCATTGAGTGTCAAGCTGAAGTGAGGTAGAAAACAGGTAGATATGTTCACCTAAAGTGTTCTCCTATGTATTAATTGTGCTGAACTCCAGGATACTGCAGAACTTCTCTCTGCCATTTGAAAGTGATTAGTCTAACTATCCCAAAAATAAAAAGAAAAAAATACATTGTCTTACAGATTATCAGGTAGTCAGATAGTCAATAATTGCATTAGTACATCTGTACATACTTCTTGTAAATTTTTGGTTGATAGAAAATCATCTGGGTTGAATGGTGAGCAAAATAAAAGATTGGATTACATTTCAGGAGTTCCATATCATTCTCTATGATCTCAATCTGGTCACTGCGGCAAAAGCTATTCTTTTTTTTATATTTTTTAACACTTATTCTATGGGTGCTATTTGACTATGAATCAAGAACTAGCATAATCCTAGAGGAATCATGGTTGTCCACAAAAGAGTGGTGGAGAGTCACCTATGTAGTTGATTTTAATTAGTCTGCAGCTTAATAGCAATGACAACTTCTTAGCGTCAGCCTGTTACCCAACAAGAGTCTTTAAATAGAGGAAACCTTCTAGTCTTTCTTATTGAGGCTTTACAGAAATATATCAACAATAGTTACACAGCATAAGAATACACCAAAACATTGTGTATCCATTTAAGAATCATATCTTTGTGTACCAATTATAGCATCACAGGATAACAGAGGTAGAGCTGAAAGGGTGCGACCTTAGAGAATATCTAGTCCAACCTTATTTTACAAGTGAAGAAAAGCCCAGAGAGAGCAACTAATATTCTCAAGGTCACACAGATGTAGTATAAATGACAGAGTTGTAGAGATTTTGACTTATTTGTCTTTGGGTTAAACCAAGGATATTATGCATAATAGGAAATCATTATATATTTTACTAATATGTCAATTGCAATTCTGAAATTTAAATTGGAAACATTGGATGCTCTGAAATCATTGTCACCTGAGATGGCAACATTTTTTGTACAGTTATGTGATGTCACCTAATAGAATAAAAAATTGCTAGAAATGGGAGAAACCTCACATCTCACCTAGCTCAAACTCTTTCTTTTTTCAATGAAGAAAGTCATAGAGGTGAAATGACTTGCTCCAAATCACAGAAGAGTAATACTAAGATCTGCCGTTATTGTTTGATTTTCTTTCTTACTGACATGCATGCATGATCAGATGTCATTGTGGACAGCAAAATTTGGCTAAGGAGGACTTTCTCTCTCCCAAAGGAAAAAGGAATTGAACAAGCCTGTCTTTGCTCTTAGGACATCTCAGGTTATTAATAACAAATCATCATAGTTCAGAGCTCCTAGATTAGAGCTAAAATCTAATAACTGAAGCAGAGTAGGTTGGTCACCTTTGTAAATTGTTGTTTATTCAATCTAGTCAGTGGCATCCCTCCATTTGTGACCCTGTATGTAATTTGAAATACACAGAACTTGATTGATCTTATTTTTATCTGAACAGAACTGATTTGTCAGTAAACAAAGAGATTGCAAATAACAGAAAATCCTGAGTTTAACTATCAGTTCTTCTGTATGAAAAGAGAGAAGTGTATAAAGGAAAAGATTCTTGGGCAGAATATAGTTCACCAATGGTGAAGCATATCTTATATTCTGGGATCAGTTTCCTATCCACCCCTGGCTGACAAAGATGCTGACTGCCTATAAGTAGTCCAGAGGCACTCTACAATTCTTCTCTGCCATCTGCCTTTCAGTGAATGCCTGTCTGTCCAACCTCAGAAGGATCTGTGTCCACTTTTTGGTGGGTCTGTGCATTTTAGTCTGTTTTTGCTTGTCTCCACTTACCTGGAGAGTTATTCGAAAGATCAGTGGCCGGTGCATACCTCCCTAGACACTCCTCCTGTAATGAAAAAACCTTCCTGTTCAAACCCAAGAGTCTAATCTCTTCTCAAGCTGGAAAGATTACAAATCCCAGAAATTTATGCAACTTTATGAAATCTCTCTGACCTGCAGGAATTGGTCCCAGAACAGGCACTTCACATATTATTATTTGTAGACTTCAATATAATACCTGCTTGTTGAGCTAAAGCGCTGTTCACAGTAAAAAAAAAAAATTGTTGAACTGAATTCACGGTAGGTCAGAGAAGAGCCTTAGGGAAACAAAAAAAATACTGTTTTTTATTCCTGTAGAAATAAATATTATTTTTTTAATTATCAAAGACAATAATTATTGCTAAAGGCAAGACAAGCATAGCAAATATATTAGACTTCCAACTTGAAAGGAGGTGAAAGATACATGGAGAGAGGGGGGATATTATCTCCTTTGTGTAAAGTCATGAAGTCATTAAGACTGCATGGTAAAATTCTATTTAGGTGGAAATAATGTTCACTGAAGGTACCTTCACTATCTACATGCTAGAGCTCAGTCCCAAAGAACAGTTCCAACATCTAAGGCATGTGTATTGGAAAATACTGTGTTCCATTCCTGGGGGAAAATGTGTTGTTGGAAGTTTGGTAGTAAATGATAAAAGCTAAACTATATTTGTCAGGTATGAAAGATGTAGGAATTCCTTAAAATATGAGGTTGAAGAGATTAACCATTATGATAGTTGTTACTTCAAGGTATAGTGGAATTCAGAAACAATTGCTAACATTAGACAAGAAAGACAAAAATTAACCCTATTGTGAAATACCAAAGTTTAGAGAAAGTAGGGGTGGAAAACCTATCAGATGCCACCTTGAGGCTACATGTTCCCCACTTCTGAGTCTTCTGAGATGATTTCCCCATAAAGAATAATAATGTGGTCCAGTGGTAAAAGAAGTGGTTTGGAAACATAAGGACCTAGGTTCTAATCCCAGTGCTTGAGCGAGTCATTTCATGTCATACCCTATTTGTTTTTTCATCTGCATAAGAGACAGGAATGAGATGAGCACTGAGGTCGCTTTTAGCATTAAATCTGATTCTGTATTTTCCTTTCAACATTAGCCTTATTCTATTCTATTAGCCTTCAAGAAGTCCTATACATTGCTCACCCTGCTGAAGATGTGATTATTTTTTGAGGCATTTTATTTTTTTTTCATTTTTCAAATGCTTTATTAACTTATGATTTACATCATTCATTTCTTCCAGATTTTGAGTTACAAATTTTCTCCCTGTTTTCCCCTACCCACTGCCCCAAAATAGCAGTCCCACAGGATATCCCCTCCTCCAATCTGCTCTCTCCCATATTCTCTCTCATACCCCTTTCAACTTTTCCAGTGGATCTCTATGCTCCAGTGCCTGAATATCTTATTTCCCAATTACATGTAAAATAGTATTAATAATATATATATATATATATATATATATCAATATTTTATTTTAAAACTTTGAATTCCAGATTCATTCCCTTCTTCCCTTGTCACCCACCCTTACTGGGAAGATAAGCAGTTCAGTATAGATTATACATGTGTGGCTAATGCAAAACATTACCATAGTAGATATATTGTAAAAGACTGACTATATTTCCCTCCCTCCTGTCCCACCTCCCACTTATTCTATTCTCTACTTTGATCCTGTCCCTTTTCAAAAGTGGGTGCCTCCAACTTCCCTCCCCCCCAGCCTGCCTTCCCTTCCATCATCCCCTCCTCTCACCCCCTTCCCCCCCTCTACTTTCCTGGAGGGTGAGATATACCCTATTTATTGTGTATTTCATTCCCTCCTCAAGCCAAATTCAATGTGAGTAAGGTTGATCCATTCCCTTTTTGCCTGCCTATTCTTCCCCTCCATTGTAACCATTTTCCCTTGCCTCTGCTATATGAGAGTTTACCCCATTCTGTCTCTCCCCATCCCCTCTCATTATATTCCTCTCTCACCTCTTAATTTCACCTTTTAAGTAACATCCCTTCCTGTAAAATTGGACCTGTGCCCTCTATCTATGTATACCTGTAAACATGTATACACACATTCACATATGTATTCATATGCCCATATACCATCATATATATATATATTCCCTTCAACTACTGAGAAAAGTTTCATAAGTTACAATTATTGTTTTTCCATGTAGAAATATTAATAGTTCAAATTTGATAAGTTCCTTATGATTTCTTTTCCCTGTTTACCTTCTCATGCATTTCTTGCTTCTTGTATCTGAATGTCAAATTTTGTATTCAACTCTGTTTTTTTTTTTTCAGCAAGAATGCTTTAAAATCCTCTATTCCACTGAATAACCATATTTTCCCCTGAAACATGATACTCAGTTTTGCTGGGTAGGTGACTCTTGGTTTTAATCCCAGTTCCTTTGAACTCCAGAATATCATATTTCAAGCCCTTTGATCTCTCAGTGTAGAAGCTGCCAGATCCTGGGTTATCCTGATTGGGTTTCCACAATATTGAAATTGTTTCTTCCTGGATGCTTGTAATATTCTCTCCTTAATCTGGGAATTCCAGAACCTGGCTATAATATTCTTAGGAGGTGTCTTTTTGGGATCTTTTTCAGGAGGTGATCGGTGGATTCTTTCAACCTCTATTTTGCCCTCTGGTTCTAAAACATCAGGGCATTTTCCTTAAGAACTACCTGGAGGATTATTTCTAGGTTCTTACTTTGATCATGGCTTTCAGGTAGTCCAATACTTTTTAAATTATCTCTCCTGTATCTTTTTTCCAGGTCAGTGGTTTTTCCCATGAGGTATTTCACATTGCCTTCTATTCCTTCATTTGTTTGGATCTGTTTAACAGCATCTTGATTTCTCAGAAAGTCATTAGCTTCTATTTGCTCCAATCTAATTCTGAAACAATGATTCTCCTCATTGAGCTTTTGATATTCTTTTTCCATCTGGCAAATTCGGCTTTTTAAGGCATTCTTCTCCTCATTGCCTTTTTGAGCCTCTTTTGCCATTTGAGTTAGTCTGTTTTTTAAGGTGGTATTTTCCTCAGTCAGGCTGTTGACTCTCATTTCATAATTTTCTTGCATTGTTCTCATTTCTCTTCCCAATTTTTCCTCCACTTCTCTTATCTGCTTCTTAAGGTCCTCTATGGCCTGTAAACAGCTTGTATTTTCCTTAGAAGCCTTTGGTGCAGGAGTTCTGACTTCACTGTCTTCCTCCTGTTCCATGCTTTGCTCCTTTTTGTCCCCAAAATAGGAGTCTGATGTTGGAATCTTCTGTCTGCTTTGTTTCCTTTGCCTGGTCATGTCGCCCCTCAGTCACTTGACCCCTGGGATTTTTGCTACAGTAGGACTCTGCCACCAGAAAGGGGAGCTTTCATCACAAACGCTGGGGATTTCTCAGCTGCTGGAGGTATTAGATGGGTACCCTCTCTGAGGCCTCCACACACTCTGGCAAGCTAGACACACACCCTAGGACCTCCACCCTAGACTGTAATCCAGATTCAAGAAGGTTAAAGCAAGAGCAATTAACCCTCAGACTGGTGCTTGGTCCCCCTGCACTCTGTAGGCCAGGAGCTGAAACTGTCATGTGGTCCTGGCTGGCTATGCCAGGCCTCTCAGAGGCTTCTCGCCCTGGGTGCAAAAGCCATGCACTCCCTCTTACTGGGTCACAAAGTCCAGACTGCAGTGACCTCTCACTTTGTCCTTCGCATCTATGTGTTGATAAATCTGGAAATGGCCACAGCTGCTACTGATCTGGAGTCCCTCCAGGCCAGTGGCTGATCAGGCCCGCCCTGGGGCCAAAGCCTCAGGGTGCTGGGCTTGGCTCCCAGAGTGCTGTGCTGGCAGATTCCTGCTGGCCTGCCAGGCTGTCCTCAGCAGGAGGTTAGCTTCTCTGTGTCATTTGGTGGGTTATGCAGCTCCAAAGTTTGTTTAGAGTCCCCTTTTTACATGGTTTGGGGAAGATGGAAGCCAGAGCAGCAAGGAGGTCCTGCTTCTACTCCGCCATCTTGGCTCTGCCCTTTTGTGGCATTTTAAAGAAAATTTTCTTCTTGTGAGTTAGGGTCAGTACTATATAGGACAAAACAGTTCTTTGTAATTGGTTCATTATATTTCTAGACATGTGTCCTTTGTGCTAAAAAAAAACTCACCTCAGTGAACAAACATAAAATAATAATATCGAATTAAAATACATAAGAGTAGGCTACAGTGACCAGCATATATTAAAATAAGATGTCAATTTGAAAAGATGTGTCTTGTATCATGCACAAAAGGTTAGTAGATTGGGTCATGCTTTCCTCATTCAGAGTGGGCAGGAAGTCCCACAAATGGAAATCAGCATTCAAGGTCTCTATGTCACATTAAAGAATGACTTTGCAGAAATATTTTATTAATATTGTACATGCCAAACTCTGCCAAAACCTAGGCTAGGTTTCCAGGGAAATAATCAAGAAGTAAAGAGAACAAAACCTTAGTTAACATTCAGAACTTTTTCACAGTGATAAGGACACGATAGATAATTTTCATTTGGGTATGGTGTAGATCACAAATCTGTATGTCTCCCAGGTGCCTGGATAATAATGCCACCAGTGTTATCCCATTAGATTATAATAACAGTAGTATATTTAAACTTCAACAGAAAATATTCCATATTAGCCATTTTCGGCCACTGGTTTGAGACTGGTATGCTTAGTGGAGTTGAATTCAAGCCTATTAAATGCATGTCCTATTGTCACATTATTTAATCAATAGTCATTAACTTTTATCAAGTGCTTACTATGTGCTAGGGATTGTGCTAAATTCTGGCCATACAAATACCAAAAAAGAAAAAAAAAAGATAATCCATGCCTCAAGGAATTAATCTGTTGGGGGAAGACAAAACACAAAAGGAAGCCGAAAATCTGGGTGGGCAGTCAAAGAAGTTCAAGGTAGTACAAGTAGCTGACCAAGTAGCTGGACCATTGGATTGCCTCACTGAGATGTTATCCTTCTAATCAGCCCTTTGTAGTTCCATGAGTAGTATTAATAAGTTGAATGGTTCATTTTTTTTTGTTCATTTATTTCTACATGATTGAACTAGTGTTCTTTTTTTCATGGAAGATGTCTTTTGATACATCTACTAATCCATAAAACATAGAGTTTTTCATTTTTCATGTAATCACATAGGAAAAATGTTTTATATCATCCTTTCCTTTGAATGCAAGATTACTGTACATTTTTTATCTTTGAGTCTTGTTCTGGGCCAGCCTTCTGATGTTTAGATCATTATGGGAATTGTTGAGTCAAATATTTCTATTTTGATATTCAATTTCTTATCAACTTTTTGTTGTTGTTGTTGAAGGCAACTGAGATTGAGCCAGACTATTTTATGTCTCCTCATACATTTTGTTATCTGAAGTTTCTGACCAAGTTCATATATTCCATTTCCTACTCAATTTCTAAGCCATTGATATATGCCTTGCCTTGTGCACAGTATTCATTTCTCATCCACTTTGTTTTGTCAGGGTTTATCTCTAAGCCTATCAGCATAGCAGCACTCAACAGCTGCTGCAGATTTTCTTGGAGCTCTGGAATGGTTCTTGTAATTAAGATGCAATCATTTGCAAAAAGCAAATGCATGAAATGTTTGGCATCAATCATGACTTCATTTTTCCAGTCAAGGAATCAGAACAACCCCTTCGAGATAGCCATGAATTGTTTGAGGGAGATTATATCTCTTTATTGAACTCCTTTGTGGATGATTATTTGGAATGCTCCTGAGAATAGTCTGATTTCAGTATTGAATCCATTGTTTTTCTATTTAATAACGTTAAAAGTCACAGGATTGTCAATTGTTCTGCAACATGTTCAAGACTGCCTTTATTTCAGCCAAATCAATGCCTTCTAATCTACAAATGCCTCACATATACTGCAGAGATGATGATTTTGACATTTTCTTGACATGACCAGACTTTGTCTAGATGATGGATCATTTAAAAACTGGCACAAAATCTTCTATGCTCACAAGTGGTGGAGGATGAACAGATGGCATGACAAAAAGTGATTAAAGATCATCAGTGGGGCCTGCCAAGTAGAACCTCTTAGGTTCTTCATTGATTGATATATAAACCCACTCAGTTCACCTTGAACTACTTGACATGCCAAGATATACTAGACTCCTTCACTTATGATTAGTACATTTTCAAATGCATCCATATGACCTTGGTCACTTAACTTCAAGTTTCTGCATTCCTAAACAAAGAAGTTGGACTTAGAATCAGAGGATCTTAAACTGCAGCCCATCAGCTTGAGCTTGAGATTGTTTTTTTTTTTAACATAGTTCTATGACAGTATTTAAGTATAATTGGTTTCCTTTGTAATCTTGAGCATTTTATTTAATGTAGTTAAATAATAATTTTGAGAAGAAGCTTTACTGACAGAGGGGTCTGTGACTCAAAAGAGAAAAAAAAGGCAAAAACTCCTGGACAAGGTAACCTTTACAGTGATATCCAACTCATAATCTATGATTCTATGATCTAAAGACTCTTCCAAATCATCTTTCCTTTCTTCATTTCACCAGGAAACTCTAGTAGCTTAAAATCTATATACTTCATTCACAAGACCCATGGACCAATCATCAAGGTCATTTTTAAGAAACAATATCACATAAGGGGTGGCCAAGTGGCTCAGCGAGTAAGAGCACCGGCTCCAGTGTAGGGATGACCTGAGGATCAAATCTGGGCTCAGATACTTAGCACCATACCCAGAAATAACTGGCTGTCTAACCTTGAGCAAGTTACTTAACCCCAATTGCTTTAAAAAAAAAAAAGAAAGAAACAACATCACATTTGAAAATACTTCTAAAAATTAATGTGTTTTTTTTTTTTTTGCCATAAAGAGCTTCACTCTTTATAAGACGAAACTTACTTTACTTATGAATATGCCCTTTACATTTAATTCTCCATTATAGTTATTGAGCAGCACAATTTCAGGAGTACTTCCTTGGATTTATATTCAATTATATACGGGCAAATGTAAAACACATAAAATAATTTATGGTAAATAGAGCTCAAACAAACATGAGTTGCTTAAACTCTTTAGGCTTTAATATAGTAATATCCAGACCCCCTGAGGTATTCTTTTCCAATTTCTCAAGATTTAAGAAAAAAACTACTATATACATATATATGTATGTATATATAATATATCTAATTACATGAGAACATTCCATAAATGGAAACCTATTTTTTCCTGTAATTTTTGTTTCATCTTTTTTGAATCATATATTTTGATCTGGATACATTAAACTTTAACGTAACTGCTTGAATATTATCATATGAGAGGAAATACTGAGCTAAGCCCTGGGAGATACATAGAAAAGCAAAAAAAAACAAAAACAAAAAAAAACAAAAAAACCCATCGATCCCCTCAAGGAGTCTGCACTCTAAGGAAGGAGCAAAACACAAATAATTACTTATATCAAGATCTAGGCAGAGAATATAGAAGGTACTATGAAAAGGTACAGGGGAGCAATAAAATCCCAAGGGGAGGGAAAAATAATTTTACAGAGGTTGTTTTTGAATTGAGTCATGAAGGAAGGCAGCAAAACTAAGAGGCAGAGATCAGGGGGCAGGGCATTCCAGGGATGGGGGATAGCTGGTGCAAAGCTACAGAAATGGGAAATGGAGTGTCTGGTTTGACTAATAGTAAGTAAACCAGGGCAGCTAGATCACAGAAAGTGGAGGGGAGAATAAAGTGTTAGAAGACTGGAAAGGTTGGAAGGTGGCAGGTGATGAAAAATTTTGAGTGTGAAAACAGAAGACTACTTGATCCAGGAAGAAGAGCACCTATTAAAGTTCACTCCACAAGGGAGTGGCTTTGTCAGATCTGACCTTTAGAAAATAAACAAAAAAAACCTTGGCAAAGGAATGGAATCTGAAATGTTTTCCTTTCTCACTTTTGCCTCCTGGCTTACCTAGCTTCCTTTGACATTCAACTTAAATTTTTCCTCTTGAAAGAGGTGCCACATTCTCACCACCCACACCCTACCAGATGCCTTCTTCCTAAAATTACCTACCAACTAAATTGTATATGTCTTGTATATTTGCATATGTTTGTTTATATATTATCTCTTCTGTTAGAAAATGAGCTCCTTGATGACAGGGACTGCATTTTTACCTTTCTTTATATCACTAGCACTTATCTTAGTGCTGTAGTAGGTATTTAATAAACACTTGCCGACTAACTGACTAGAGGGTGGATTCAAATGAGAGTAGACATGAGTTCGGGAGGCCAGTTAGAAAACTAGTGTAATACTCCAGGTGAAAGGTGAAGGAAGCCTGAATTAGGGATGTAGGGAAAATCTTTGTTTTCTTACCTATATATGTTACTACAAATTAGTAAGTTTCTCAGAGGGGAAATTACCACCATTTCTTCATATAAAAATTCAATGACAATCCAATCTTATAACAGCAGTAGTTGTGCCTCACATTTATACAACTTTAAGGTTTACAAAATATTCCCTTAACAATTTTATGAAGCAAATGTTTGTCCTTGTTTCTGTATTGTAGTCATATTCTCCCACAATAATATCACATACAGAAAATCCCTGTTGAAGTATGTTACGTAGAAGAGTTATTTGTCCATTTGGCCCATCTTTGCAGGTATACAGCTCTCTTTCAGGCTCCTCCTTTGAATAGAAGTCTGGCAACCTTACCATCCCTCCCACCATGATTCAGTTCTTCCAGATGCTCCTTTCACAATAATTATTCTACCCCACAACAGTTATTTTTAATTTGTTACCTTTTTCTGCATATTTATATCATCCCATGCTTGTTGTTTTTTAAAATTTATTTTTATTGTGAATTTAATCATCCACAAACACAAACACTGCAATATACAAAAAAGAAGACAAAGGCATCCCAGGATATATTTTTTTCAGGGAATGGCTGTCGGAAAAATAGCCAAAAGGAATCTTAGCACTGCTTTTGTTGACAAGATCCTTTCATGGACATTCAGTTGTTAGTGGTAGAAGAATGTCTTTGATAGACTCAAGGTTGTTCTTTGGTCAAGGGAGTTCATATCTCATACTTCTGATTGACATTTTAAAAAATTATTATTTCATTATTTATCTTTAAGTAAAATGCATTGACCCAAACGCAGGTGCACCCTAGCTTTCTTCACAGAGCTTTCTAGATTCCTGGGATAGAATGCAGGATTTCCTTATAGAAGCCCTAGCTTCCTTATAAATTAATTTTAAAGGCCACCTTCCCTATAAGACAACCTCATGCATGAGAAGAGACTGACCCGATCCCCTAAGTTGATGATAATTTCATATACTTTGGTATCCTTCTGTATTTACTTAATATATATATTTGTATTTACTTTATGCACACATGTTGTTTCCCCCTATAAAATAGATTTTTTAAAGTCCAAGGACTTTCCTTTTTTGTCTGTCTTCATTATTTTACAATAGTAGGCACTTGATGAAGGCTTGTTGAATAAATGAATGAATGACCTTTTAGAGCTTATGTTTGAAAGGTGTAGTTTTGAGAGTTCAGTGTCTGTCACCCTCACACCAGGGTGTGACATCAGAGTAGGTCTGTGGTGGTGATGACCACTACTGGTTTAATACAAAAACATTTGGATTAAGAATAAAAAAGAAGTCATTTCTTTTTTTTTTTTTTTTTGCCATTTGGAGGGCAGTTGGGGTTAAGTAACTTGCCCAAGGTTATACGGCTAGTTTTTTTTGTGTTAAGTGTCTGAGGCCAGAACTGAACTCAAGTCCTCCTGACTCTGGGGCTGGCATTTTACTCACTGTGCCACCTAGCCACCCCAATAAATCATTTCTATCACTACAGAAGTTTGAATGTAGCACCATGGTGACAAAAAAGAGCAGGTGATTGACCATATATACATAAACATATACATATATATGTACGTATGTATGTATATTTTATTTTCCTCTTAGCTTTGGTGTTGTGAGACACAACCTTTGTCATGGACCACTGCTCTGTAGTAAACTATCTAAAAATGCTTAGGGGAGAGGGGAACCAAGATGGTGAATTAGAAAGAGCAACCTCCCTGAACTCTCAATATTGTTCTCCAAATAACTTCAAAATAATGCCTCAAATCAAATTAACTTTAAAATAATGCCTCAAATCAAATTTTGTAGCAACAAAGCTACCAAAACGTAAGGGTGAGATTGTTTTTTTTTTTTTTGGGGGGGGGGAAGGCGCATAAGAATACTTAGGAAGCCTGTAGTAGAGGCCCCCAGCAGCAGCAGCAGTTTTAGGAGTTTTCAGCCAAGAGAGAAATGTTCTGAATCATAGTTGCCAGGCAGAGAGAAGAGCTGGTGGTCCATCCTTTACAAAGGAGAAGGTGCTTTGATTATAGTTCCAGGATGAAGAGGAGTCCTAGTGCTTGGGGCTACAGCGGACCAGGGACCCTTCCTGGGTAAAGATCAGTGTAGAGACTAGGACATCAGTGATCATACCTCCTCCAGGATCAAACCACATTGGAAGCACCAAAAATTTGCAGACCCACAAAGCTAGTTCTAATAACAGCAGTGCAGAAAAAGTTTGGAACTTTGGACACTGTCTCCCCATTCCAGGTGAATAGAGGACAGCTTTTTAATTTAAAGTTCAAAGTCAAGAAATAGGCAAGAAAAAAATGAGTAAGCAACAGAAAAAAAAAGACAAAGAAGAACTTGACCTTAAAAGGATAACATAGTGGCAGGGAAAAATAAGACATAAACTCAGAAGAAAATAACAATGTAAAAACAGCTACAAAGTGTTAAAGACAAATGCTAATTGGACCCAAGCCCAACAAGAATTTCTGCAAGAGTTAAAGAAAAAGATAAAAGTGGTAGACTTTTGATGAGGGGCAGAATAAAAAGAGAGAAAGAAGAAAGAAGAGAATGGAATAGAGGGAAATACACAGTAATCATAACTGTGAATGTGAATGGGATGAGCTCCCTCATAAAACAGACATGGGCAGAAAATGGATTAGAAATAAAAACCCAGCAAAATGTTGTTTACAAGATACATACTTGAAGCAGAAAGACACACAGAGTTAAAATAAAGGGCCATAGCAGAATCTAATATAATTCAGTTGAAGTTTAAAAAAAAAAAACTCAGTAGCAATTATGATTTTGGACAAAGCAACAGCAAAAAGAATTTTTCTAAAAAAGGTACCATAGACAACTAATGCCAAAAATTTTATATTTAGAGCAAGTTTCTCTAATAAAGTCCTCAATTCTCAAATGTATACTGAATATGTAACTGAGCACAATTTGTAAAAAAAATAAGAATCATTCTCCAGTTGATAAATGGTCAAAGGATATGAGCAGGTAGTTTTCAGAAGTAGAAAACTATCTTCATAAAAAAATGCTCTGGCATATGATTTATTAGAAAAATTCAAATTAAAAACAACTCTGAGACACCATCTCATATGTATCAGAAATGGCAAATACTTACGGAGATGAGGGAAAACTAATGAATTATTGGTAGAGTGGTGAACTGGTCGAGCTGATGAGGGATGGCTCCCTCTAGGTTCAGCAGGAATTCTGATCTTATCTAAGACAGAAAACCTGCAATAGCTTCTGGAAAGAATTCAAGGTCTCAGGCTTAATTGGAGTGAGAGTTGTAGAAGTTTATTGTTATATTTCTCTAAGAAGCAGGCAAGAGTCCTTTAGGGGACCTGCAATTGAGAGGGGTACAGGCTTTTACTTTTAAAGGGTAAGGCTGCCATTGTCAGGGCTGACTAGATGGAGGGAAGGGACCTCAATGCATAGATAAAGGTTAGAGCTGACTGAGAGGAACTTGTGACTTTAGTGCATAGATAGTTTAGATGAGATTTGGGCCAGACCAGAGGAGACATGAGGCAAGGACAAAGGAGTATTTGGGCCAGACTGGAGGAGACATGAAGAGATTAAGTAAGAACAAAAGAGTCACAAGTTGTTGCTGAGTGCCTATGGGAAGGGGCAGAGTTTGAGGCTGGGAAAAGGATTTTACAGATTACAATTTTACAATACAAATTACAGTTACAATTGTACAAACTGGTTTTACAATTTGGTTTTACAAATTAATTTAGACCCCAGGTACCCCATCACAACCATTTAGGAAAACAACTTGGAACCAGGCCCAAGAGTCTATAAAACTATAAAAATTGTATACACTTTGAGCCAGCAATAATACTACTAAGTCTGTAAGCCAAAGAGATCAAAGAAAAAGGGAAAAGACCTATATTACAAAAATATTTATAGCAATTCTTTTTGTGGTGGTAAAGAATTGGAAACTGAGGGGATGCCCATCAATTGGGGAATGACTGAACAAGTTGTGGCATATGATTATGATGGAGTACTATTGTATTATAAGAAATGATGAGGTAAGTGGTTTCAAAAAAAAAAGGAAAAACATGACAAGACCTATATGAATTGATGCAAAGTGAAATGAGAACTGAAGATCATTGTGCACAGTAACAGCAACATAATGATCATCAACTGTGAAAGACTTGGTTACTCTGATCAATTCAATGATCTGAGATAATACCAAAGTACTCATGATGAAAAAAATGTTATCCACATCCAGAGAGATGTACTCTGAGTGCCAATATAACTTAGTCATTTTATTTTTCTTGCTTTTTTTTTGAAATATGACTAATATAAAAATATGTTTTGCATGATTTCACATGAATAATTGATATATTGCTTGCCTTCTCAGTGGTTAGGAAGGATGAAACTTGGAAATCAAATTTTAAAAAATCTCTAAAACAAATAATTTTAAAAGAAAAATAATTATTTTTCTTTCTGGAGAAATATCTATTTTTAATGGTCAGCTATATAATTGATTCATTAGATAATACTGTAACTCCATTTAAACTCTGTCCATTGGTGTCCTTTGCCTTTTGAAAAACAATGTGAAGATTCATTTGATATATTCTACAAAGTACTTAAAGCTCTTTAAAAAAGATACTATCTGAATAATTATCCTTAAATCTCAAGTATGCTTATGATATACACTGCTATAAAATTATTTAAGCATTTATTTAAAATTAAACTTTTCTATAAAAAGAAGGCTGAATATAGCACCTTGAATATACTTGAAAATATATATTTTAAAGGTCCTCGTTTGAAAGTGTATGAATCTTTAATTTTAGAGACACAGTAAGACATGAAAATACTTTCCAGCACCACAAGTTACATAGTTTAAATAAAAAATGGGTGTATTTTATTGCAATCAAAAACTTTCTTCCTTTAGAAATTTATTCATTCATCAAGTCCATTCAATTATGTGCTGTTATTATTTTTATTTGTAAGATAAATTTTTATATATTTTTACCAATTACACGTAAATTAATTTTCAACATTCTTTTAAAAAATTTTGATTTCCAAATTCTCTGCATCTCAACCCTCCCCACTCATTGAGAAGGCAAGCAATTTAATATAGATTACACATGTAGAGTCATGTAAAATATGTTTATATTAGCCATGTTGTGAAAAAACATGAACTAAATAAAAGAAAAAGAAAGTTAAAATGTATACTTTGATCTACATTTAGATTTCATCAGTTCTTTCTCTGGATGTGGATAGCGTTCTTTATCATAAATCCTTCAAAATTGTCTTGGATCATTGTGTTGGTAAAAATAGTCAAGTTATTCACAGTTGCTCATCATACAATCATGCTGTTACTGTGTATTGCTTCCCTTGGTTCTGCTCACTTCAGTTTGTATCAGTTCATATAAATCTTCCTGGGTTTTTCTGAAATCATCCTGCTTATTTCTTATATCACAGTAGTATTCTATCATAATCATATGTTCAGATATTCCCCAACTGTTGAGCCTGCCATCAGTTTCTAATTCATGGCAACCACACAAAGAGATGCTATATCTATATCTATATCACATATATCTATATCTTGATATATATAGATATTGATATCAAGATATACATGTATGTATATATGTGTATATATATATATATACAGAGAGAGAGAGAGAGAGGTCCTTTTTCTTTTTCTTTTATGTCTTTGGCCTACAGACTTAGTAGTGGGATTGCTATGTTAAAAGGTGTGCATGGTTTTATAGACCTTTGGGCATATTTCCAAATTGCTTTCCAGAATGGTTGGACCAGTTCACAACTACACCAACAGTGAGTTAATGTCCCAGTTTTCCTATCCACTCTGATAGCTATCATTTTTCTTTTCTTTCCAATTAACCAATTTGATAGGTATGAGGTGTTCAACCTCAGAATTATTTTAATTTGCATCAATAGTGATTTAGAGAATTTTATATGATTATAGATAGCTTTAATTTCTTCTAAAAACAACCTGTTCATATCCTTTGACCATTTACCAATTGGGGTTCTAAATTATTACTATTAAATCATGTAACTTTCAGTAAAAAGTTAATAAAATCCACATTGTTTTTTATAACTATGAAATTAAACTTTGCTTAGTTTATCAGTTAGCCAGTAGGCTACTCTAAAGAGTTAGGAAAAGGAATTCTACAAAATCATATTGATTTAAATTTATGTATATAAGGCATGTACCTGTGTTTTTTTAAATTGTGAATTAGAAAATCATCAACGGTTATAAAAGGTTCAATTTACAGAGAAGGGATATATTAAATTTAATATGGCAGTCTCAAAATTGCCTAGCTTGCCAGTGTCCCTTCTGAATGTCCTTTTCCTCTGTTCTATTTTGTAAATATTTCATTGATGCTTTTTTCTTTTCTTTATTTACTTTTAATTTTTTTTTATTTTAGACAAATACTAAAACAAATACTAAGAAAAACAAAAACATTATAAACTTAAATATAAAGTAAGAAAAGAAAAGAAAACATGTCATGTGCATAGCCGAATGTAGGAGAGGATTCAGAAGCAAGAAATTTCCATTTCAAGAAGGCTTATATATTAAACACTGTACATTATGTTGAAAACTGTCCATCTTTGCTTCCTTGTAGGTTTTCTTTTGTTCTAGACTGTATACATTTTACCTTCTTCCTTTTTCTCTTCTTCCTCCTCCACTCCACTACAATTAAACATGGATATATTTATATAGAGATATTGATATATATATATATATATACATATGCATATATACATACATGTATCCCCCTTTTAACCTATTGCCTCACCTTTCCTTCTAAAGATCCCTCCTTTATACTGTCTCCCATCCCTTTAGAGTTTTATTTCTTTCTAAATTTAGAAAACTTTTATACTCTTCTAGATGTTTATGTATTTTTTCCTCTTGAACCCATTCGCAATGAAAGTAGGTTTCCAGAACTAACAGTCCCCCTCCCCCATCTAATTCCTCTGTATTAGTTCTTCCTCTCCGACCTCATTTGTGTAAGATTATTGCTCTTTTAACATTTCTTGAATGGTTTTACTTTTTGATGCATATCATACTCAGGTTTACCCCAATCTTTCTTCTAAGCTACCTAATTATCAATAACAATTTTAGACATAGACTTTACATTTTCCTTACATAAAAGGTAAACAGTCTATTCTAATTGAGTCCCTCGTAATTGATCATTCATATGTAGCTTATATTTCTGTTAACTTTTGTATATCAAATCTATTAAGTTCAGGTTTGGGGGTTTGTTGTTTTGTTTTAACAAAGTCCTTAAAGTCTGACAATTTGTTAAATATCCATTTTTTTTTTCATTCAGAATTATGCTTAGCCTTGCTGGGTATGATATGTTCATCCAGAAACTCATTACTCTTGCTCTTTTTCTCTTCAGTCTTTTATTGTTGCCACTTGTTAGGTCTTGTGTGATTCTAATTGTGGTACTGAGATATGTAAATTGTTTTTTCTTGCTATGCATAATATTTTGTTCTTGAGCTGGGGGTTTCAGAAATTGACTTATAATATTCCTGTGAGTTTTCCACCATACAATCTCTTTCAGGTGGTGATCAGTGGATTTTTTCTATTTTCATATTCTCTTCTTGCTCTAATGAATGCTTCAGGACAAATTTCTTTATTTCTTGTGTTATTGTATGAAGATTCTTTTTTTGATCACAGCTTCCAGGTAGTCCAATTATTCTTGTGTTTTCTCTTTTTGATCTGTTTTCTAGATCAATTGTTTTTCTTTGAGATGTTTCACATTCTTTTCTATATTTTTTCTTTCTTTCTATATGTGTGTGTATGTGTATTTAATTTCCTGAACTCTTATACCTTCACTGGGTTCCCCTTGCCCAATTCTGATTTTCAAGGAGGCATATCCTTCCCTAAGATTCTGGGTCTCCTTTTCTAATTGATTGACCTTCTTTTCATAATCTTCTTGTTTTTCTTGGATTCTTATTTTTCTTTTTAGTTTTTCCTTACTTTCTCTAATTTGACTTTTAAAGTCTTTTTTAAGTTTGTCAATGAATTCTTTGGGGGCAGGTGACCATTTGACATTACTCTTTGGGGTAGAAGGTTTCTTTGCTTCAGTATCCTCCTCTGAAGATGAACCCCAGTCTTTCTAATCCCTTAGTAGTTCTCTATGGTTGTATTCTTTCTCCTTTGCCTGTGATTTTTTTTTAATAGTTTAGTTTTTATGATCTCCCCTAATCCTTGGTAAGGGGAATGGTGCCACTGGCTTCAAATCCTATTCAGTTCTCCCTTCTGATTTTGAACTCAAACCAAGACCTCCAGTCTCCTGTAAGTACCCACAGCCAGGGGTGCCCTGCCTCACTGCTTCTGCACTCACCCAACATGGTGTTCTGCTTTCTTCTAGCCTCCACCACACCTCCACAACACTGTTGGATCTGGCCATACTTGTCAGAAGAAGTTCCCTCAATTTACCTGGGTTCAGACACCCAACTCCCCTCACAGTCCCAAATGTAAAAGTGAATGTGGCCACGGCCAAGGCAGCCTCCCAATCTAGCTAACCCCAGGGCTTGCTGCTTGTTGTTTAAGCTGTTCCTAGCCAGGAGATGTTTACACTTCATAGGAGGAAGCCTCCTCCTGAGATTTTTCTTCAGATCTTCTCCAATTGTCCCAGGAGGACCCTTTTTTTTTTTTTTTTGCTCCTGCTCTTATTTTCCTCACTGCTGTAGCCCTGAGGTGCTATTTTACCTGTTTTGTGGAGGAAAATTGTGAAGGCTTGAAATTTTCTGACCTACTCCATAGTCTTCCAAGAATTCTCTTCACTTTTTTTTATAAGATCATTCCTCCAAAATCTCCCCATCCTGCCTAAAATTCCTCCCTTATAACAAATAAGGAAAATGAAAATAATTTGTGTTGTATTAGTTATGTCTGAAAATGTGTATCTCATTCCACCAAGAAATGAGAGGCCTACTGCATCATCAGTCTTTTAGAATTGTTATTCGTTGTAGCATTAATCAGAGCTCTTAAATTTTTCATAGTTGTTTTTCTTTACAATATCATTGTCTTTGTATAAATAATCCCCTGCTTCTCACTTTAGGCTGTAACAATTCATATCTTTCCTAGTTATTCTGAATCTGTTTCTTTCATAATTTTTAAAATGTAAAAATATTCTGTTATAGTCATATACCACAATTTGTTCGATCATTCCCTCCTTGATCATCATCTACTTTGTTTCCATTTCTCTTCCTCAACAGAAATTGCTCCTATAAATATTTTGGTATCTAGAGGTCCTTTCCTTCTTTCATCACTACTTTAGGCTATATGCTTGATGAAGGCATTGCTAGGGAATATGGTGTGCCCAGTTTATTGGCTTTCTGTGTATAATTCTGAATTGCTTTCCAGGTTGGATACATTCATACCTATGCCAATAGTGGATTAATGTCCCTGTTCACCCAAATCTCCACAGACAACTGTCATTTTCCATTTTTGTCATCTTTGCCCATCTGATGAGTGTGCAACAGAAGTTCAGAGTTGTTTTAATTTTTATTTACCTTACTTTTAGTGATTGGGAATATTTTTATATGGTTGTTCAAAGCTAGGATTTCTTCCCTGGAGAGACCATTTATCTGTTAGGGAATGAATTTTGTTCTTATTTATTTGTATTACTTCTATGTATCTGGGATATCATACTTTTATCAGAGAAATTTGCTGAAAAGATTCTAGTTGCATGACTTTTGTTTATTTAGAAACAAATTCAATTTTCATCAGTCAAAATTGTTTCTTTTATCTCCAGTATCATCTCTGTATCTCTTGTTTTGCCAAGGACTCTTTATCTATAATTGTTAAAATAGAAAAATTGCATTAAAAAATCTTCTTTGTATCTCCTCTTATTTTTTATGAGTTTTATATCTAGGTCATGTTTCCCATTTGGTGCTTATTTTGTTATATGGTTAGAAGTATTGATCTAAGCCCAATTTCTCTCAGACTGCTTTCTAGCTTTCCTGGCAGTTTGTATCTAATAATGAGTCCACAGCTCAGTAGTTTGTGCCCTTTGGTTGCCAGGAACCTTTTCATTGGACATTTCCAAGTTAAACTTGATTCCTTTAAGGAACTTATAGTTCAATAGCAGAGATAGGAAAAGTATACAAATATGTGTACTATAAGTTAGAATGAGATAAGGGAGATTATGGCATAAAATCGTAAGAAAATATCCCTTGAACTTGACTTAAAAGCAGAAAAGGATTTCAGTACACAGAGATGAGAAAGTAGCATAGTCCAAGCATGGGGGATGGCCTTTACAAGGACATACTTGTCTCTTAAATTTTGAATACAAAGTAAAACAATATTTTTGGAATCTGTTGAAATAGAACCCACTTTTATTTATTTGGATGACTGAAACATGGTTTTAGACGTTTTTCAACTGTCCTTTGCTCTTCCCCCTTAAGAGTAATTTTTGAAGTCTGTTATTTCTTAAATGTTTTTAACAGGGATATAAATGCTGACAATAGTGGTCCTAAAAATACAGGTCTGAGGGATGATAATGGATCACAAGTTCAATATGTCAGTAATGTGATGAAGTAGCCTAAAGAGCATATGTAATCTTAGGTTGCATTAAGGGGTATAGCTAACAGGAATAGGAAGGAGACAGTCCCACTATTTTCTCCCCTCACATAACCTTATCTGGAGTATTGTGTTCAGTTCTCAGCATCTTAATTCAAGAATGGCATTGATAAAGTAAAGAAGGTCTGGAAGAGGACAACCAGGATATGTTTTGAGTTCATGTCGTGTGACAGTAAAAGAAACAGGTATATTGAGCACAGAAAAGAGAAGATTCAGAAGGGAAGTGATGGTTCTCTTCCAATTCTTAAAAGGGCTGTCAGATAGAGGTCAGCTTCAGAAACAGTAGCAATATAGTAGACCTTGCAAATAAGACTATTTAGGCTTGATATAAATTAAAAAAAAACAGCTTTCCTAAAAATTCGAGCTATACAAAAGTAGAATGTGCTACCTTGAAAGACGGTAGTTTCCCCCTCCTTGGAGGTTTTTTTAAGTAGATGACCACTTATTGGTTGTGTTAGAAAAGAAATTCCTTTCTTATATGAGTTGGGCTAGAAGGTTAGTGAGGTCCATTGCAAATCTCAAATTCTGTGATTCTTTGATTATATGAATTTTAATAAAAGAAATTAAGATGGATGAATCAAGTGATATTTTTTATATTAACTCTAGTTTTAAATTCTCCTTGTTTTTTTCTATCTCTTATCATAGGTACTTATGGTTTCTGAAAATTTGCACAATAACAACTTAGGTCTTAACCTTTAGATAAATCAAAAATATAGAATCTTTTGATAGCTCATAAATTTAGGACTGAAAAGGGCAGGCTGACCAGTCTTCATTGTACATATGAGAAATCAGACGCAAAGTAAAATGAATTACCTGAAGTGACACAGGGACCAGGAATTTTGCCCAGCTCTAATTGTCAGTCTAGCTCTTTCCATTGATTTGATCTGATTTTGTATAACCTCATTGGTGTTAACTACAATTTCTTATCACATTTTTCTCCACAATAATCTGTTAGAGATGGAATCTTAGTATTTGACTTTTAGTAGGTTGTCTTATATTTGTATCTCCAAAGAAATTTATAAAATAAGCAGCAGAAATTGGTCACATTTTTCAGAATAAAGTATATTTTATCAATGTTCTCAAAATATTCATTGCATGATCTATCCTGAGACAGATCAACAATTCCATATAAGCCCTCTGTTCCCCTCAGCCCCAAGCAACAATCTAAAACCATAAATCTTCCCCACTATCTCAATAAATCCCATTTATATACTAGAAAGTCTGTGAACTACTTTGCATACCTTTTCTCATTTGAGTTTCATACTTTATTGTGAGGTAGATACTAAAGCTTAGGGCAGCTAGGTGGTGCAGTAACTAGAAAACTGGGCCTAGAGTCAGATAGACTTATCATCTGACCTCAGACACCTATTATCTGTGTGACGCAGGTTAAGTCACTTAACCCTGTTTACCCCAGTTTCCTTGTCTGTAAAACTAACTGGAGAAGGAAATGGCAAAACATTCTAGTATCTTAGCCAGGAAAACCCCAAACGGGGTCCCAAAATGTCAGAACACCACTGAAAACAACTTAACAGCAACTGATACTAAAACTATTACTGTTCATATTTTGAAAATGAGGAAATTGAGACTTAAATAAGTTAAATGGCTAGCATAGTCACAGTTAAATATCAGACAAAAAAATTTCAAACGAGATCTTCCTAACTCCAGGTATAGCATTCTAGCCAATGCATGGAGTAGTCTCTCATCAGGCAATCTAAATCAGGCTTGCTGTTGAGAGTTCCAAAACTGTTACCTTCTCCCCCAAATCTTAAATGACCTATGAGGAAATTCAAGAAGTGGTCCAGGGTATGGAGGCCAGTTCACATTTTTCAACTCTGTCAACATTTATAACTATGTCACCCAATAACTAGCCAAAGTCCCACAATTCAACCTTCTATATATTCCCTTAATTCCTTCTCATGTTTTAGGCCCCCTTTTCGTCAAATACTCCATTAAATACAGAAAAGACAGGACAAGTCCCTAAATTTTTGTTTCAAAATTTTTAAGGCAGGTTTTAAGGTCAGGGGACCAGTGAGTAGAAATTTAAAGAGATGGCTCTAGAACTAAAGCCTGTCACCACTCGGGGAAAAAAAAAATTAGTTTGCCCCAGTTCAATGATGGCTCGGTGCTGTTCTGCATTTGGCACAACTACAATGTCAATCTTATTTCGTTTGAATTTTTCTGAGCCATTGGGAATGCCATCCTTGGGGAACAAGCCTTGGCAGGTGCTCTGCTTTCAAAAGGTTAATGAGAAAAGCATGCCTCTCACAAGAGCATTTTCTGGATGATTCATGAGCTTATTGGTTTTGTCTCCTTAGGGAGAGTCTTCTTGCCTGTCCTACCAACTTAAGTGCAGTTTTATTGATGTCAGTGAGCTAGAGTAGGGAAGTATATTTAAAGAAAAAAAATAATTATGGGAATTTTTGTCTAATCTCTTTTCTCCCAGTGGAACAGCAGCAATTTCCTCTCTTAGCTTATCTACTTATTTTGAGATAATATATGTAACATCCATTTCAAACCTTAAAGCACTACATAAAAGTCAGTTATTATTCTAAAAATAGCAGTGTGTTTTCATTTCTCACTTAAAGATAAAATTATTTCATTTCTGCTTGACCTTTGTGCATAATTAGAAGGAAAACTTGCTTCAAATGCTGTGGACATTCCTAATTCCAATATCATTAGAGGAATTATGTGATATCTTAAATTGTCACCCATTTCTATTAGGCATTAGATAATCTACAAGGCAATTTGCTAAGTAATTGGCAGATAAAACCAGAGTCTATAAAAGTCTGCATTCTGTTCATCTGATTGCTGTCTGTTTTTGTTTATAAAGTCCTTCAGTTTCCTTCTTTAGTTTTTCTAGGTCCCAGAGAGCTGTAACAGATTTTTAGTTAATATTATCATAGAGTAGACTTGGGGTCCTTAGTGTTTCTTGAAGAGTTTGCATTACCTAGCCAGGATGGGTTTTCATTTTAAATTCTGTTGCTTAGTTGCATATTATCATTCTTAACAAACCCTTCCAGTCAGTATCCTGGTTTAGTCAGCTTGTTCCCAGCCAGCTGAACAAAGACTTATGTGGCTTTTTTTTTTTCAAGTAAATCCTATATCAGTTCATGCATTCTGCTATCACCAATGCTTCTTGAGATAGTTATGTTTTACTTTTTACTACCAGATTTTGTACAACTGCTATTATATCTTGCAAGTTTTTCTCCTTTATGGAAACTTAAAGAGTTACCTCAATAGGCCAAGAAAAATGTCAGGAATCATTGCCACTTGAAAGCTATTAGTAATGAGATTTACCTACCATTTCTGTCTGTGAATTCTTTATTTCACATAGGAGAGACTCAAAAGACCTCAATGAATTCAGCTTCCCTTATCTCAGAGCTGCAGGTGATTGTTTCTCTCCTTACCAGATCCCAGTGTAGCTTGCTTGTCCTCTAAGAGTCTATTTGATTTCTCTTCTACATTAGCATATTAAAAAGATAGGAGATTGACAAGCAACAATGTTCTTATTAGAGAAATAATCAAGATTTGGAGCATGTCTGTCATGTAAAATACATTGCTTGAAAAGCCACTCAGGCTGGCTATCATTGACCCAAGTGCCTATTTAAGATTCTCTGAAGTGACAAGGAAAGTAAAGTGATTAACATACTGATAAGATTTTCTTAAAATAATCTATTTATTTCAAAATTTTTCTTTCAACTCTTCAATACAACATTTAGCTTTCCCCAAGAGATAATTTTTTTTTCTTCAACAATACACTTTGATTCCCTATGTACTACCCTTGGCTGTTTTGTTTGTTTTGTTTTGTTTTGTTTTGTTTTAGTTTTTAGCAACTTTTCAGGGGGCATTTATTGGAAGAATGGCCTTGAGTGTCATTATATTCAATAAACATCCATTTTGACAATCAGATCATTATATTGCACAAAGATCTTTTTAAATCCATGTTCTTCCTTCTTAAATATAAATGCAAATCTGTCCTTCGCACCTTTGAATTGGATCTGAGAAACTTTGCCATACTGATTCCTTCTACAAATAAAGTACAGTTAGGTTTCCTCCTAGACTTCTTACTCTCTCCTCAAGAAATGTGTTGTTACTTTTGTCTTCAGCTGAACACCATATCCAATACACAGTTTTGGATATTAGTTGGGTGCATCATTTTTTCTAATGCATTTCCTAGTTCTCAAGAAATAAGTATAAAACCCAACACACACTTGTAAGGATGCAAAATCTAAGGGGGGGGAATGTCAAGGGGATTTATTTCCAAAAATTCCTCCCATTTTATGCTTCTAAGATATATGTTTATGGTTTTAAAATAAATTTAATTACAATATTTCCATCCTAGAGCTAGGGACCATGTTTCATATTCTTTAAGACACATTCTGTCTGAGTCTGTGATTGGAACCTGAAAAGAGATCTTAGGCATCGTCCTGTCTATCCTCTACCTTTTACAGATGAGGAAATTGAAAGTCACAGGAGTTAAGTGACTTACCCAAGGACACACCACAAGCAGAGATGGTATTCAATAATCCATGTTCTCTGCCTCCAAATCCAATGTTTTGTTCTCTTTTGGTTATTCCCACTGAGTCACAATGCCATCTATCTCTATCAATAATTCCAACCTTGTGTTTCATGAACTTGGGTATAGGGAAATTATATCTTTTTCAATATGATTGACTTATGAATTTTATTTTATATATTTAAAGTCATTATTCTCATAAGAGCTCCATCATCTTCACCAGACTGTTACATACAAGGTTAAGAACCCTTAATTCTAGATTAGTGCCCAGTCTTTCCCCCTTATCCAACAGGCAAATCCATCTTTTCTTTACAAAGGAATTTCTTCAAATTGTGCATGGTGGTGGTAAATTTAACATTTCCTCTAAGGACAAGTACCATGTTTGATAGCTTCTTTGCCATTAGATCCATTGCTTTTTTCCCGTCAATATTTGTCATAATTTACCACTTTGCAGCATTTGACAGTATAAACTATCCTTTCCTTTTTTTATATTTTCTTGGTATACATAATATTTGATCTTCATAGTTGTCCTGCTATTACACGATCATGAGGGAAAAATTATTTATTAAGTACCTACTATGTGCTCGGCACTATGCTAAGCATTTTACAGATATTATCTCATTTGAACTTCACAACAATCATGATTGGTAAGTCCTATTATTATGTCTATTTTACAGATGAGGAAACTGGGGAAGGCAGACATTAAATGACTTCCCCAGGATCACATGGCTAATAAGTATCTAAGGCTGGATTTGAATTCAAGTGTTCTAACTCAAGGCCTTCTATCCACCAGGCTACCCAATTAGCTGCCTTACAATGTATCTATATATATCATATATATCTATATATCTATATCTATATATATATGTATTTATATACAAATTTTGATGGTTCCCAATACTATTCCCAGGCCTTAAATGTATATATCTTGCAAGGTCCTATCCTGGATTTCTTGTTTTTTAATTTTCTTCTTTCTCTACATTCTCCACTTTGGATAACTCAATCACATTCATGGTTTCAGTGATCTCTGTTATGCAGATAAATCCTAAATATACATTTTTATGCCAAGCTTCTCCCTAGAAGTCCAGTCCTCTGTTTCTAATCTTCTCCTGGTATCTTCCTAGCTCATCAAACTTAACATGCCTAAAACATCTCATAGTTCTCCTTCCCCTTCACGTCTCCCTAACTTCTTCATTAGGAGGCAGCAAAGCATAGTGGGTAGTATGTGCAATTGGAGTCAAGGAGACATGGGTTCAAATTCTACCACTAAACACATCCTAGTTGTTGAGACCACTGGCAAGATTTTCAGATACAAACCTAGAAGCAATCTCAGGGTCCATTTGGTTCAATCCCAAGGGTGAAGATGCTGAGATCTAGGAAGGTGGCTTGCCCAAGGTCATAAATCCAATACCAAATAAGAGAGCTAAGTCTGAATCCAGATTCTACATGCTCTCCATTGTATCACATTTAACTTCCTTTGCCTCGATTTCCTCATTTGTAAAATGGAGATAAGAAAACCTGTAGTTGCAACCTCTTAGGATTATTGTGACACTAAAGCAATATATGATAGATAGATAGATAGATATTGATATATTTATATACAAATTTTAAAAGCATTATAAAAATGTTAGCTGTTAAAAATCATCATGTTATCAATCAACAAAACTCAGACTCTAGGGTCATCTTGAATGCTCTATGTTCTCTCTGTGACCTCAGTTACTAAGTCTTTTTGGTTTTTTTTTTAGTTGCATTTTTCATTTATGGGATAAAACAAGTATTTCCATAATATAGTACAACAAAGAATATAATTGTACATGAAACTGAAAATCTGTTATGCCCAACTTGATATTCCTTTCAAATATGCAAGAAAATCATCATGTAAATTTATTTTTTTTTGCTTCCCTCCCTACCCCTGCCATTATGGTAGATGACTACCATTAGACACAAAAAAGTATATATGTATGTAAGATTATTCTATACGTATTTCTATTTATGAGTTCTTTCTCTGGATGCAGATAGTGACTATTTTCATAAACCTTTATAATTAATTTGGGTATTTATAATACTCAAAATAACATTCACTCAAAGCCAGTCTTTTATTTCTACTTTTGCAAAAACAAAGACAGAGGTTAAGTGACTTACTCATGATAACACAGCTTTTGCAAATATCTCAGACCATATTTGAACTTGGATCTTCCTGCCTCCGGGCCCAGTGCTCTATCTACAAACTGCTTCTGATCATATAAACATTTAAAAAAATAGTCTCTAACATCAAGGAGCTTCAGGCCTATTGTAGGAGATCCAAAAATCTATGTAAACAAACATAAATGTAATAAAAATGGCAATTCTATATAAATTAGTCTATTAATTGCCATATCAATCAAAGTATCAAAAATTATTTTATAGAACTTATAGCAAAATTCATCTGGGAGAACAAAATCTCAAGAATATCAAGGGAATTAATGAAAAAAACATGTTAGAGAAGATAAGCTAGCCATACCAGATCTCAAACTGTATTATAAAGCAGTAATTATCAAAACAATCTGGTACTAGCTAAGAAATAGAGTGGTGGATCAGTGGAATAGAATAAGTACAAATTAAATTATAGTAAATTACCATAGTAATCTAGTATATGATAAAACCAAAGGTCTAAGCTTTTGGAACAAAAACTCATTATCTGCCAAAACTATTGGGAAAACTAGAAAACAGTGTGGCAGAAACTAGGTATAGACAAACATCTTTCACTGCATATCAGTATAAGGCCAAAATGGGCACATGATTTACACATAATTCTCAAAACTTAACTCAAAACTTTGATTAATGACCCAAAAGGGCCACTTAAAACTTTAAATTAAAATGTTAAAAATTTTAAAAAAGAAAAAAAGGCTATTGTAGTAGTCCAGGCAAGAGATCATGGAGATTTTGAGGGAGAACTAAAGTGTTGGATTTTTGGATAGTGAGGATCATAAAATCTGGCAACAGATTAGGTAGATGGAATTAGAGTCAGGAGGCAAGGATGACCCTGAACTTGAAAGCCTGGGTGACTATGGAAGTGAAGATAACTTGGAAAGTAATAGGAAAGTTCAGAAGAGGGGAAGTTTGTTGTTTTTTTTTTTGGGGGGGGGAATGAGTTCTGTCTTAGACATGTTGGTTTGGACATCTTGTTGCTAATCAGATATTCATTTCAAGTTATCCAAAAGACGACTCATAGTGTGGGACTGGAGCTCAGGAGAGAAACTAGGGCTAGATATAATACCTGAATGTGGATTTCCTTCATGGAATCCCTGGCAGGTGGTCAAACAGCTTTTACTTGAAAAACGTTCATGATGGGAGATGCTCTAACTTGTTTATCATGAATTTCAACAGTTGTCTAGAGGGTTAAATTATCGATATTTACTATGTCATACCTCCATGCCATGTCTGTGATGTTCCTCAGACTCCTTCTCTGGTTCATCCTCCTGCTTGAATCATCTATAACATATTCCCATCACATCAGTGTTTTTTTTCTCCCTCTAATGATCCTCACCTGAATTCTTTCCATAATGCTTCTTCCTTCTAGTTGCTGGATTTCCTCACAAAAGTAAACCTTTTTATTTGAAGAATTTTTAAAAAATGAATTGCCTGAAGTGTCTGAGAAAGAACTGTAAGAGCATTTATTACTAGTACCATATTTGTGGTAACAAATAAACTCATCCGGCCAGGTTATATTCCTATTTTCTTTCCTCAATTGCTCAAGGGAAAGACTTATTTAGGAAAGTCTTAATTTTCCTATTTTTTTAAGGACTATGGAAACTTCATAGTTAAAAATCTAAAGTAACTTGTCATTTTGACTATCGCAGTAATTCCCTATAACAAGGAAACCACTTTCACACGTTGAATATTGCTTAAGATAGATTGACTCTTTTATTACCTGCTACAGTTGAAGCCAAGTCAATACAAGCAGGGAGCACTGGCATCTGGCCCAGGCCTTTTGGGCCATTAATTTTCTTTATTAGGGGACACAAAGTGATTACCTTAGTTCAGCACTGAGTTCTCCTTTTTATCTAATAGGGGAAGGATTTTGCTTTTTTTTACAGAAGAAATAAACAGTTTCTAAGACATTTCAGATGTCTGTCAAAAAAATCATAATCTAACATTAGTGAGATAGGACACACATTGCTTATCCAGTGTGAATGTTTTTGATGGGAAAATTATGTCAGAAATCTTAAAGTGTTAAAATAAAAGTCAAGCATCTCAGATTAACAAAAGACATTTTAGAAAGTCAATAACATTTTTTATACTGAGAAAATGATTGAAATGTAATAATGCAAATATGACAAATACGTGGGTGTGAGTGATATTCTGTAGGCAGTTGCCCTCACTCCAATAGATATGAGTGACAGATAAAAGTTCACTGATCATCTATGACCATGTTTACCTTGCATTTCAAAACAGGCCTACATCTACCTTTATAACTTATGTTTACTAAATTTTGCACATAAATTAATTTTTGTCATGAATACTTTTAATAGTGGGGAAATTTCTGAACATAATGGATGCTTAAAATACTTTATCTGAAATAATTCTATCACTTTCTACCAGAGTGACTTTAGACAAGTCACTTAAACTGTGAACCTCAGTTTCCTCACATATAAAATGAGAGGACAGGAATAGAAGATCTGAGGTACCTTCTAGCCCTAAGTCTATGCACTACTCTGCTCTAATAAATATCTATTATGCAAATTAATGAATGGAAATATACCTTTATATGATTTTTTAAAAGTTGATTACATATTAAAGGCAAAATTTTTTAATTTTATTTTTGTTTTTGTAACCACGCCTACCTTAATACCCAAGATACATGAGGCAGTTGATAAATATGTTTTGATTGATGTTTTCAATGTCATTAAATAGAGACAGTGTGAAAACATGGTTTCAAATCTTCCACTTCCTGATTGTATTACCCAGCTGAACCACATGACCTCTACATGGGTAAGGCAGCTCTCTAATAGATCCTAGAAAGACTGCAATCTTTATCTGTACCAAACCTCTTTCAACCTTGTTTCTCTATAAAAATGAGAATAAAAAATTGCCCAGAATTTTTCTGTCACAGAATTGTAATGTAATTCCATTACATGATATAAAAGAAAACACTTCAAAAACTACAAAGTTATCTTCAAAGGTAACATAGTATTGTTATTTCAATTCAATACAATATATATTAATTAAAGTGTTCAGTTCCTTACATATATTTCGACACTATCAATTTTAATTTCAAAATACTTGGGATTGGTTTTTATTCTCCTTTATTGGTATATAAAGACTGGACTTAAAATTTCATTGAGGTATATATCACTGATGTATGAAACACCCAGAGGAAAGAAACATCCTCCATCCATGCAGAACTTAAACCAAAGTCCTCCAGGTCAACTTTCTATCCACTACTACACTATAATTTATTATATAAAGAAAACTTCATCATTGAAAAGGGGGAATGGGAGATTTTAAAGGTAGCTTTTTAAAAGAAAAGACTAAATTGTTCAAATATACTTACATGAGAAGATATCAATGTATGAATGAAAGAGTAGCTTTCAGAAAAATACAAACACTTAATTGGTAATATGAATAAAGAGATATGATCAGGAATATTGAAATCCATGCATGAATTTGTGAAACATTTACTGAACTTTCCAGTCTTATAGGCCAATCAGTCATTTTTGAAAATTTTCTACACATGAATTTCTACTACTGAAAAGATAACTTATATAGTTCTTTAACCTCTAAAGCTCCCTGTGTACCAAACCAGTAAAATCTTGTTCTAATTATTATTTGATAATGCAGATGCTTTTATATATATACACACACACACATACATATATATCATTTAACATTAAGATTTGTATTGGGTTCCTTTTCTCCTTTATTTTCAAAATGTAAGCAATTTCAAATAAGCATTTATTTTACTTTCAAAATATTTGTTTTAAATTACCAACTCCTTGAAAAGCAAATGAAGGTTTTCTACAAGTAGTGAACTTTGATATGTTTGCTTGTTTGTTTGTTTTAAATGTAAATAAGATAGTGTAATAGAAAGAACTTAATATTTACTAGAAATCCAAGCTTTTCCTCTCACTGCTAACTGACTGCGAAGCTTTGGCCCAGTCACTTTACCTCTCTGGGCCTAAATTTCTTTGTAACATGAAAAGTTTAGATTATATTACCTCTAAGATCCCTTCTAATTCAGTTTATAATCTTTATCTTTAATGTTTTCTTCTGTTTATCTTTCTCCTTAAGTAATTTTGTGAATTATCTCCCTTTTGCAGGAAACAATAGTAATATATTTAGCTGTTTTTGAAAATTTTTCCTGTTGGTCAATGACTAATACAATAGATATATAGACTTTAACGACTGGGATATGGAAAATTTTTGTCTTATTTTCAGTAAAAGCTTTTATATAGTTAATAGCCAAAGAATTAACCTTAAAACAGCAAATATCTAGTCAAATAGATGAGACACATTTTCTTACCTACCTCTTGTCCAGATTTGACTTTGAGTTGCTGCTGTTCCTCCTCATCCTCGTTTTCCTCCTTTTCTTCGTCCTTGTTTTCCACCTCCTTCACATCTTCTTTATTTTCCTTCTATCACTATTACTGCTGATAGCTAGCTAGCTTTAAGATTTTTGAAGGACTTTCTTTATACCTATTTTTGCCTTTAATCTTCACAAAAATGCTGTGAGGTAAGTGCTATTGTGTCTTCTTTCAGTCTTATTTTCTCCATGATAAACATATCCAATTACTTCCACCAATTCCTCTAAGCCTGAGGAGATGATCCTCATGGAGGCCTTCAGCTGGTGGCCAGTGTTCTAAACTAAACTGGTCTTCTGATGACAGGCATTCTCTCTCTGGGCCTGTACTCACGTAGGACCTGTCATAGGATGAATGGCTTAGCTTCCAAGAAACCAGAGTGACCTCTACACTAGGTTGAGGTATCAGAGTAGGATGTATACAGGAGATCATACATTATATATCTTTAATAATAATTCCTTTCTCCCCCACACCATGTATATTTTGAAAGAAATTAGAAACTTGTTTCTATTATTTCATCATGTTAGTACAGGACTTTTCAATAAAAAAATAAATTACTCTTGAGCATATTTGTTTGTGCCACAAAAAGAAGCAAGATCTGCTTGATTGATAGTAGACAGATTTTTCATTAAGCTTAACAGCAAAAATACCACAATTGCATCATTCGACTGCTTGTTTCCAAGGAAAACAGAAAATTAGATGCAACAAACTCCTTAAAATGCTCAATTTGCATTCTTTAACTGTTAAATACATTACCAGGTATCATGTCAGGATGACATTTTAATTTAAATACTTCAGGACAAAATAAAAGCATATCAGTCAAGTCAGGGATATTGTGTTCCCGTTATCATGCACCCTAAATATATTCCTCAATTTTCTTTTCTTTCTTTTTATTACATTAATTTTGTACATAATGATTGCATTTTGTAGGATAGGCAAGCTTTGTACAAATGGAAAGACAGAAATTGAAAGGTTAATATGAAAGGACAATATCATTTTTAAATCGACTTTTTACTTACTGAGGATTAACTGTCTGTTCTATTTTTATTTTTCAGAGACATTTTAGAAACATTGGCCATAAATTACTGAATTATATGGTTTTTAGTTTTGGGTGACTCTACCCATTGACAAAATACAGAGTTACTTATGGAACTAAAAAGAGGATAATGGACCAGGAGTCAGAAGACCTTCATTTTAATCTCTCCTCATCTTCTAGCAATGTGACCTTAGATTAGGTAGTTAATATTGCTAGTCCTCTGTTTCTCTATTTGTTAATTGGGTTCATAAAACCACCTAGCCTCCATTCCAGAGTTTTTGTGTTGTTGTTATTCAGTCATGTCTCACTATTCAGAAAACCATTTGGGAGTGTGTAATGGTAATAGGAATTTGAAGATCTTTCCTGCTCCCTAATAGGCCAAGTGTAATCACATGGAGCCTGTGGTGAGAGGAGTTTGTTGAAGGGTGGAGCAAAGCCCATAGAAAGCTGGGTGTCAGGGCAGTTAGAGCTGGAGGGAGGAGGGGATGTACCCAGGGAGACAACTAGGCTTGTGAATGTTTGTGGGAATGCTAAAGGATGGTGTGGCTCTCTGCTATGTTATGATGTATTAACTTTTTTGTTCCTATGATGGATTCAGTTTCCTGGTGTTGGGATTTGGCTTTCTGGTGTCCAAATAAATGTTTTGCTTCTATCATCTATAGAGAGAGTCTGTTGTATTTTGCTAGACTGTGCCAACATATTCATAGTTGCCATTGGTGCTGTGAATATTGTGTTGGCACTACAGAGGGGCAGCCAGGTGGCACATTGAATAGAGAACTGGCCCTGGAGGGTCAGGAGGGTCAGGTCCCCAAGAGGACCTGAGTTCAAATCCTGCCTCAAACAATTAACACTTACTAGCTGTGTGACCTTGGGCAAGTCACTTAACCCCAATTGCCCCTTGGGGGGGATTAAAAATTTGCTAAAATAATTGAAGGGGTAAGTTGCAAATGTTGGAGGGAATGTGGAAAAATAGGGACACTAATTCACTGTTGGTGGAACTGTGAACTGATCCAATCATTTTGGAGAGTTATCTGAAATTATGCCCAAAGAGTTTTTAAACTTCTTATATCCTATGATACATCAATGCCTCTACTAGATCTGTCTCCAGAAATGATTAGTGGAAAAGGAAAAGGAACTACATGGTCTAAATTATTTATAACATCTCTCTTTATGGTGGCAAAGAACTGGAAATTGTAGGGATACTCAACAAATGGTGAATGGCTGAACAAGTTCTGGTGTATGATTGTGATGGAATACTACTGTGCTATAAGAAATGATGAATTAATGATCTTAGAAAAACATGGGCAGATTTGCACAACATAATGAAGAATGAAATGAGCAGAACCAAGAGAACATTTTATACATTAGAAGAAATGTTGTTTTAAGAACAACTCAGAGTGACTAAGTCATTTTGAGTATTATAAATACCCAAATAAACTCCAAAGAACCTTGAAGGAAGAGGCTATCTGCATCCAGAGAAAGAACTGATAAATAGAAGCATGCATAGAATGATTTTATACACATATGCACACACACATCCATATTTGTGTCTAATGGTAACCATCTCTAGGGTAGAAAAGGAAGAAAGGGAAGAAAAAAATGGGAAAAATTACATGACAACTTTATTATATATTTAAAAGGAATAGCAAGTTATATGTATGCAGTTTCTTTTTTAAATTTTTATTTTTAAATAAAATTTTGTGTTTATTTTTAGTTTACATCATTCATTTCCACAAGATTTTGAGTTAGAAATTTTCTCCCCATCTTTCCTCTATGCACCACCCCAAAATAGCAATGCCACTGTATACCCCCCTCCTCCAATCTGCTCTCTCCTATATCTTCCCCCATCCCCCCTCTGACTTTCCAGTAGGGCAAGATGGATCTCTATACCCCAGTGCCTGTATATCTTATTTCCCAGTTGCATGTAAAATATATACATTTTTTTAACATTTAATTTTAAAACTTTGAATTCCAGATTCTTTCCCTTCCTCCCTCATCACCCACCCTTACTGGGAAGATAGAGAGTTCAATATAGGTTGTACACATATAGCTATACGAAACATTTCCATAGTGCATATATTGTGAAAGACTGACTATATTTTCCTCCATCCTATCTGTAATGGCATGCACAGAAGCTTTTCAGAAGAACTGCTACTGTGAACAGCTTTTTTAAGGTTCTGATTACCCAGTATAGTGATCACTCTATTCCATAACAAAAGCAAAACATCCATGGAAAATCAAGGTACAGCATAATTCAAAACACAGCATTCACCATATTTCAACTTATCATGGAAAATCACAATATAATATTCACAACATAGTTTCAAAGTAAAATAGTCACTCTTAACGCAATCAGTCACTTATCAGTAGTATCAAAGTACACAAAGTCTTCCACTCATGGGGCAAAGTCTTGATTAACTCAATCAGTCACTTATCAGTAGTTTCAAAGTTCAGTAGTCAAAATATTCAAAGTACTATCAGTAATTTATTCAGCAAAGTCTTACTAAGTATCATACACAAAACCCTCTACCCCTTAGATCACTAGTAAACTATAATTCCACAATTACTCAGTACACAAGGAGAGGTCTTTTCATCTTGACATGGGGTCTGTTCTCAGATTCCCTGGATCCCCTTACATGGTCCCAGATTCTACCTGGATTCACCATACCGTCACCTGGCAGACAGCTCCCAGTTCCTTGACCAGCTCTCTAGGGAGGTCCTGCTCCACACTGATGTTCACAGGATCTGGTCCATGTCAGCTACTTCACCATTTCTGCTCCAAGGAATTCAAGGCTCAACCAAGAAACAAAGTCTCAGCATCCTGGTCATGCTTCAGTCTCCAGGGCTCCTGGCTCCTTGGGTCCAGGGCTCCTGGCTCTGGATTCCAGGCTTGTGGGTTCCTGGCTCCTAGGCTCCTGGCCTCCTGGCTCTGGGCTCTGGGCTCTGGGCTCCTAGGATACTGTTCAGAAGAAGTTCAACCACGACAAGTTTTCAGGACTCAGTTCTCCATTCTTCTGTAGCTGTTCTGCCACCAGATTTTGGTCTCAAGGAAATTCTGACTGTGCCTCTCTGAGGCTTTTCTTTTGTACACAGTATTACCTACTACCTTCAACCAATTTCCTGTTATGTCCATAACAAGGGGACAGGAGTTCATATCTTCTGTTTCTGCAATACAGGCTTGATCAGTTATTAAGTGCTAAGTACCTGCTACTTTTGCCAACACAAAGGGATCTTCAAATTCAAAATTACATTACCATAACACTATGCTGTCCCCCACTTGTTCTATTCTCTACTTTGACCTGGTCCCTTTTCAAAAGTGGGTGCTTCTAACTTCCCCCCCCTAGCCTGCCCTCCCCTCCATTATCCCCCCTCTCTTCCCCTTCCTCCCTACTATCCTGTAGGGTGAGATACCCTATTTAGAGTGTATGTCATTCCCTCCCTAAGAAAAATTCAATGAGAGTAAGGTTGACCCATTCCCTTTTACCTTCCTGTTTTTCCTCTCCATTGTAACAGTTTTCCCTTGCCTCTTCTATATGAGATAATTTACACCATTCTGTCTCTCCCATCTCCTCTCATTATATTCCTCTGTCACCTCTCAATTTCACCTTTTAAGTATCATCCCTTCCTATTCAATTGGTCCTGTGCCCTCTGTCTATGTATACCTGTACGTATATATATATATATACATATATATGTATGTATGTATATATACATACACACACTCAACATATGTATTCATATGCCCACATACCCTCCTATATAGACATATGTATGTATACATATATATACATATGCATGTATATATACACATTTATGTTCGCTTCAACTGTTTTCATACTGAGAAAAGTTTCATAAATTACAATTATCATTTTTCCATGTAGGAATATAAATAGTTTGACTTTGATAAGTTCCTTATGATTTCTTTTCCGTTTATTTTCTCATGCTTCTCTTGCTTCTTGTATCTGAATGTCAAATTTTCTATTCAATTCTGTTTTTTTTTTTTCATCAAGAATGCTCGAAAGTCCTCTATTTCATTGAATGAGCATATTTTCCCCTGAAACATGATACTCAGTTTTGCTGGGTAGGTGATTCTTGGTTTTAAGCCCAGCTTCTTTGACCTCCAGAAAATCATATTGGAAACCCTTTGATTCCTCACTGTAGAAGCTGCCAGATCCTGTGTTATCTTGATTGTGTTTCCACAATATTCAAATTGTTTCTTCTTGGATGATTGTAATATTTTCTGCTTGATCTGGGAACTCTGGAACCTGGCTATCATGTTCATAGGAGTTTTCTTTTTGGGATCTCTTTCAAGAGGTGATCGGTGAATTCTTTCAACCTCTATTTTGCCCTCTGGTTCTAAAACATCAGGGCTTCTTCTTTTGATCATGGCTTTCAGGTAGTCCAATAATTTTTAAATGATACCTCCTGGATCTATTTTCCAGGTCAGTGGTTTTTCCAATGAGATACTTCACATTGCCTTCCTTTTTTTCATTTTTTGTATCTGTTCAACAGTATCTTGATTTCTCAGAAAGTCATTAGCTTCCATTTGCTCCAGTCTAATTCTGAAACAATGATTCTCTTCAGTGAGCCTTTGAAGTTATTTTTCCATCTGACAAATTCAGCTTTTTATAAGACATTCTTCTCCTCATTGCCTTTTTGAGCCTCTTTTGCCATTTGAGTTAGTCTATCTTTTAAGGTGTTAATTTCTTCAGTCAGGTTGTTGACTCTCTTTTCATGATTTTCTTGCATCATTCTCATTTCTCTTCTTGATTTTTTTCCGTCATTTCTCTTATTTGGTTTTTAAAATCTTTCTTAAGCTCCTCTATGGCCCGTAACCAGTTCATATTTTTTCTTGGAAACTTTTCATAAAGGAGTTCTGACTTCATTGTCTTCCTCCTGTTCCATGCTTTTATCCTTTTTGTCCCCAAAATAGGAGTCTAAAGTCAGATTCCTGTACTTGCTTTGCTTCCTTTGCTTGCTCATGTTGCCATTCAATTACTTGACTTTTGAGCTTTTTGCCACAGTAGAACTCTGCTTCCAGAAAGGAGAGCTTTGTCCCAAATCGCTGGGGATTTTGCAGTGCCAGAGCTATTATTTGGGTGCCTTCTCAGAAGGCCCTACCATCTCTGGCACCTGGTCATGCACCCCAGGACCTCTAACCTAGACAGCAATACAGATCCAAGAAGGTTAAAGCAAGAGTGATAACCCCTTAGAATGGTTGCTTGGTCCTCCTACAATTTACAGGCCAGGAGCTCTGAAGCAACCACATGGTGGCAGCCACCATGCCTCAGCCACTTCTCCCTCTCGGGGCAGAGACTGGAATGCACTCCTGGACCCCCTCTTTCTACAAAGTCCACACTGGCCTCTCACTTTGTCTTTCACATTTATGGTTTGATAATTCTGAATACAGCTACAGCTACTGGTGATCCACTCTCCCAAAATCCCTCCAGCCAGGGCTGGTCAGGCCACCCTGGGACTAAAACCACGGGCTCATGTGGGGCTAGGCTCTGCTCCCAGTGCACTGTGATTGACCCTTCCCTGGACTGCCTTCAGCAGAAGATTTGTTTCTCTCTGTCACTTGGTGGGTTCTGTAGCCCTAAAATTTTTTTTGAGTCATATTTGATAGGTATTTGAGGTGGTTATGGCGGGAGTGCATGGAGTTTTCCTGCTTCCACACCACCATCTTTATGTATGTACTTTCATGTGCAATAATTTTTTATCTACTCTACTATGTTATGGAAATGTTTTTTTTATTACATAAGTTCAGAATAAAATGAGTATTTTTTAAAAGGATGTTGCTCGTAATAGTAATCAGTTCCTTATTCATGTTTTCAAAGTAATAAATCACAGTTGTATAGAAAAAATATATTTTTTTTCCTATTGGCAATTGGCAGCCAGCAAAAGTACTAAAATAACGAAAGGTAATGGTTAGACTAAGTAACTAAACCTTTAAGTTAATGTGTTTGTATTTTATCCTAAAGGTAATAGGTACTATTAAAAAAAATATTGGAGCAGGAGAATACCATGACTAAATTTATGCCTTAAGTAATCTTGTGACTGAATTGAGGGTTATGAGAATAGAAGAAGAGAGACTAATAAAGAGTAGCAGTAGTCTAGGGAAGAGATGATTAAGGCTTAAATCAGAGTTTCAGTGTATGATTAAAGAGAAGGGGATGGATGGAAAAGATGTCATCAAATTAGGATGAGCAAGATTTGACAATTTGACTATGAGGAGTGAAAGAGAGGGGAAGAACAAAGTTATAAACCTGGGTGATTAGAAGAATATCTTTCAGATGCTTTCAAATGGGCATCTTGTCTAAAATTCCTCAAAAGCATTAGCTTTTAAAGGGTGTCCTATGGGATTTTAAAAAAATGTGCCATGCAACTCCTTCTCACCTCCCCAAATTTCCACATTCTTTAGCCTCTGCCCCCAGTAGTAGTTTGTTTCCTTCTCTTCCTGGCTTGGTGACTGTAAGGTCACAATAGCTATCTTAGAGGCACAAAACCACTTCCTCTGCTGAGAGTTCTAGGTAAGTAATGATAAAAGAAAAGGGAGGGGAAGGAGCAGAAGAATCACAATGCCCTGGTAATAGATTTGGAGACCCAACTTTCCAGAAACCCTTGTTTCCAACTCAAATTTTCAACATGTTGTGATTTCTTGTGGCAACGAATACTGAAAAGTTTCAGAAACACTACTAACTTAATGTAGTATTCTTTCTTAGCTGTTTCTCACAATTAGCTGCTGATGAAATAGTATTTGACTACCAAAGAACTGTTCATTGATAGAGAAGTTTTAGAAAAGAAATTTATATTTATTTAATGGTAACAGGAAAGCATAGAAGTGACAGGATAGGGGAAAACAACTGCTCTCTCCTCTCTCTTCTCCTCCCATTAAAAAAAGTGAATAGAAAGAATTTGACACTAATTTGCTCCTCAGGTAATATTTCCAAAAGTTTATAGAAGACCTACTAAAATATCGTGGTCTCTTTTTCAATATGCAAAATACTAATTATCTTGATTACTTTTAGCCATACTGTCAAAAATCATCCCTTTATTCATAATATCTTTTTGTTGGTTGAAAGTTGGTGTGTGTGTTTCTGTCTGTCCATCTGTCTGTCTATATGTCCTTATCTGTGATTGGAATAATATGGCTTGGGGAATGGGATAAGCATTTGAGTTAGTCTGTTCATATAAAGATGTTGTTTTGCATATCCCCATGTCCACCACTTCTACCTTTCTGAACCATGTATGCAACTAAAAGTGATTTGCTGGGAAGCATTTATATTTGATAAATTAACATTTGGAAATGATTTGCATATTACTCTAAAGAATTTGTTTTTTCAAAGGTCATCTGAAATTCAATCCAATGGGATTTTCGATCCTCATCCCTCTGAACTGTCTATAACATTTGTTACTTTTGATCATTCCCTTCTCCTCTTTCCTCCTTTGGCTTCCATGTTCTTGTTTCATTAAGCAATCCTTTTTTCCCCTCCTTTGCTGGTTCATCTTTCTTATCTGAATCCACCAACACCTCACCATTAATATGTCTTCAACAAGAATTATATATTCCTTGGAGTTTACTTTTTCCAGGAATGACTCCATATTTCACAAATGCTTGAAACCTCTGTGCTGTCTTTGATTCCTACCTTTTATTCATCTCTTGTTATCAAGGGTCAATTATTCTACTTCTTACTTTCTCTCAGACATGTTCTCTTCATTGTCACCATCCTAGTGTAAGTCTTCATTACCAGATGGCTGTGCTGTTTTTTTAGAAGCATGAAAAATTATAAAATATTAGGATAGGAAAGGACCTCAAAGATCATCTGTTCCACTTGCATACTTAATGAGAATCCCCTCTACAATGTCCTTCCCCCCAAAAATAGTCACCTAGCCTCTCCTTCTGTCCTTATGAACTATTTTGAGATTTCTGGTGGGCATTGCCACCAAGGTGCATGATTTCTCTCGTCTCTTTTTTGTAACTCATTTCATGAAAAAGTATTTGCTCTGTGTGCAAATAAGATCAGAAAGTGAGAAGACAAGGTTGAATGAATAAGAATAAAAACATTGAGTAGCTTATATTTAATCCCTTTGTTACTTGGCAAGTAATATACATACTTTTAAGGTTTAGTGATATCCAACATGTACTTAGATGTGTAAATTATCTTGGGAATCAATCATCAGAGCTAGCATTCCTAAAGTGAAAGAGGTCGGACCAAAAGAATCATTTTGTTAACTATTATCATTAGGCTTTCATGTTCCTGTATTCCAGTAGAATCAGTTAATCAATCAACAGGCATTAAACATATTCTGTGTTCTAAATGATATACTACATGCTCAAGATACAAAGACAAAAATGAAACAATCACTGTTCTCAAGAACTTATACTATATCATGGGAAATAATGTACATGCATTATACAATATATACATATATGTGCATATACACAAGTATATAATTATATAGAATAAATACTAGTGTGAGCTAGGGAGAAAGGGAAGGAACTGTCATTCAAGGAAGGGGGAGAAGAAAACGAGAAAGATTTTATGTAGAAGTTAGAGTCTGTTCACAGCCATAGCGATGTGACATGAAGGAAAAGTGAGGTGGGAGTACACGCCATGTGTGGAGGACAACGGAGAAGAAACATAGAGATGGGAGATGGAGTGTCATGTGTGAGAAACAGAAAAAGCCAGTTTGGCCAGAATATAAAGAGTGAGAAGGGGAGAAATGTGTAATGAAACTGGAAAGACAGGCTGAGGTCAGTTTGTGAAGGGCTTTCAATAACAAACAGAGAATATATATTTTATTCTAGAAGCTACAGACAGTATAGAAGCAATACAGTTTATTGAGTTGGGAAGTGACATATTCAGATTGGTAATTAAGGAAAATCACATTGGCAGCTTGTGAGAAATAGAATGGAGTTGGAGGAGACTTGAGGCAGGGAGACCAATCACAAGATCATTGTAATACTCCAGGTGAGAGGTGAGAAGGACTTGAAATAAGGAGCTAGTTGGGTGAGAAATGAAGACAGAAATGTAAGAGATATTATAAAGGTAGAAACAGCAAGATTTGGCCACTGATTGGATACATGAAATAAAGTTGAGTGAAGTATTGCTGATAATACCTATTTTATAAAATTAGGTGTCCAGATACTTGCCTGGAATGCCCTGCCCCCACTCATGTACTTCCAAGTTTCTCCTACTTTCTTTTTTTTTCTTTTTTTAAACAATCAGGGTTAAGTAATTTGCTCAAGGTTACACAGCCAGTTATTTCTGGGTGTGGTGCTAAGTATCTAAGCCCGGATTTGATCTGGGTCCTCCTGACACTGGAGCCGGTGCTCTTACTCGCTGTGCTACCTGGCCACCCCTTGAATCCTGCTTTCAAATTCCTCCAGGAAGCCTTTCCTGCATCTACCTCCTCTGTCCCCCTAATCTTCCTGTTCTCAATATTAATGTCTTCTTTGCAGATAACCTGCATTTTTTCTGTATATATCCTACATGTACCTGATTTTTTACATTTTGTCCAATCATTATAAAATCTAAAGTCTAAAAACAGGAAAATTTATTCAAGGGGAAATTTAGAAGTAGTTTCTGTTCTCCACGTGTTAAGTTTGTGATTTCTATAGATATCCAGTTTTAAATGTCTAATAGATGATGTATGATGAGCTCAGGAGATATTGGGGCTGGATATATACATCTGGGAGTTATCTGTACAGAAATGATAATTAAACCTATGAGACTTGATGTGATAACTAAGAGAAAGCATTTAGAGAGAAAATAAAAGGCAGACCAAGACAGATACTTGGGAATACACCCAGAGTTGGAGGTGGGTTGAAATGAACTACCAAAGGAGGCTAAGAAGGAATGGTTAGAAAGGTAGAAAAGCCATAAGAGGATAGTCACACAAAAATCTAGGCAGAGAAAGTGGCAGTAGTCAGTCTGTAAAGAGGTCAAGAATAAGGATTGAGAAAAGTCAGGGGCTGTGAAAATGTGTTTAATATGATTGTACATATACAGCCTATATCAGGTTGACTGCTGTCTTGGGGAGAGGAGAGAGGAGGAAAGGGTAAGAAAAAAATTTGGAATTCAAAATCTTATAAAAGGGAAAAGACGGGGGCTACTGCTTTAATATTATGTATTTCATAAAACATAATTTTGATTTGTTATGTTATTGAAATATTTCTAGCCAGTGGTCATCCAGATTTTGTTGGATATTATGATTTAGGTGGTACAGTGGGATAGAATGCCAGGCCTGAAGTCAAGAAGACTCATCTTCCTTAGTTCAAATTTGGCCTCCTCAGACTCTTACTAACTATGTGACCCTGGGCAAATCACTTAACCGCAATTGCCTCAAAAAAAAAATAATGGATTTACTAGTTAATCAGTCAGTAAGTCAGTTAACAAGCAGTTTTAATTTATACATTATCTTTATATTATTGTAGAATTATTTTATATTATATTTATATCTTTACATTTTATTTATATATTATATATTATCAGGAATGTTCTAAGCACTACAGATACAAAAACAAAGCAAAAACCCAGGTAAAAGCATTGGCTCTGACCTCAAGGAGCTTACACTCTTGGGGAGAGACAGAATAATTATATCTGTTAAAGGTATATATAGAGTATTGAAGGAAGGTAATCTCAGAAGAAAGGAACTAGCAACAGGGAACACCAAAAAAAGCTTCCTGCAGAAGGAGGAATTTAAACTAAGTCTTAAAGGAAGCCAGAGAATGAGGATTGATAAGGCAGAGTTCAGAGGGAGAGCATTCTGTGACTATGGGACAATAAGGGCTAGGACACAATGTGGTGAGATGCAGCATTGTAGGAGAAGAACAGGAAGTAGACTGCTTTAGCTGGGTACATGGTAGGGAGTGAAGAGAAAGGTGACTAGTGTGCACCACTGTTTGCTAAAGTCTTTGTCGGATGGCCCAGCCCCAGCAGGGCAGGTTATAATGATGGAAAACAACATAGTTAACCTTAAGCAACTCACACTGCTTTCCTAGGCTACATATCAAAAATTTTTCAGCATGCTAAGAGAGTACCTACAAAACCATTTTCTTGGTTTTGAATGTGGCTTTTTCTTTTACTACTTTATTAAATAGGATAATTTTTTTAACCACATCATTTAACTGACTTTATTTAAGTGAATATGACAATACATAGCAGAGTTTTGAAGCCTGAAGAAATAAGGAATTGTTCAGCTTCATGGATATTCATGCTTACTCTCATTCTCTGGTCTGTAATACTTTCTATAATTCTTTTCTGTTCTTTGGCAACTACTTTCAGCACATGAGAGGTTAACTAGCATTCCAGATGGAGTATCCCTACAAAAAAAAGGAGATAAGAATTAGGTACTGGTATGAAACAGTTAGAAGGATGTGAGATTGAACTCCCTCCTTCCTACCCATCCAGAGAAGGAGTTCAAGTATAGTTCTATATTAAATAAGAAAATAAATCACAATTCAATGTAGCCAACACAGAGCTGCCCAGATTTTTCTAAAGAGTAGATAGAACTGTGGTACCCCTGCTCAGTGACCTCCAATACCACCAAGATCAAATACCTTTATTTGGCATTTAAGCTTTTCATAATCTGACCTTCTTATTTTTCCAGACTTCTTATTTCTAGCTCTCCTCCATGCATTCTATAATCTAGCTCTATTGATCTATGTGTATTTCATCGATCAGAACATTAAATCTCCTGTATCTTGCCTTTGCCCTGATTGTCCCCTCTACCTGGAATGCCCTACCCCTTCCCCTCTACTTCTAAGTTTCTCTGGCCTCCTTCAAGATTAAACTCAAACCCTACTTTCTGCAGGAAGAATTTCCTGCATCTACCTCCCCTGCCTCCCAGCCCTCCTATTCTCAATAGTAATGTCTTCTTTGCAGATAACCTGGGTGTATAACTATGGATGTGTATATACATATATGTGCATGTATATGCACATATATGTATATATATATGTATGGAGAGAACAGAGAGAGAGAATATTTTTCTGATAACTCTACTTCAAAGAAAATATATATTTTTTTGGAGTTGCGACATTTCTTTTTTAAGCCTATTTTAAAAACATTTATTAAAATGCTATTTGACTGCCTCTTCTCTACCACTCAGAGGACTGAAAGCTATAGGATTGGAGTGAAGGGTCTGACCAGTCCTTCTAAGCTGAGAAAGGCTTTGAGTATGAAAGACTGTGTGGTTAAAGACCATCCTAACCAAGTCTGGAAAGGATCATCACCAAGTTGGCTACAGGAAGATGGCTTTTTCAATCACAGCGATTCTTAGGCACTATTTCATCAATTATAAATGGGTTGAAATTTTATACTGGTAGACTAAATCCTCACCTAGATGAAATAATAGGTCCTTGAAAGGTTGAAGGTTTATTTTTCCCCTAAGAAAAAATTATCTTGCATTTAATGTATTTATATTATTATAAATTCATTTGGTAAACATTTTAGTACCAGTGATCATTATGGATTTATATAGTGCTTAATTTATAAGATAAATACTTCCAAAGGAAATTATATTATGATTTGATATTCAGTAAATGTCCTATTAAAATTAACTGCTACTGTTTATCATTTTCCTTTAGTTCATTCACAGGGTATTTTCATTTGAAATGGAATATTATACTTCTAGTTTGAGTAGGCATTTTTATTGTTCTTTTATAGCCTCCAACTTCAGGAACAGTTGGGGAATTTGACCAACAAAGAGTTCAAATGTTGTACCACACATGTAAAAAAAAAAAACTCTAGATAGAACAAAACCTATTTTAGTTCCACTAACCAACACACACACACACACACACACAGAAACTTTGAGAACTTGTATTATTGTTTTGTTTCAGTCATGTCTGATCTTGACTGACTCCATTTGGGGTTTTCTTGGCAAAGAGAGTGGAATACTTTGTCATTAATTTCCTTCTCCAGCTCATTTTACAGGTGAAGGAACTGAGGCAAATAGGGCTAAGTGACTTCCTTAGGGTCACACAGCGCGTGAACTCAAGAAGATGAATCTTTCTAATTCCAAACCCAGTGTTCTATCTGTTGTGACACCTAGCTACTCCCACCCCAATCCCCCAAAAGGACTGTCTATGATAGTTACTTCTACCTTTTTTTCCTCTTTTGTTGTACAAAGTTTCAATGTTCAAATCTTCATGACCCAATTTGGGGTTTTCTTGGCAGATACTGGCATGATTTGACATTTCCTTCTGCACTTCATTTTACAGAGGAGGAAACTGAGCTAAATGGGCTTAAGTGATTTCCACAGAACACACAGCTAGTAAGAATCTGAGGTCAAATTTGAACTCAGGTCTTCCTGACCCCAGGCTTCACAATATATTTACTGTGTCACCTAGCTGCCTCATAGGGATTTAGCCTATTCTTAAATATTAAAAAGTAAATGGTTATAGCTCATATACTTACAGCAGCCATAACAATTCAGTGTTCTAATTCATAGCTGTGGGTCTTTAGCTAGGAGTGGGGCAATAGTACGAATTCAAATTTTTGGTCATCCGTTCAAGGTAAGAAAAATCCTTTTTGCAGCTCTTTATATAATTTGGAATATATTCCAATTTGTGTGTGTTATATACATATATATAATATACATATATACATACTATAAAGATGCATATATACATTTTCTGTATCTCTGTATATATGATGCCTGTATATACGTGTGCTATACATGTGTGTATATATGTAGAGGGACGTGCATGTAATATATTACAACTTTAAAATGCAATAAGAGTTTTGGTTTGCCTTTATATGAAGAAATACAGAAAAAGAGGAAAAAAAGGGAGAGAGTGCCAACGTACATTTATACTTCTGCATTGCTTGTAGCAGATTTCTCAGTTCTCTCTTACTGCTAATTAGAAAATATACTGATGAAATATTGCATTTAGGACACCATAATACTTAGGTGTACTCTTTTTCTCCCTGCTTCTGGTCTCCACTTTCTTTTCTTTGCAATCACATTCAATTCATTATCATAACTGGAACAAGGCCAAGTTTGCCAAATCTGCCTTCCTTCCATTCTAGAATTCTACAAACACTTATTAAAGACCTACATTTATACAGATTATGAACTTTAAGGGTGAAAGATTTTGTTCACTTCTAAAATGGTGTTATAGCTGAAATACTTTGGGTCTGGAAATCAGAAAAATTCAGGTTCTGACACTTAGTAGCAAGTATTTCATGCAAAATCCTTAATTTCTTTGACCAAAGTTTCTTTTCCTATGAAGTGGAGTTAAAACCAATTCAACAGGATTGTGTTAAAGATCATATATTATTAAATGCTTTTACATACTTAGTAAATAATAACTCAATATGAAAATGTAAGGAATTATTAGAAGTTTGGCAAGTAGTGAATTTACCCACTGTGGGTAAGTGTGGGTAACTATTCAGGACAACATATTTCTTCATAGTCTATGAAAAATTTAATTACCTGGGAAAACACATAGCTATCTTCTATTCAAACTCAGTTCTTACGCATTGTAGTTTTTATACTTTCAGGGTCAAGTCATCCTGATTTTATTGGACTCATATCCAGATATGGAATTCTTTAAGTACTGATCTTAATAATAGCATGCTGAATGCCTAATCATGAAGGTTTAAGAAAATTTCATTTCATTTATCTTTGCACAGATTAGTGAGGGCAATTTTTCAGATTCTTTGAGTTCTGGTAGTGACAAAAAAGATTCAACAGGAATGTTTGGACTTTGTTTTAATAAAGGAGGAAAACAAGACTGGACTGGAAAATAATACATTATATATTCATGGATTGTGGTTTACTTTATATAAATCCCACTTAGTTTTTTCGCTCCCTGGGAGGTAATTCTATTGTTTCCATTTGACCTATAAGTAAACCAAATATTCCAGGTCCCAAAGTGTCTCTATGGAAAAATGAGGACTAAATTTTAAATCCTTATTCATCTTGGTCTCTTTCATCAACTAGCTCAGTGAAGGTTAGATTTCCTTTCCACCCACTCTTCTCCATTTTCTCTGCTTATCTCATTTTTCCATTCTCTTTCTGTAACCTTTCATTTTCCTGTTTCTGCTCCATTCAGTTTATGGATATTTACCGATTCCTTTATCTACTACACAACTTGTGCAATTTATCATTGCACAGTTTCCAAGCATTATTCAGCTCCTCCTCATTCCTTTTCTTCCTTGACTCTATTTTATTTCCTTCTTACTATCCATTTCCGCAGTTATAGAAAGTTTTACATTTTTTTTATTAGTGCAACATTTTTTGTAGTTTTTCTTACCATAAATAATAGAACAGTTCATGTCCTTTATAAGCCTCCATCCACCCATACTGAATCCTTCCAGACAAAATTGGACAGTGTTGATAAGCTAAAAAGTACATAAGGCAAACAGGTTGCTTAGTTTGTGAATGCTTTGGGAAGAGAAGAATGAAAATCTTTAAATTAAAAATTTTGTTAAGCTGATACCAGAATGTATAATAAATCACAATATGTCAACAAATATTTATTAAAATTGCTTACTAAATACAGGATGTTTCCAAATGTAATATAAATACTTTTGGGACACCCCGTACAATGCACCATGCTAGATTTTTTGAGTATACAGAGATAGATACAACACAAGAGTTCACAAGGAGTTTATAATCTAATTAAATGAAAGAAATATGCACAAATGTTTATGATACAGGAAGTGGGATAAATGGAAAAAAAAAAGATCTAGGTAGAATGATAGGAGAAATTTGAACCTAGAGAACTCACTTTTAGTTGGGAAGGATGAAGAGTGTAGCTGGGTAGGCAAAATGTAGGGCAAAGCTTCAAGAAGGAACTGATATCAGATTGGCATGGAAAGGAGAACAAATTACAGGTAGTCCAATATAGCTAGAATCTAGATAGAGTAAGTAAAGGGTAGTAGACATAGATGGAAAGATTGATTTGGTGGGGATTGGGAAAGAGGACTGTGAGAAATGCAAAATTAGGAGCTTATGTTTTATTCATTAGGCAATAGAGAGCTTGCTGAATTTTTTTTTGGAGGGGGGATGGAAGGGCATTTGGTGTTAAGTGATTTGCCCAAGGTCACACGGCTAGTAAGTGTTAAGTGTCTGAGATCGGATTTAAACTCAAGTCCTCCTGACTCTAGGGCCTGTGCTCTATTCACTGTGTCACCTACCACCCCTGAAATTTTTTGAGTAGAAAAATAACATGAGATAGTTATGTGATCAGAGTTATGCTTTAAGAAGATTTCTTGGTGTGGTGTGAAGCATGGATTGGAAAGAGTATAGAATAAAGATAGGAATGCTGATTAGAGTCTATTAACTATAGTAAGGTCCTGTTTATTGCAAATAATTCGACGAGGTTACATTATTCAAATTCTCACTGCATGCTTCCATTGATCTGAAACCAATGACAATTTTTTAAAACATGATTTAACCTCAAATTGTATGAATTCAAATGCATGTGACCCCTGGGTTCATTATTCACACTTGTCGAGGCCTGGCTATAATATAGTCAAAAGGACATGAGGGCAGAGTTGCATTGGAAGTGGAAAGGAAAGGCCATTTTCAGAAATATAGAAGAGTAAATACACCCTGACAAATGTCTGGATAGTAAAGAGTTATTAAGCACCTAAAATGTGTTACAAATATATTCTCTTTGACCCTCAATTGCTGGTATCCTCTCTGCTCTGAACAAAGGAGTTAACTAATTATTTCTTTATATAATCACTCCAACCAAACACTAATTTTCTTTCTCCCTACTTTACCACAAACCATCACAAGTCATTTTCCAAACACTTTCTGTGCCCATGATAAACATGAAGAAAATGTCCTGGAACTCTCATCTAGCAGTGGGATTGAGGGAAGATTATTGTTCCCTTGTGTCCTACTCTTCATGACCCCGTTTGGGGTTTTCTTGGCAAAAATACTAGTGTTTTGCCATTTCCTTCTCTAGCTTATTTTACAAATAAGGAAAATGAGGCAAACAAGGTTAAGTGACTTGCCCAGGGTCACAGAGTTAGTAGGTTCATAGGCCAGATTTGAACTCTTTCTGACTCCAGGCCCAGCACTCCTATATACTGCTCCACCTAACTGCCCTTGAGAGTGGATTGCCCATTCCCATAGGTACCTGTAAGGCTTCTCTTCAAAGTCTAACTGAAGAAATTTCAGAGACCATCCAGTCCAAACTATATTTAAACAGTGATTCTTCCTATCAATTCTTTGACAAATGGTCATCCAGTCTCTTTTTGAAAATCTCCAGTGATAGGGATGCATTAAACATGGGACTGATGTTCTGGTCGAGGTTGGTGATCATGGAAATCACCTGTGTAAACATGAAAATTGAAGCCAAAGGAATTGATGAAATGAACTAATTAAAGTTTAATTTGCTTAAATCACTGAAAATTTAATAAGGTCACACTCTAGCCCCTCAGGTTTCAAGGCAAGAGCTCTTTCCACCATATCCACTTGCGAAATAAAACAATAAAGTGTATGAGAAAGCAGGAAAGTTGTACCTTATCAATGTATTGTCTTAGACCAGGAGTGGGGAACCTGAGGAACCTTCTCTTATTAAAGGGATTTGTTCTGTGAAGTTTGGATTCAGTCAAAAGACCTAGAGGTCCACATATGACCTTGAGGTAGTAGCAGGTTCACCACCCCTGTGAGACTTGGATATTGGAAATGCTTGCTCACCAGTCCCAGTGGCCTCCTGGGAGTCTTTCCTACTTTCCAGGAGAATATAAGAGTAGAGATGGGCTACTTTTCCACTTGTTAAGTATTTGTCGATGCACACTTAAGGGTCTTTCATATATAAGCATTAATTTGTGATGGAGAAAATAAATAACTATCTTGTGTATTAAAAATTAAACAATGTACTGAAAAAAATTATTTCTAACTTGAAGGAGAGGAGACCAAGAGACACTATAAGAAAGAAAAAAATTGATTACCAAATATTATTTAGTCAGCTGGGGAATAGCAGCTGTTTTGAAGTGCCCACTATTTTGAATAAACCAGATTGATAATGTTTTACCAAATTTCACTTTATAAAATCTAAAAGCTCCCCATATAAAAAAAAAAAAAACTTGTTATCTCTAAACATTATCATCTTTCAGTCCCAGGAGATATCTCTGCAACACCAAGTATATAATTTTGCTTTCAGTTTTGATCCATTATTTTGTTGTCATGCTTTCTGTCTCTAATAGTTAATCCACTATGCCTCTTATAGAGTATTAGTATGCCCTCCAAAACATGTATTATGCAAATTTGCATAGAGAGGCTTATTGTGCCTTGCTACCTAATCTTCCCACACAAATATTATAAGTTAACAAGTTACTCTTTCACCCAAAAAAAAGGCCCTAATTTGGAACTTTGTATGAATCAGCTTTCAATCATTCCTTTCTAATTGATTATTCTTGCTTATTCTCATTCATTTTAGAAATAGAAATCTCCCCTAGCTGATTCTTTGGTGAAAGGTAGGTTTATAGTAGAAAGGGCTCAGGACTTGGAATTAGGACATGGGTTTGAATTCCACCTCTATTACATACTACCTGTATGATCAAAGGAAATAGACTGAAAAAAAATGAGGACAATAGTATTCGCCACCTATTCTCCTTGTGAGGAGAATGCATAGAAAATATTAGACTGAACAATATATTGATAATAAAAATTAAAATGACAGTGCCATGGAAGTTAGTATATTTGTTGATTAGAATTTTGTTTATAATTTAAACTCTTCACAACCTGACCCTTTCCTACCTTTTCAGTCTTCTAATATATTACCCTTCTCCGTGAACTCTCTGGTCCAGCCATATCTATTTACTGATTTACCATTCCTCACACACAACTGTCCATCTCTGGTCTCTGATGCCCGCACCTAAGGGGCATGGGCCAAACATGAGAGTGTGGAAATGATGAGACACGAACCAGGCAGGAAGCTGTCTAGGAAGTCCATTTATTTATCTGAGGGTAAGGGTTTATATACCAATAGCAAAAGTGATTACATCTGGTATTCTGCCTCTTAGTACTTTATCCCATTGTGTGCACAATCTGATCACTTCTTAGTAATCATGTCCTTTTCCCTTGCTAATCAAGGAAAGATAGTGAGCCAATCACCCTAAGCAACAGTGAGCCCTCATGAAGCAGCAGGGCCTAGGGAAATCCTGACCCAGACTCTTCCCATGATTGGACTGGCTCAGTACTGGCCCTCTACAGGTCTCTGTGATTGTGTCCTGGCCATCCTGTCTAGAATAATATCTCTCTTCTGCTCCATCTCTTAGAATTCTTGTATTCATTTAAGATTCAGCTCAGATGTTACCTTCTTCAGGTGGTCATTCCTAGTTCAGCCCCACCCCATCCTCAGTTGCTAAGGCCTTCACATGTAAGGTTATCTTCCACCTACTCTGTATGAATCTTGTAGGTACTTATTTATTTTCAAGTTGGCTACTCCAGCCTTTTGAACAGAACTATTTTTTTGAAATATATAATACTTCTAGTTTCCAGTAATTTAGCATGGATCTGGGCTGGTAAAAGTTTGATAAATACATATTCATTGATGATAATATAAGATTTTCCTATATGACTATATTCTTTATGTATTTATGGATACATACACATAATTGTATATGTGTACATAGATATGTGTATATATAAGCACATTTGAATTTCATGATCAAAGGAAGCTTTCTTATTTTCAAAATTGATGAGCCTGAGTCCATTTTCTAAGCTAATTTTACTTCCTGATTCATTACAAGTTGTTTTTATTAGGATAAAAGATACAGATTGGCTGAGTTCAAAACTACTCCTGTTAAGAGAGAGATTAAGCATTAATACTTAAATATGAATACTGAATTCCTAAAGGACTTTATAAATTACTGCCACCATAAAGCAATTAGATCTAAATTGTATTGTTTTATGCAAAAAAAAATTCGGAGATCATATAAAATGACATTCTTTTAAAAATGATTTTCCAATTTATTCAATTCGACAAACACTCATGAAATGCCTCATATGTAAACTGCTGTACAAGATTTTGGGAAGAAAAGAGAAAAAAATGACATAATCCCTACCTTTAACAAGAGTACAGTCTATTCAGGGAGATATAACATATATAAAAATAAGTATATACCCCACAGGATTCCCTTTCATTCCCGGTTTCATCCTTGGGGCAGTATGACCCTCAAAGAAGGGAGTAAGACTTTTCTTGTACTTTCTCTGGCTCATTATGCCCTGTGCTGAAATAGAACTCTGGGGGGAAGTATCTACAGCAAAATTTAAGCATGGCTCTTGTTTAAGGTCTCTCTGAAGGGTTAAACAGAATCCCTTCTAGCACAAGTTCTCCATGTCTGAAGTAAATATCAGGTGTAAGAGAATGATTTCCTCTACTGCAGAAGCTATATTTGAAACACAAAACACTCATAAATAGCCATTAACAAACACTTAAAACATAAAACAATATTTCTTCAAATTTATTATGAAGCAATTAAGGCATGAAAAGCTTGAAACTGCATGAAGATTTTGGTATACCTTGTATTCTCCTGGAAGCTAAAGAAAATTGCGTAGCATTGTAGAAAAGTTATTTCATTTTCATCTTAGATATGTCCAAGTAAATCACAAAAACAACACAAATAAGAAACACCAGGTTGTCTGGTGAGTCAGGTGTGTCATGGCTCTTTTTGTCCCTTTAGGTTCAGAATGATTGTGTCAGTGATTATCTACTCTTAGAGGCAATGTTGGTGAAGGGACTGTCTCCTTCTTGAAAGGGATCTAGCTAGTTGGCACAATGGATAAAGCCATGGATGTAGAATCAGGAGGACCTGAGTTCAAATTTAGTGTGACATTTATTGTTATGTGACCGTAGACAAGTCACTTAACCTCTGTTTCCTTCAATTTCCTCATCAGTAAAATGAGGGTACTAATGGCATCTACTTGCCAAGGTTGCATATGAGATTACATTTGTAAATCACTGTGCATCACAGTTCTTGGCACATAGTAGGCACTTTATAAAAATTTGTTTCCTCACTTCCTTCTGGATACCTGTGTCAGATTCAAGAACTCTTTACCATTAGAACTTAGGAGGTTAATGCCAGGGTTGGAAACATCCAGCTCTCAGGGTCACTGTTCAATGGCGTTGGCCCAGGAAAAGAAACACAAACAGAAGATACAGCCAAGATCTTGAGATCCAGTGTCAGGCTCAAGCATATGTGCCATGTCCTAGAGTCATAGTCACTACCGTGTTTCCCCGATAATAAGACCTATCACGAAAATAAGCCCTCCCCTTACTGTGTAAGATTCCTCTAAAATAAGCCCTCCCCCGAAAATAAGCCCTATTGAGATTGCTACTGTAGTGAAGGTGATCCCCTGCGCTACACGCTACATTACGGTACCCTCTGTATGCACCGGCCCCCCCCCCCAAACACACGCCGAGCTCTGAGCTGCATCCAATCAGAGCTGCAGCAGTGAGCGAGTCATCCTGTTCTTCCCCAGTGATTTGCTTATTGAATAAAGGTACATTTTTTTGTTCACATTTACCTGTTTATTAAAATTGCTGTCAATGTTCATTAAAATAACCCCTCCCCTGAAAATAAGCCCTCTGGTGTTTTTCTGTCCAAAAAAATAATAAGACAGTGTTTTATTATCGGGGAAACACGGTATTTCTGTTGGGTAAATCCCTTCTGCTTCCTTTTCTGAAAGCCCAGAGAAGGGCTTGTGGCAGATCTATCCCCAAAAGAAGGTGTTCTAAAAGATAGAGGGTTCAAAGCATTTCCATAAACTTTACAGGAGGGGTTGTGGGGTGGTGGAAGTGGTAGGTGGTGTGATGTCCTTCATTGCTCCGATGCCGATCATCTTTCATATAACTCCTCAGCTTATAAGGACAAAAGGATCATCCCAAAATAAACAGTACATGTCCCTCAGCAAGAAGCCATTGTTTATGTCCATCCCCTCAAAACCAGAGGACCCAATAAGCATGTCCTTTCTCATGTTTTACCTCTGCTACAAGCATAACAATAATAATAGCTAGTATTTATGTATCAAAGTGATTTCCAACTATTATCCCTATTATCTATATTATCAAGCGATTATACACACATATAATGTATATATGTATATCATATATGTCTATCATATTTATGTATTACATGTGGGCATATTATATGCACTGTATGTATATATATGTAAATGTGTATACACACACACAAGCACACACTTTCGTTAGGGGATTTTATTTGTTTTGCTCCCTAGCTCTCTTGCCAAAGACCTTATTCCACATTCCCACTCCTCACCCCCCAAAAAAAGTAGCATTTCACATTTGTTTTGTTCTGGTTGTTTTGGTGTGTTCTAGGAGCTCCAGGATGGCATCAGTCGGCAACAAACTGTTGTCAAGGAATTAAATGTAACTGGAGAAGAGATAATCGAACAGTCTTCAAAAGGAGATGCCAGTATTTTAGAGGATAAACTGGATTACCTGAATGTTCGGTGGCAGGAGGTCTGCAGACAGCTGGAAGAGAGAAAAAAGAGGTAGGATAGCAATAAATATGGACATTTACAATTGCCAATAGTCAATTTAATCTATTGAGAAATGAGAAGCTTAATTGAAAGAAAACCTAGTAAGGCCTAAAACAGAAGACCATTAATCCTTTGGTAAATAATAGGAATCAAGAAGTTTCCATTAATTCCTTTGTATATTTTAAACTTGTATTTACCACTAACTAGGTGAGTTATATGTTCTTTTACTAACAGATTTTTTTTAAAAAATCCTTTATATACATACTTTTTCAAATGTGAATGTTTTCAGGATATTCCTGTTTCAATAAGTAGGATCACATTTTTTTAAAAGGATAATAAATTCAGTTATTTTTAAGGAAAAAAACAAGTTTTCTTTTGCCAATTTTTTCTGCTAATTTTTCATAGCTGAAATGATGATACAAAAAAAAGATGATAATGTTTTAATACAAGTGCATTTCTTATTCTTATCAATTTTGTAAGGGTGTGGTCTTTGCTAAACATTAAGGTATCATGTAAATAATAGCTTTGCTCACCTTCAGTTTCATTACTGCACTTATAATTATCTTTTCTTACTTTAAATTTTGGAAGAGGGAATAGATACAAATATTTGAAATGAGAGGAAACAACCCTAAAAGGTTATTACTGAATTTAATCATCATTAAACTTTTCCTCAGAATGTATTTAAAGTTAAGAAAGCCAACTGTAAGCCCTGGTATTAGGAACCTTAGATAATGTTATAGATGGGTTTTGTGTTTAATTTCCTGTTGTTAATGTTAATGTTTCTCAGTTCATATGGGATGGTTTGGCCTTTATTTGCCAAATGAGATTATCATTATGTATATTTAATGGGAAATCAGCTCTCTTTCCAAGCACTTGCCTCCTACTTATCATTTACCTAAAAGGTGATTTTTTGATACTCTGAAACCTAAAAGAACTCTCAGAGGGAGGCCCTGGGTTCAGAGAAATTAAGAATGGGTTGCAGAAATATGCTTTATCCTGTTTTTCCACCATTTATTGCCTACACCAGCAGTTCTCAAATTGTGATCTGCCCAGAAACCCTTTCAAGAGGTCTGCAAGGTCAAAACTATTTTCTTAACAATATAAGTTATTTGCTTATTAAAATTAGCCACCCTTTCCCAAATACATATCTTTATGAGACCACATTTTTTTCACATATATCTCCCAAAACTAAATATCAAAAAATAGACTGAATGCAGAAGCAGATATGAGAATACAGCTGTGTATACATTAAAGAGATTTGTACAACTATGTAAAATAATGCCATTTTAACTTTTTTTGTTGTTTCAGAAAATAAAGTTACTTTTAATAAAATGCATTAATATACAATTTTAATATTATAATTCTACATCAGTATTATATGCAAATAATGTTACTATAATATATAAAATTAATATAATAATATACAATATGAGTATCATTCTTATATTATGTGAATAAATTTCTACTTTAAAAGCTTTTCCAATCAAGTTTCCAATATGATAAATGTCAATAGCCATAATCCACATAAAGAAAAGGTCTTTGGAGTCTCCAATAATTTTTAAAGAGGGTTACAGGGTCCTAAAACCAAACCACTGACTTGAATCCTACATATTGACTAATGCAATATATTAGATTGCATTATTTCTTTTTCTTTTTTGTTCTATTTATATTATTTCATCAGTGTAAAAATTTTCTAAAGAAACTTCCTCTGTTAATACACATTAGCATGTGTTGTGAAATATATAGTTTTAGAGCTCAAAGGGCACTGAGAGGTTGAATGACTTGAAACGGGGTCCGAAGTTGGACTTAAATACAGGTCTTCTAGTACCAACAAGGGGTCTCTATCCACTAAGTCATGCTATACCTTTACATTGATACCCTTGCACAAAATTGGTAGAATGACTTTAAAAAAGGTTAAACGATATTAACACTATCTAAAGATACTTCCATTTCAAATCTCTAGTTTGCAAATTCTGGAAGAAATTTATTTCTGATTATGAATAACTGAATTTTAAAAAAAACTTGTTTTTTTGTCATTAACACACTTCTTTTGAAGGGCCATGAAATTAAACAGAAATCATTCTATCTGGCACAGAAATATTTCTTTACTTTAATAACAAATATATTTTACTCCTAACAGGCTTGAACTTGTATAATATCAATTTTAAGCTCTGCCCAAACTTGTTCAAACTAAAATATTAAAAAGCAAGAAGCTTGAAGTAAATACTATAGCAAGTTTTTAAAAGTTTGTTAGGTGGTTTTTCATAATTATTGCAAATTAGATGTATCTTCTTCCTTTTTTTGAAGTTGAACAACTCCCTTTCATTGAGTTCTTATTGTTCAGTCGTTTTTAAGTAATGTTCAAATCTTTGTGACCCCATTTGGGGCTTTCTTGGTTAAGATACTAGAATGGTTTGCCATTTCCTCCCTGGCTTCAGGTCTGGTGCTTCAGATCTATTCCACCCAGCTGCCCATTTTTTAAGTATCTGTTGCTATATGTGCCAGGCACTCTTCTAGGCACTGGAGCTATAAAGAAAAAAATGAAACAAAACTTGCCCTCAGGGAGTTTACTCCCTATCAATGGAGATAACATATACACAGATCAATCTATGCAAAACAAATATAAAGGTATTTTTTGGGGGGGGGGGGTTTGGAGAAGGTACCAATAGATGGAGAGAATCAGAAAAGATGTGCTATAGAAATGAGCCCAACAGCTAAGTTTTGAAGTAATTTATAGATTTCTTAGAGGCAGGAGCATAAGAGAATATGTTGCAGGTATGGAGGACAGCATGGGAAAAGATCAAGAGAAGAGATATGTATGAAGGAGATTTATTTTAATATACATATATGTGTGTATACATACATACACACATATATGTATATAATCATTCTGACAGCTCTTTGAAAGGCAGATTGGAGAGGGGAAGGTTTGAGATGGAGAGACCAATTAGATTAGGAGATGATTGCAACTGCCCAGGTGAGAGGTCACGAGGGGGGAGGGTGTTGGGGGAGGGGTTAATTAAAGGGGTAGCCATGTCATTGTAAAGAAGGTGTCAAACCTGAGAGTTGTTAAAGTAGAATCAATAAGATGACAACTGAATTGAATATATGGAGTGAGAGGGAGAATAAAGAGTCAAGAATGACTCTTTCACTGAATGGGCTTTACTTCACTCTAAATGAGTACCTGAAAAGGCCTTTGCCAGAAGGCCTTTGGACCAGAGTCTCCCATTGCATCCTGGGCCATCTCCAGTCATCCTGATAAATATCTGGTCACTGGATCCAGATGGCTCTAGAGGAGAAAGTGAGTCTGGTGACCTTGAACAGCCCTCCCTCACTCAAATCAAAGTCAACTTAAAGTTGTTTCATCATTTTCCTAGTTCCGTGATCCTCTTCAAAAATGAAGAACAAACCCAACAACAATAACTTGTGATTATAACTCACTTTACAAGAATAATGCTCATCTTTAAAATAACCCTGTGTGGTAGACAATACTAATATCCCTACTCCTGTTTTAGAACTGCAGAAACTGAGTCTCAACAGTTTAACTACTTATCCATAGCCACAGAGCTAATAAGGGTCTGAGTTGGAATTTGCCTCTCTTCACAATGCAAATTGAGCAGCAATTTGTTCACAAGTTGGCTTTATTGTCTTATTGGCACCAGTTTGCAGAGAACCAGAGAATATATCCTGATAATCAAAAGTTAATTACACCTAGGGGATGCAGCAGTCATTCATTAGAAAGTTTTTTCCTATTTTAAGATTTTGCTCTGTAAAGAATTTTAAACAGCCTTTGAAGTTCACTTTTTTAGGGTCCTACAAAGTAGAAAAAAAAATTTGTACTTTTAAGTTCAGACAAACCAAAGTCATTTGTACTCTTCTTCATAGACTGTCAGAAGCTGTTGTCATGACTTATGTCAATGGAAATTTGTGAAGTCATAATAATACAATAAACTCAATGTCAGGTCTACTGATAGGCTTATGCTTTGCCCCAGAAATACAAAAGTAAGCTAATTCCCAATAAAAACAAATATTTCATAAATGATACATTAAGCTAGCAAGTATAAGACAATTGTAATCATGAAGCTATCGTTAATCAATGATACACTCCTCTCACAATCTAAGCACAAGTTAGAATGAAATAGAAATTATTTATTCTGCAAGTAACAAATAAGATATTGAATTCAAATCTTCGATAAAATTGCCACTATACTTTCAGTAAATTGAAGAAAAAGTACATTAGCCTAAATCATATGGTGTTAACCCTATAAAATCTTATGTGCATCTTATTTTTAATACTAATAATATGTTGAAAATATGAAAGGAATATTCCCAAAATTTATTAAGTGTTACTGTACGTTCTCTAAAGCTGGCCTATAGAAACCAAGGAAATGTAAACTTGAGCCAATTAGTTGGACAATTCAAACTAGAGAATTTGAGGTTGGCTCAATTACCTGGTAGAAGGGGCCAATATCATTTTGGCATAATAGAAATGAGTTCCAGAATAGCTGATAGTCACCAAGAGAAACTTTGTAAATGGAGAGATTGAAATTGAATGCCTCTGAGAGGAATTAAATAGGAAAGATAGTGAGTTGTCTAACAAATCAATAGTAGATCTCAGTGGTTTCTAATTAACAGCCTTTCTTTCCAGTCTCTGACCTGTTATAATCTCTTATGTAATGCACAGTCAATTCAATTTGTTTAAACAAATTCAGCAAAATAAATACTGTATACAAGTTGCCATTGCTGCTTGATGCTGTTTGTTTTTTCGTTCTTGAGAAGGACCATGGCATGAGGGAGGTGATGCCATGATATACAAATGAATTGGATTTAAGTGAGGGAGGGCTGTGCAAGGTCACCAGCCTTGCTTTCTCCTCTGGAGCCATCTGGGTCTAGTGGTCAGATAGGGATCAGGATAACTAATAACAGGAGATGGCCTAGAATGCAGTAAAGGACCTTGGCCTTTTTAAGCTAAGGTCTTTAACAGGTCTCAGTTTGACGAAGGCAACACCCATTCAGTGATTAAGGCAAGACTAAGCACTAGATATACCAGTTACACTAACACACAGCCCAGAAACCAGCACTTGGAGTCAGAAGACCTACATCTGGAGTCCAGCATAGGCCATTATTAATCATATTACCTTGGGCAAGTCATTAAACCATAGTTTCCTCATCTATATAATATAAGGATTAAAATATACCCATTTCCCCTACTGCAAGGCTATTATGAGGACCAAATGGCATTCACGTAAAAAATTTGTAAGTTTTATGTGTATGTGTATATGTCAAGTTTTAAAAATTATGATCTAGTAGGGCAATATACAGAATACAGACATAATATGCAAATTAAAATATGTTTGATGTAAAAAAGATTCAGAAAGCATCATTTGTGCAAAGTTTCTTTCCATATTTCTTCTAATGTCTTTCTGGATAAGTTTTTTATTGGAAGAACCAATTCAATGAAGCATACTAATTTTCAGGTAGGAAAAAGTGGAAGAGAGGTATAAAAGGCTATTTTGATTTTAGAAAAGTGCCAGTTTTAATGAGACTGGATGAAAATTTAAATAAAATGAACTCCAGGAAGTAGAGCTTCTATATAAAAGAATCAAAAGGAAACCAAAATAATCACTAAATAGAAGCAAATAGGGATTATACTATGCTTATAAGAGTTCTCATTGTTGGTTAAAATATAACAAGGAATCTATTATTTCTGAGGATTTTTTGATTGTCAGAACTTTTCATCTAGTACTAATAGTAGTACTAGTAGTAATATAATAGTAGTAGTTGTAATTGTTACAGATTTAAATAGTGCTTTAATATTTGCTAAACACTTTATAAATATCTCAGTTGATCCTCATAACCACCCTGGGGGAGGGGGAGAGAGGGAGAAGGAGAGGGAGAGGGAGAGAGACAGAGAGAGAGACAGAGAGAGAGACAGAGAGAGACAGAGAGAGAGAGACAGAGAGAGACAGAGAGACAGACAGAGAGACAGAGAGAGAGAGAGACAGAGACAGAGAGAGAGACAGAGAGAGAGAGAGACAGAGAGAGAGAGACAGAGACAGAGAGACAGAGACAGAGAGAGAGAGAGACAGAGAGAGACAGAGACTATTATTATCCCCGTTGTACAGGTGAGGAAACTGAGGGAAAGAAATACTAAGTATCTTGCCAGTCAGTATGGAGGCCAGATATGAACACAGATCTTACTGATTCCAAGTCTAGCGCTGTATCCACTGAGCAACCTAGCTGCCAATAATAGGTGTCAAATGCTTATTGTTATTGTTGTACCTTTATAGCCCTTTATTTTCTATTTTTAAAAAAATGTGTGTTGTGTTAAAGGGTTTGATAGTGAGAGCTAAGTTTTAAGTCACAAGATTTTAAAGTTTGATTTTAAATGCTTGAACACTTAGTAGTTGTGTGACCCTGGATTGCTGTCCTAACATCTCTGAGGCACCAAATGGTGGTTAAAGACATTTGTCCTATCCTTCTCACAGGTTTCATATAAGGAAAACACTTTAATGTGAACTTTTATACTTGAGAGGAACAGGGTCAATGTTTTAGTGAAATGCTTCTTGAATTAATTCAAAGGCTTTATTTACTGAAACTGTATTTACTGAGTAACACCTGTGTCTTAAAGAAATGTTGACATGTCTTCTAGCATTCCAGGCTTGGGCTGGGTTTATCTCTGTCTTCACTACTTAAGGAAGGGTTTACAAAGTAAATTAATAACATAAACAAGTTGGCAGAGGCATGCTTTAATCTTCTTAAAGGAATGAGCTGTATTCAAAGACTTTGGCATATTAATTATTTGCATGCAAATGAATTCTATTAATTTCAAATTGACCTTATCTAATTCATTGAAGTAGGTCTAACAGGAGGCATTCTGCGAACAATTTCTGTTACTCTATATACTGGAAAGTAATAAAATTGCATTTAAAAAAAAACAAAAAATATTCTATAATTTGGTCTTTCCTGATTGAGATAGGTCTTACCTCCAATTTTTCTTATCTTGTGAGACTTTCAAATAGGGTCAACTTAATAAACCTAGTAAAGTTCCTTTGATGTGCAAAGCACCTTCCTAGGCACTGGTTATACACAGACAAGAAAGAGAAATTGTCCCTGCTCCTTAAGGAATTTACATTTTACTAGAACATTGAGGTCTTTAAAATTGATTAGTCTGAACAGATTTTCTTTAAATGGGTTTATACAATAGGAGTTGAATTTTCTTTCCTTTTGAAATTATAAACTCTCTTCCAATATTACACTTTCAGTTCTGGGAAATTAAGCACAGACCTCTATAACCTTAAAATTAATGGTAAAAATAAGAGTGATAATTAATCATTTCACTCTAGATGTTCTTCAAGATTTAATACACTTAAGAAGTTAATACCATCAACTTTCACAGCGTTCTTGAGTCATAAATAAATGATCGCTTGATTAAAACTTACTGGACATTTTGCTTCATTTTGCTCTCTGTCAAAGAGGACCTAATAATTATTATACTCTTGTTAAAAGCTGAAAATTAATATATGTATAGAAATAGCTATACAAGGAAAATGCCTCTATTTGTATACATGAACAAAGAGAAAGAAGAAATTACCTACATCAGGCATCACATCAATATGGTTAACTGAAATTTGCCAAAATTTTAAAAGTCCAATAAACCTTCAGAAGATTGCTAGAAAGTTCATTTTTCTTAGTTGTTTGATGGAAAATTATAAATGTCCTTTAACACTTTACCAGAGTCATCAAAGAACAGATGGGTAGAGATCTGCTTATCCACAGATACCTATGGCTAATAATATCTGCATGGATTTTTCACTGGTATAACAAAAAATAACAATTTTGGCAGTGGATTCTTGGTAAAAAAAAATGTAGCTATAGCCTGAATGAAGGGAAACTCCTTCTGTTCCATAACTTGTATCTATTGAAAACAGGTGTATTGTATCTATTGAAAAATAGGTCCTATTCTCTAAGTAACTGACTTGTCTATTTTAAACTCACCTTGTTTGATAAGTGGGCTAGAATTTCTGGAATATATGTTATTCAGTCACTGATTGTCATTTAGGAACAGGAATTCATATGTTTCTGGCAATCTAACTAGGTGGCTGAGAATAATTTGCTTATCAGCCCAGGTGATGAATTTGATACCCATGTATCAATTTCTTCTACGACTAGTGACTCTAATTCTAATTCAGCTTCCCATAAAACAGATGCTTATTGTTAATTACAAACATTGACAAGTTAAAGCGTGCATAGATATATGCAATGTTAGTTTATCTTTGTATGGCCAATGCCTAATGTAATGCTTTGCGTATTAGTATTTCCTAAGTTTTGTTTGGAGGCAGCTGGGTGGCTCAGTGGATAATGTCGGGACTTATGTTGGGAAGACCTGAATTCAAATCCAACCTTAGACACTCACAAGCTGTGTGACCTGGGGCAAGTCATTTAACCTCTGTTTGCCTAAATCCACTGGAGAAGGAAATGGCAAACCATTCCAGAGTCACACAGAGTCGGATGTGACTGAACAACAAACAGGAAATTTTGAATAATTGGTTGAAACAAATTGAATTGACTGTGTATTGGAGGGGTTGATGTAGAAGGTCAGAAAAAGCTTCTAGACAGGTCAATAGCCAGTTAGTCGGAAATCATTGAGCTTTCTTTTGGAATATGGGTATCTTCAATCTTTTCCAGTCACTCTCTTTCTCCTTCCACTAGATATAACTTATTTTTAGAATCTGCTTCATCTATACTCAGCAAGCTGGAGGCAGGAGAAGGTGAAATCTCTATGTATAGAGAGAGTAAAGCAGCAGAAACCCTACAAGGCTGCACAGTCCACAGCTTTTACTCCCATATTTTGGCCTAGAGGAAAAAAGTAACCACATTTGCACTTTATATTACTGTGCTTTCAGTTAACAAGTTAACAAAATATATGCCCTAAAATGTTCTCTTTCCTTTTTCTCTGCAACACCAAATCTGAGCAAGATTCTAACAATTTTTCAACTTACCACATATCCTACTTGTCACTACCCTTCTCTCTGGCTTTCCATTGATCATAAGAGAATACACAAATCAGAAGCTACTATGATCAATCACTTTTTCTAAACCAATATACATATGTAAACATTTGCATCATACACATTGTACGGGTAGACATTAGCTTTGCCAACTAACTGTGTATAACCATTTCTTCATATTCCATGATGATACTGTAAATTAGTTGAGTGACTTATCAAATAGGTATAGCTCTTCTGTGACTTGTTATCTGGCCCTATACCTGAAGAAGATGATGACAACACAATCTAGTCTTAGTCCTTATCAGAACTATAGAACTATCTTTCTAACACAAAGCATGTTGCCTAGTACCATTAGTATACACTGAAGGGTACAGAAATGCCATAGGAGTCTCTAGAGCTAAACTACCAGGCTTTTATTTAAGAGTTTATTCTCCTTCCATTATTTAAATTGGTTTTGGGGTTATGGTACATAATCTTCATTTATAATGCATGTTTTTAAGCCCTTGTCTGGTTCAGACAGTCTTTGAAGCATTGGCACGTGGGTCTCTTTTTCCTTAGACTCCTCTAAAGTAAATTTCCATCAGTATACTTCTTTGTTGGGGAGTGAAAATTACTCACCTATATGTAATATGTGGTAGAGATTAAGTATCTTTATGCCCTATCTCAGTCCCCCAATTTGTACATAGGTGAACTGACCAGCCTCTAAACACCTAGTTATGCAAGAGCTTTATAATTAACTGCTCACCAAAAATTTCAGCAAAGCTCTCTCAATTTGTCAAAGGGTTTGACCAATACAAGTTTGGCATCATATGATCTTTTTCTTTTCTGTTAGTATTCTTTTTGACAGAAGTTATAACTAAGTGATAAGTTTCTTTCCACTTCTCCCTTAACTAAGAGGTGTCATGGTTTAGAATATCAGCAGTCTCTCTCTCCCCAGAGACTCCAAAACAGAAATCAATAGGTAAGTATGACTGATATCAAAAGTCAGAAGGTGGGTGTAAAACCTGTGACATTGCTCATAGTAGAGTAGTACATATGTACAATGAAAGCCAGATCTTAAGTCTTCTGAAATTCTTGCTCTATCTACCACTACTATGTTCATCAGTGTGCTAATGAAACTCAAATCATAGGTCCCCTTGAGAAGGGTAAGATGTAGTTCTAGACTTCTCGATGGAAGCCAAAGCTAACATCTCCTTGAACAACAAGTTTTAAAAGGGACTACCTTGGTCTGAATGAATCTTGGTAAAAAAAAATCCATGCATACACTGAGAGATACTACTCTCATAACACTTCAGCAACTGTAGAAGATCTTGGTTGACTTGATTTTTTATATTTTGTATAAGTATATATATATATATGTGTGTGTATACATATATAATAAAATAATGAACCATTAATAATATTTATTGCAATAACCTGCTTGTTGATCTGCCTGCTACAAGTATCTCCCCACTACAGTCCAACCTCTATTGGGTTAGCAAAATGAGTTCCCTAAAACCTAAGTCCAACCATTTTATATAACAAACACATCTCACTCTTACTGGTGAAATCTGTAGTCGTGTTAAGCCAGTTAAATCTATTCCTCGGTAGTTTTAGATCCTCTCTTGACCTACGTGTTCCAAACTATCAGTTATGATTATCATGGAGACAGGGAGATATGGACTGGGTAGCACCAACTACTTACTTGAACACAGGGAGGGACCACTGACAGAGCAGTCCAGTACTCCATTGCACAGCTCCAACTTGTCTTAGTAGTAAGATCCCTTATCTTAATAGTAATCAATTGTTTTAATAGTAAGTTCCCTTCAAAGGGGCTGAAACTTTAATTGTCTACTGTCTCTACTTAGCATCTATTCACTTTCAAAGTGCTTTAATGACTATCTTCTCCCTAGTCATCTGCAGACAACTGAAACAAAGAAGACATATTCAACGAAATGAAGTTGACATATTCTATTGGGATACTGTCTTCTTTACTGAACTAATTCCCAAATGTACTGCCATTTCTTGTAACAGCTCCTTGGGTATCACATATAGCTGTCATGCTTCCTTAGTGTATTAGCAGAGTTTTGTTGTTTCATAGCCTTTGGGACAGGGCATTAGTCTTCCCTATCTATAGTAGTATATGCTGAATTGTTAGTTGCTAGTGCTACAACCCACTGTTGGTAAGCAGCACTTAATTTGGTATGAGTAAAAATATGTCAGTGGATTATTTCTTGTCCATGTTTATGAGATTTTCACCAATATGCACTGTTATTGAACTTCTCAATGACAGTCGACTTTAAAGATAAAAACTTCAGCTTATGTATTGGATAACAAATTCCATCATTATTCGAGTCTCTCCAGGCTAATTCAACTAATTTCTGGTGAACATTATTCTTGGTACAGAACTAATCCAAAACCCTATGAATATGCATCTGTGTTTCACAAAAAAATCTTTTCTTGGGTATGCATAAACCAATAGTGGTACATATGTGAGAAAGTTGACTAAATCTTTGGAAGCTTGTTCTTATCTGTCAATTCAGTGATCTCTTAAGGACTCTGTGAATTTTAAGACATTTAGATATTTCTGCCTTTGTGTCTTTCCTTTAATATGTACTTGAGTGAAATCTTTTAGCCAAAGCAGCAGAATCTTTAATAGATTTATTATTATAACCACCAAGACCTAGAAAAGTGCTGAGGTCTTGAAGGTTCTTTGGATATGGCCACATCTAGAGTGCTTCTATATTCTCTGGGTCTATGCTAACATCTTATTGAGATACTATATGACACATATTTGACAGAGTTTCTGACAAACTGACATTTGTCATTTGAAAGGTTTAGTACATTTTCCTCTAACCAAGTCAACATTTTCTTCCATCTTTCCTCTTATCCTTCCATGGTCTTCTCAAAGATGATGATTTCACTAGGTTATTCCAAAATTATAGGTAATTTATATCTGTAACTACTTTTTTCTCAGTTTTCTAAAGTGCTAGCCTTGGGACTTATACTCTAACAGGTAAAAATCCATTTCCATCAATGAAAACAGTCTTTTCCCTATCTTCCTCTCCTATAGGAATTTGATAAAAACCACTACATAGGTCCAATACTGACTGTCTCACAAATCATCCAAGACATCTTACATGGTTATCTAGTCCATTTTGTTGTTTTGGGGTTTTGGGGGTTCAAAATCTAGTAGTCTACGCACGTCTGTATCTTTTCATTCTTTGATATGATTCTGATATGACTTTGATATGACATGTATATGGTGATATACATGATCTGCCGAATTGTGTGATGATACCATTGACCAGCAGGTTCTTAATGATTTCTGACTTTATCCATGTTAGAAAAAGGTATTTTACTAGATCATTCCCTGAATTATCAGGAGTCAATAAACTGGATCCTGCAGGGGTGCCCCTCTGGTACATTCTATAAGAATACCCCTGACTTTTTGCTGACATTCTGCCAATACATCTCCTTCTAATTCTTACAGTACTAGAGTGTTATCAAAATCAAATTTCTCTGGATCCACAAATGGTGAAGAATGTCAGTGCTACTGATTTTTACTCCTTGACTATCTCTTTGTAAACCACTGCACAAGTTGCATGGGGATAGCCAACCCATGGAAATATTTAATCATAGCTTGTAGTATTTTGCTAATACTTCAGCATCTTGGAGCTGGGAAAAAAAAAATAACTGCCACTCTGTTGATAGTTCTGTACACATCCAAGTCAGAGACCATTGTTCCATTGATACCATTGACTTCCTTAAGAAATTTTAAGATTACTCATATATTCCAAGTATGGGTAGTTTTTGTCACCTAGTTCTCCCAGACCAAATCCTTCTGGAACATGTGAAGTTATTTTACTTAAATTATTCTCATAAGATAACTGAATCACAATGATCTTTTGTGCTCTACTGTCCAAAACAAAAGTATAATACATAGACTCACAGTCATAATAACTTTTCTATAAAACCTTATGAGACAAGGTGAAAAAGAAAGAAAAGTGGCTTTTGTATGACTATCTTCTCTGCCTTTCTAGTTTTCTCTTTATTGTGATCATGTGTCAGGCTGGAGTGACCTCCATTCCTTTGTCCCATAATCTTTCAATTTGTCCATTGGTCCATACATCACCAGGTTTTTGGTCAGTCTCTTTGGTCTACTCTGTAACTGTAGGACAGTACCCCTGATTATTTTCCATGACCATATACAATACAATGTTACTGAAATAATTAGGGTTATAAATTCATGAGACATGGTATCTTATTGGGCCATTGCCACATACTAAAATATTTTCCTGTATTTTGCAAATTTGTCACAGTATCAAGGTATTGTACGAGTATATCAGTAATAGAGATGTCCTCCAGCTTGAGCCAGTGCTGTAGGTCTTTGTCTGTTTCGGTGAGCACAATCATTTCTACTTTTTTAGTCTTCATTTAACCAGACTTGTCTGGTATCTTTCCACCCATACCAAGAACTGAGATAGTGGTTCCCCTTTGTGTTAAACGACATTGCCAAACTCTGAAAGCACCATTCCTCCAATAGACCAGAGTCACCAGATGACTCCAAATATTTGAAGCATCCCTAACTCCAGAGTTTCTTTCCTTTAGACTCACAGATATCTGGAGACCCATCAAATAATTCATTTTGTTTCTGTCAGCCCTTTAGTAGCTCTCTTGCATATCCTGGCTTAGATATCTAAGTATTCTTCCTCCACAGAGGAGGCCTCCATTCCCGAGAAAGCTTTTGTATTGGACTCTCTTATGTTCTCTGAAAGGAGGTTATTTGTCTGGGACTGTGTGTGTGTGTGTGTGTGTGTGTGTGTGTGTGTGTGTGTGTGTGTGTGTG
>NW_027187284.1:1018539-1068262 GCF_028583685.1 Petaurus breviceps papuanus | reverse complement strand
GTGTGTGTGTGTGTGTGTGTGTGTGTGTGTGTGTGTGTGTGTGTGTGCGCGTCACACACACGCTTATATTAAGTGATCTGGCCTCTGATATAGTTGAACTATATCTTTTGACTCTTGTGGACTTTGGGCCCTTTTTAGGGCTGATGGTTTTGTGCCATATTTATAACTATGCTTCTCTTTAAGCAGAAAAAGAGCTTTGATTTCTGGCATAGAGAATAAAAGTTTAGTCTCACCAACTCACCTACATAAAGGTTTCCCATTATAATGGCTTTAGTTTTGTCTTAGCTTCCTATATACATGACAAAACAAATATTTATCCAAATTTGTACCTCAGCATAACTATGCCATCATCTTTACTCAGCTTTGCTAAAGCATTTTTTTTCACCTCCAAGGGAAGATTTTAAGCCAGTTTCCTGGTATAGTCCCATACTTGGATTTTTGACTTGTCATCCGAATCTGGCAATTCCTGAACTTGCTCCAGAATAAACTCTTCTACAATCTACCATTTCTTGCATATACAACATTTGCTCTAAATATCAGTAATCCCTTATGGATTTTGATGTCCATAGTACAACTTTTCAAATTCCATGTAGTTTCAGAATAGCGATTAACAATGCCAATTTTACATGAACCACCTAACAAAACAATAGCCTTCTTGTTGTCTAAACTGCTAAGTTTTTCACCACTCCCATCTATCCTCTCCTCATCTGCCAAAATAATTTTCTTAAGGTACAAGTCTTACCATCTCTCTTCCCTTCTCAGTAAACTCCAGTGCCTCCCTATAACTTCCAGGAAAAAATATAAAATATTGTTGTTTAGTTGTTACTGTCATGTTCAACTCTCAGTTTGGAGTTTTCTTGGCAAAGATAGTGGAATAATTTGCTATTCCTTCTCCAGTTCATTTTACAGATGAGGAAACTGAGACAAACAGGGTTAAGTGACTTGCCCAGGGTCACACAGCTAGTAAGTATCTAAGGTCAGATTTGAACTCAAAAAGATTAATCTTCCTGATGCCAGGCCTGGCACTCTATCTACTGCACCACCTACTGGCCATAATATAAAATACTCTAGTGTTTAAATTTGTCCTTTCCAGTTTTCTTATACTTATTCTGCTCTACACACTTAATCATCCAGCAACACCTGCCTTCTTGCCATTCATATAAGATACTCCACCTCCAGACTTCCTGCATTTTTTATGGCTATCCCCCCATTCTTGGAATGATCTCCCTCCATACTTATTCCTTGTTCCACTACCTTCCTTCAATTCTCTGCTTAAATCCAATTCACTTGCAAGTCATGGCCTCACCTCCCTAATGTCATGATCCTCTTCCAGAACAAAGGACAAGCAAGAACAATAAAACCCACCTTCTAAAATAGACCTTTCCCAATATGTTCCTCCCCCAGATTTATACTTCTAGTATCTTTTCCCTGAAATCTTTCATTTACTCTCAATATATCTTTTACATATTTAGGTGTTTGACTGTTGTCTCCCCCATTGGAATGTAAGCTCTGGAGGGTCGGGGTCTTCATTTTTTTTTCTTTTTATCCCCAGATAAAACCATAATGCTTTACATATAGTAACTGAGCTAATAAATGCTTGTTGAATAATTGACCTAAGGAAAATGAACAAGTGATTTAGTCTTATATTATACAAGACACAGTAAAGAAGTACTCTAAAACAATTGAAATGTAGCAAGAAACAGTAGAGGAAATGTGCAAATTAGTAGCAATAACAGCAACTGCATTATACTCTTCCACCTAAATAACCATTAGCATCATAGTTAACTCCATTAAATAACAGGTATTTATATGCTAATGCAACAGAAGAATGCACTCAATTCTGCTTAGTGAAGGCAATACTCTGAAAGCTGTGAAAACCCAAACAGAAAACAACTGGATGACAGGATCCAAAAAAATCCTTGACAAGCCAGAATATTTGGCCATATTTAAGATGATGAAATTTTGTAGGGATAAATATAAATTCTTTCACTTGAATTAAAAATAAATCAGTTCCCCATGAAAAAGATAGGGACATATGGAAAGAAATTTGTCTAAAAAAGATGTGGGGAGTTTTGGTTGATGGTTAGCACAAATACAACTCAACTATGTGATATGGCAACCAAGAAAAACTAATTTGATGTTGGGATTTTGTTATTGTTGCTCTGTTGTGTCTGACCATTTGTGATCCTATTTGAGATTTTCTTGGCAAAGATGGTGAAGTGGTTTGTTAATTCCTTTTCCAGCTCATTTTACAAATAAGGAAACTGAGGCAAACAGGGTTAAGTGACTTGCTAATGGTCACACAGCTAGTAAGTGTTTGAGGCTGAGTCGAACTCAGTTCTTCCTGACTTCAGGCCTGTCACTCTATCCACTGAGCCACTTAGTTGCCCTTACATAAGCAACTGAATAATGTTAAAAACAGCATTACCAGGACTAAGGAGTTGACCTGCTGTATTCTGCCCTAATAAGGACCTCTCTCTCTCAAGAATTATATTTAATTTTTGGTTCTACATTTTAGGAACGACATTTATAAGATTAAGACTATCTGGAGAAGGGTGATCAGAATGGCAAAGGACCTGGCAAATATGCTATATGAATATCATTGAAGATCCCAGACATGTTGAACCTGGAGTAAATTTAAGGATGAAAATGATAGCTGTCTTCATATTATCTGAAGCTATCTGTGAAAGAAAGATTAGATTAGATTAGACAAAGATTAGATTCATCCTGTTTGTAATAAATGTTTACTCCAAGTGGTCATGGGATAAAAGGACAAAAGAAGGAGCCATGTGTATAAATTTTGTAAAGTGATAAATTTAGGTTCAAACAAAACAAACAAACTTCCCAAAGTGGAACTTCCCGCCAGCTCAGGAAGCTATGCTTTACTAAGTGATCTTCTAAGACTCCATGACTTATTTTCAGCATTTATTAAGCAACTACTATGTTTGTGCCAAAGCACTGTGCTAAGCACTTTATCTGATGCTTAAAACAATGCTGGTCATTACAATTATTATCCTTACTTTATAGTTGGAAAAACTGAGGCAGACAGATATTAAGTGACTTGCTCAAGTGTTTTAGTTCCAATGCAATATTTACAGCACCCATGATCATGATAAAGACTGTGACTATAAATATTCCTGCATGGTGCTTGATCACAAAATATAAGAAACTCTCTATATAGAAGACAAAAGCAAAGCATTTATTTAGACACCAGAACACCAATTCCCAAAACTAGTAAGCTGATTCCATCATAGTAGTAAAGTTAACAAGTCATAACAACACAGAGAGCCACAACTTCCTTTAGCCTTCCCACAAATCAATATTAGATCAATATTTACTCATGAGCTTATCTTACTCCTTGCTAAGCATCCTCTCCCCCAACTATCTAGTCTATTTCTGATTCTCAGCTTCCTGTGGGCTCTGCTCTAGCCTTTAGCAAGCTCCTCCCATCACAGGCACTTTCAACCTATTGGGGGCAGAGTTTACTTTGAAAGCAGAGGAGGTCTTCAAATTCCCCCTAGACCTATTAAGGGGGTAGGGAAGATCTTCAAATTCCCATTCCCATTACATGGTCATATAGCTAGTAAGTATCTGAGTCTAGATTTGGACTCAGATCTTCATGACTCCAGGCCCGGCATTCTATCCACTGCTGCCTCCTGTGATAAATGTATAAGACATTCTATATAGCTTCTGGTGGCTTTGAAAATCCATTGAAGTTCTTACACATCTATTAATAAGAAATCTCTAGTTAGGTCTAATGCCCAGCCACAGTTTAAGGTTCCATCAGGATTAGATAAGGGAACTTGTTGTGAATGGGATTCTCTGGAGTGATTACCAGATATGTGATTACCAGAAATAACCTGGGCCTACTTTGTGCTATATGCATTCTCAAAAGCTACTTGATATTCATTTAGCCATTTAATATTATGCAGTTTTATTAATAGTTGGATAGAGCGCCATGTTAAATCCAAAGCCAGCGAAAATATTTATATTCGACATGGTATGTACCCTTTACAGCATAGTTGGGAGATTAATACACAAACAGATGACTTCGATTCATGTGATCAGTTAATAAGAATTTATTAGGCACCTACTATATGCCAGGCACTGTGCCAAGTGTTGGCAATTAAAAAAAAAGGCAAGGGCACATCTTTGTTCTGAAGGAGCTTACAATCTAATGGAAGAGACAAACATTCAAACAAATACATACAAAGCAAACTATATTCAGGATAAGTAGGAGATAATTGACATAGGGAAATTTCTGGAATTGAGAAGCTTTGGGGAAAGGCTTCCTATAGAATGTGGGATTTTAATTGGAACTTAAAGGAGGACAGGGAAGTCAAGAGGTAGGAGGAGGAAGAACATTCCAGGTATGGGGCACAGAAAGTAAAAATACCTGGAGCTGAGAGATGGAATGTCTCATTCAGAGAGTAGCAAGGAGGCCAGTGCCATTGAATCAAACATTATGGGGGTTGGGGGGGGGGTGGTGATATATAAGAAATCTAGAAAGGAAAAAGTGGGAGGGGTAGATTATGAAGGGCTTTAAATTTCAAACAAGGGATTTTATATTTGATCTTGAAAATGATAGGGAGCCACAGGAGTTTATTGAGGAGGGGAGAAGTAACATGGTTGAACCTGTACTTTAAGAGATAATCACTTTAGCAACTGAATAGAGTACAGACTGGAGTGGGGAGAGACTTATGGCAGGCAATCCAGCCAGCCAGCTACAGTCAAGGAATAGTCAAGGTATAAGGAGGTAAATGCCTGCACCAAGGTGGTGGTAGTATTAGAGGAGAGAATATTTTAAGAAGTCACAGAAATGAAATTGACAGGTCTTGATAATATATTGGATATAGGATCAGGGTAAGAGATGGAGGACTTGAGAATAGCACCTAGGTTGTTATACCTGGGCGGTTGAGAAGATGAGATGGTAGTGCTTTAACAGTATGAGCTAAGTTTAGAATTTGGGATAGGATTTGAGAAGGAAGATAATGAGGTTGATTTTTGACATGTTGAATTTAAGATGTTTACTGGATACCTAGTTTGAGATATATAACAAGCAGCTGGAACTGCAAGGCTGGATATCAGCAGAGAAATTAAGGCTAGGTAAGTATATTTAAAAATGATCAGCATAGATGGGATAATTAAATCTAAGTGGGCTAAGAAGATCACCAAGTGAAATAACATAGGACAGAACCTTGTGTGATACCTGTAGTTAACAGGCATGACCACGATGATCCTCTAAAGAAGAATAAGCAGAAATGGTAAGAGAGGAGGAAAATTAGGAGACCATATTGTCCTAAAAACCTTGAGGGAAGGGGCGGCTAGGTGGTGCAGTGAGTAAGATCACTGGCCCCAGAGTTGGGAGGACCCAGGATCGGTTCTGGCCTCAGATACTTAACAACCTCATACAAAAAAAAAAAAAAATGGGCCATGTAACCTTGGGCAGGTTACTTAACCCCAATTGCTTAAAAAAAAAAAAAAACCTAGAAGAAAGAGACTATAAAGGAGAGGAGTGTGATCCACAATGTCAAAGGCTACAGAGAGGGTAAAAAGGATAAAGATTGAGAAAAGGTCATTGGATTTGGCAATTATGGGATTCTTGGTAACTTTAGAGACAGAAGTTTCAGCTGAAGATTAGGTTGGAAATCAAATTCTAGAGAGTAAAGAAGAGGAAGAGAAGAGGAAGTAGAGTAATCTATTCCACATGGCCTTTTCCAGAAGTTTAGCCATAAGTTAAGAAACACATGGAATGATAGTTAGCAGGAATGGAAGGATAAAGATATATATATATTTTTTTTTTTTTTGAGAATGAGAGAAACATGGGAATATGTATCACTTAAAATCTTTGAACCTGACCTCCTCTATAAAATAGGGCATTAGACAAAATGACCTCTATGGCTTTTTTAGCAATATATTTCTATTCCTATGAGCTATTATAATCTTTCTTCTAAATTCTAGTTTCTTATTGCCAACTGTCTATTAAATATCCTTACCTAGACACTCCAATATATTACATATATGTGTGTGTGTGTATGTTTGTTTGTATCTCTGTGTTAAGACCTTTTTTGTATGGTGATATGGCGATAATGAATCAGAAAGGATAGATGTGAACAATGTTTTTGAGGAGAAATCGATACACTTTGGTCATTGGTTCGATATGAAAGGAAAAAAAGAGGCAAGAACCAAAGATAACCCAAAGGTCATGTGGAAGGCCTGGTCATTAGAGGTGGGAATAGACTAGCCAGAATGTCATTTAGGGGAAGAAAAAAGTAAGATAAGAAATCATTTAACACATATTCAAGTTGGGTTGCCAGAGATATGGATGTATAGAAAATACATATATATGGGCATGCAGACAACTGGTACTCCAAGTCTGAAGTTTGGATGGTAGGTCAGAGCTAGACCTAGATTTAGGGAAATCCACTGCATAGATTCATGGTAAACAATGAGATTGCCATTGGAGAAATCATAATGGGAAAAGATAAGAGAGCCAAAGATAGGAAGAGAGCAAGGAGGTAGTGGAGACAGAAGACTAGTTACAGAGATATGAGAAGAACCAGGAAAATGTGGGTAGGTAAGAGTGGAAAGAAAATATCTAGCTAAGAAGGAATTGTCAAGACTAGGAAATGCTGCATAAATATCAAGGAAGATGAGGACATGATAAGGTCTTGGTCATTAGGAAACAATTACTAGTCTTTGATAAAACAAAATTTCTTATAGACAGGACAAAAGTCAGATTGCATGAGGTTCACCCATTTGATCTCAGAGTAATATTGCTCTGTAGAAAAAGCCATGATTTCTGTGGATCCTTTTAACTCTTATTCTATGCTCCTATAATTATAAGAGTTAGGGCAGGTATTCTAATTCTGTAGATGAGGCATTGGCACACAGTGTTTTGTTTTCAGGAAGATCTGGGTTTGATTGTTGCGACTTTTATGTACTAGATGTGTTACCATAGACAAGTAATCTAATTTTCTAATACCCAAGTCACTTCCTTTTCAGTGCCTCAGGTACCTCTTTAAGACTATAAATTACAAATGAATTGCTTATCCACATCTGTGGGAGAAATTTCCTGGAGCTCTTCCAATATAATTGCAGTTCTGGGCAGCAGGTTGGGATAATGGGCTTATATTCAAAGTCACAGAGATGATAAGTAATAGAGTCAGAAGTAGAATTCAAGTCTTCTCTCTTCCCACTATGACACTTGCCTCATGATTCTCCCAGGAGTATTGGAATTTAAATAAAACCTAGAGATTTAAGACAAATTAATGATTCCAGAAGTATACTATATCATGTATCAGTGAAGATGGGGCAAAAAGTTTGTTGATTAGCGCACTTCCCTTAGAAATCAATCATGAGAGTGACTGTAGATTCCCTTTAGGCATATGAATGTACATGAAACTGCAACTGACACAGGATGTAATGACAAGCACACTGTACAAAACAATATATTTGTAGCTTTCCTTTTATATTTATGCAAATCTTCTACCACAATACTATTCTACTTCCTGAACGTTCATTAAGAACATTTATAATATAAATTATAACAAAACCAGTACTTAAACCAGGAAACTACTGCTTTGAGGGGAAATAGCTAAATGCATTGCAGTAATTCTAAAAATAAAATATCTAAGACTTAATTGCAGATGGGTAATGTTAAATATCATCCTTCCATAAACATTAAACTGAAGGTAAACAAAGAAATAACACTTCATGTGATGAATGCCAATATAAAGCATTTTTAAACAGTTCTGTCAAAAAAACAGCCTTGAGAATGTTTACATGCTTTCATTTTTCAATTATCTGAAGACACAAATACAAATTACAGCTTGTAAAATTTCAAATCCAAGCTTTTGAAATTAGTACAAAACATGCATAGTTTTGGAAGTAAAACATAACCAGGTTACGATTAAGTTGGTTATATCATATATTTATGCTAAAATGTGCAAAAAAAAACTAAAAGAAGAGGACTACAAAAAGTTTCTACTTTTTTATTTTTTTTTATTTTTTATTTTTTATAAAGCAATAGGGGTTAAGTAACTTGCTCAAGGTTACACGGCCAGTTATTTCTGGGTGTGGTGCTGAGTATCTGAGGCTGGATTTGATCCAGGTCATCCCGCACTGGAGCCGGTGCTCTTACTCGCTGAGAGTTTCTACTTTTTTAGAAAAAAGATGTATCATTTTTTTAAATCAGGGAAAATTGCTGTCATTAGCACAATGTCAGTGATAATATCATAGCAAATAGATTATCTGAAAATTCTCCATTTTATTGTGTACTTTACGTTATGTACTTAATCTTGAGATTACTATGACACAATACTATTAAAAATCCATGAAATCTTATGAAAGTCTTCAACTTTTTCCACTGTAGCTGAAGGCTAATTATAGAATGTACTTAATTATATATCATGTATGGGTAAGTACCTACTGCACTCACTATCTTAATGCATTGTAAAAGTACAAAGTGTAGCACATTTAGGAAAGAGATATTTTATGGTGTTTGTGAGTTTATTCCAGAACAAGATCTATTAAAATAAAAGACTCTTGATCAGAGTGTGTATGCAAAAAACATGCATTGAATTCTTTCCATCACTAACTTATGTGATTTTAAGGCAGACTTCACTCTTATGAAATAAGGTATTATGTTTGTTCATTCTTCTGCTGAAAATGTTCATTTTCTATAAATAATTACAGTTCACTGAAACTACTTTGCATGGCCATATAGTTTAAAAAATCAGTCTTTTGCTATATTAGACATTTCAACTCAAATTTCAGAGCTTACTTATCCTGATTCCACATACCATGAACATTTGCATAATTTTCTTTCCCTAACTCCAATCCCCCAATTTTTTTTTTGTTTTCAGAGGACAATTGGGGTTAAGTGACTTACCCAAGGTCACATGGCTAGTTTTTGTGTTAAGTGTCTGAGGCTGGATTTGAACTCAGGTCCTCCTGACTCCAGGGCCGGTGCTCTATTCACTGTGCCACCTAACCGTCCACTCCCAATTTTCTTTTAACTTTATAAAGGGAAGGTGTAGTTTTTGGGTTTCTTTATTTTTTAAATCATTCACTGTAATGATCAGAAGTCATCATTAAATTTTATATTTTCACCTTCATTTAAAAAAATAAAGGTCTGCAAACTGACCTGGATCTGTACTGCAATCAAGGAATTAAACATTTTGGATTGTATCTCTCATAATTTCTTCTACTCTTCTATACTTAAAATAAATGACCTTTCATTGAGACTATTTCTGTGAATATGACAGAGAGAAGGAGAAAGAGAAGATTGTCTGATGTTTTAAGGGTAATCTTGATTGTGAGGTAGGATTAATATTTAGGATTACATTACCATATTTGAGGGTTTTAATTATTAGTATGGCTTTTCATTTTCCTGTTCATTAATTTTCACTTTTGATTCTACTTCCTGAATTTGAAATAGAACCATGCTCCTAGACTGATGTTGAAGGAAGTGTCAAAACTTGTGATTAATTTACCTCTTCCTTTAGAAGTTTCCTAAATAGATTCACAGGAGTTTAACTGAGTCAGAGGAAGGTTAATGGATGAAGACTTTACATGTTTTCATGACATAGTAGATAGAGTGCTAGACTTTGAGACTAGAAGACCTAGGTTCAAATTTGTCTTTGACTTAGTATATTTATAACTTACATAATTTATTACACAAATCACTTAATCTCTATCAACTTCAGTTTTCCTCATCTGGAAAATGGAGATAAATTTCATTAACATATATATATCATATATACATACACATGCATACATATATACATATTGTATATACAAGACATATATACATATATATATACACATATAACATGTGTGTATTAACCCTTAGAGTAATTCTGAGGATCAAGTGCAATGGCAGTATGTGAGGTGAATTGAAAACTTTAAAATGCTGTATATGTGCACCCTATTGGTAGATAGTTAAGGCAGCTGGAAATAGGAAATTTAGGCAATTGAGTATTAAAGGGAATAATTAAGAATTTTAAAAGGAAGTTATTGATGAGATATAAGTTAAAGAGCTTGACAGTGTCTTGAAACAGAAAAGAAAGACTAGACCAGCTAGTAAATGTTACTGAAAATTAATCAGTGACTTCAACCCAAAGTCTATAATGAAGTGCTGAAAATAATTTATACTGAAAAGAAAAAATGGTTGGAAGAAGGGTTCAACAAGGAAATGATAAGTTACTTTTGTTATAGGTCTTTTCTATTTTTAGACAGAAATTAATTCATAAATAATCTTTAAAAGCAAATTAGTTTGCTTAGCCATTGCTTTAAAGTGTATTATATGAAAAATATTATTAAAAATATTTTATTCATTCTTGACAAACTGATATCAGATATTATAAATCAATTTATGCCTTCCATCAATCAAATCATCTTTATTGTAGTGTTTAAAAAGTATAATAATTCAATTGTTTAATTTCATAGTTATTCTATTATATATTTAAGAGAAAATTTTAAGGAAAATGTCTTTCTGATTACTATATTTTATGCTATTATAATTTTATATTTAGAAGTCAAAATTCATTTCTCTTAACCAATCTAAATTTAGTTAATCCCAATTTCATAAGTATTTATTAAGTGTTTAAGATTTGATGCTGGTCATTGCTGGGGAAACCAAGAATAAAATATAGTCAAGTAAAATAAAATTTAAAAAAGTAGTCCTTCCCCTCAAGGACCTTACAATCAATAATGAGAAATAAGTGAAAAAAGATAAATAGGAGAATATGATAAATGCCCTAAGAGTCGTTCAAAGAGCTATAGCATTCTAAGAAGATATAGATCACATCACACTGTGGAGGTCAGAAAATCTTCCATCAAGAAGTACATTTTTGGGGCAGCTAGGTGGTGCAGTGAATAGAGCACCAGCCCTGAAGTCAGGAGGACCTGGGTTCAAATCCAGGCTCTGACAGTTGACACTTAACTGTGTGACCTTGAACAAGTCACTTAACCCTAATTGCCTTGCCTTCCCCCCCTCAAAAAAAGTATATTTTAAGATGAATCTTTTAAGATTAAGAGATTTTTTACCTGAGAAACATTAATTTGGGGGTGTTGGCAGAGTAGATTTGCAGGAAGAAGATAATAGAATGACAAAAGCATGGCATCAGGCTATGTTTAAGTAGTCAGTTGGGGAAGAGGGATTAAGGGAAATAATGATTACATGAAGGGAAGGTTGGGGTCTGTACTGGTTTTAAGAACAACTTTAAACCACAAAGTCATTTTGACTATTATAAATACCCAAATTAGCTACATAGGACCCTATGATGGAAGATGCTATCCGCATCCAGAGAAAGAACTGATAAGTAGTATGTATAGAATGATTTATATGTATGTATATTTGTGTCTAATGATAACCATATTTCTAATATGTTTTAGAAATGCTTGTTTTATTTCTTAAGGTCAGAATAAACTTTTTTTTAAAAGACTGAATGATGCTTTGGTGAGGTTTTTAGATTTCACTTGAATGACAATGAAGAGCCATTTAATGTTTTTGTGTAGGAGAATAAAACAAAAATTATTTTAATCCATATGCTCTTTTGGTCTGCTTTTCAAGTTATTTGTTGAGAAATATGTTGCTAATAATAACTTTGTTGTTTTTATTCTAGGTTAGAAGAACAAAAGAATATTTTGTCAGAATTTGAAGGTGACTTGAATGAATTTATTTTATGGTTAAAGGAAGCAGAAAACATTGTCAGTATCCCCCTTGAACCAGGAAATGAGCAACAATTAAAGGATATATTGCAAAAAGTCAAGGTAACATTTGACATTCCCCACTTAGTTATACTTTTAAAGTGTCATTTCTCCTTTTTTTGTATTTTAGTATTAGTTTGTCAGTAATTATGTTCAGATTTCTACACTAAGAAATTGGTCAATATTTTATTTTCTCTTAACCTTGTGATTACCAGACTTTTTGGAATTACAACATTCTACCTTTCTTATTTGCTTTTGTTACATTTCTATATTCCCAAAGGTGCTATTGCATGGCATAGATTTATTTTTAAATTAAGTTTAGTTAAAATTAGTTTTATTTTGAAGATAATTATTATGTGATGATGGAATGCCATAAACTGAGATTGAAAATCAAGATTTTAATATGTTTCATACTATAGCTTTAGGTTTCTAAACAGCTAGAAATACCACAGGCATCTCATTGCCAAATTGTTTCACCTCAAATCAAAAGGGTTCCAGTTGACAACTGGTTGTTGTAACTGGTTGTTATTTCTCACCAAGCTAACACAGTGGCCCTCAATACAGTCAAGTGAATTTACAGGATTTTTGTGCTCACCTTTATTGAATATCCTGTTATTCCCTAATTGACCCACAACTAGCAGATAGATGATTCAAAAAATGAAACTGAAATAACTTATTTCATTTTAATTCCAGGATCAATTAAAATCAAGTTTATATATGGAAATATATAGTACAATATATTATACATATACATATGTTCATACATATGTATGTGCACATATATTATATATGTTTTCACATATGTAGAAGTTTGTATATGTATGCACAAATGTATGACACCTAGTATGTGTAGACAAAAGACGGTGTGGGGTAGTTGGTAGAGAATCGACCTCAGAGTCATCAAAACTCATGTTTAAGTCCAGCCTCTTAAACATACTAGGGGAAAATAAGGAAGAGTGGAAGAAACAGAGACAGAGAGAGAGAGAGAGAGAAAGAGAGAGAGACAGAGAGAGAGAGAGAGAGAGAGAGAGAGAGAGAGAGAGAGAGAGAGAGAGAGAGAGAGAGAGAGAGAGAGAGAGAGACGAAAGAAAAAACAGAAGAACGAAGGAAGGAAGGAAGGAAGGAAGGAAGGAAGGAAGGAAGGAAGGAAGGAAGGAAGGAAGGAAGGAAGGAAGGAAGGAAGGAAGGAAGGAAGGCTGGAAGGCTGATTGTCAAATGCTGTGCTAGGAACACAAAGACAAAATCAGAACAGTCCTTTCCCTCCGAGTTCTTGCTTTTTGTGGGAGGGGTAGATAACACTGTGCAAAGATAATTAACAACATGATAGTTTGAGGAGGAAAGAATACTAACAGCTATTGGAATCAAGGAAGACTTTAGAAAAGAGATTAGACCTGAGCTAAATCTTGAAAGAGCATAAGAATTCTGAGAAGAGGAGATGAAAAGACAATTCATTGAAAACATGGAATTTGTGTTAGGCAAATATCTAGAAATAGGAAATATAGTGTCCTGATTGGTAAATTGGCTATTGTCCAATTTGGCTGGATAATGTAGTGTAAAAACAGAAAAAAAATGAAGTGCACGCCTGGAAAAAATGAGGTAGAACTAGATTCTAGAAGACCTTAAATGTCAGGCTTAATGTTTTATAATTTATCCCTAGAAGCAATAGGAAGCCATAAATCCTTTGAAGAGTGCAGTGACATGGTCAGACTCATGCTTTATAGGAAAATTGTTTTGACACTTGTGTAGAGGATAGATTGAGTCATGGAAAACAATTTGGAACCTATTGTGGTTCAGGCAAAAGGCAATGAGACCCTGAACTATGGTGGTAGCTGTATAAATGAACATAAGGGACTGGATGTAAGAGATATTATGGAAGTAGAATTGACAAGACAGCCATAGTGGGTGAGTGAGAGAGGAGAGTAAAGGATAACTCCAAGTCTACAAATCTGATACCAAAGATTGGATTCCCTTATAGGTAGAGCAGAATGGTAGTATCTTTTACAGAAATAGAGGACTTTGGAAGAAGTCAGGGTTTGTGGAGAAAGATGATGATGAATTTGAGATATAAGTGGATCTTGCCAAACTGGCTTCTGAGTTTCAAAGAGTTTTAAATCCTTGGAAGATTCAAGAGCAAATAAACATATATCAAAGGGAAATAGAACTACTGACAATTTAAAGGTCCAATTGTTTTGAATACATAGATGGGAGTATATTTACAATAATAATCATTATTCAAGAAATATTTTGTTACTTGAAAAAGTAGCAGTGTGAGATCAAAACTTAAATTTCACTTACACATTTTTACATCACACAAAAATGATCCCATTTACTCCTTGGAAATCTATGTTTTTAGAATGTGCTTACATTCAGATGAAGTAAAATAAATATCTGGTTCAAAATTCATATTTTAGGAGACATTGATAGTTCACTTAACAAACGTTTTCTAAAAATTTTACCTGTATGCAAAGCTGCACTTGGTAGGTAATGAGGGATAGAAAAATGAGAATAAGAAATAATTCTTGCTCTCAGTTACTTTATAATCTAGTCAGTAAGATAAGAGGTTTATAGAAATAACTATGACAGTTTTCATAATAACAGAGATATTTGTTCTGGTAGCATAGATTATCTCTAACTGAGAAAATCAGGTAAAATATTATGGTCATGTTAACAATTGATATGAGTTTCTAATGATGCCTTAGATATGGACAATTAGTGATTATGGCAAAAAGGGAATTCTAAAACGGACAATGTGAGCAAATACATATGACCAAAAAAGCAGGACATATATTAGAGAAATAGTGAGTAGACCAGTATGGTTAGAATAAAATAATAATATTAAATAAAATAATAAAAATAAAGAGGAGAGCTAGGAGAATATAGGTTGGAGCTAAATCACTGAGAACCTTGAATGCCGTTCAAAAGTTTGAACTATATTTGGCAGGTGGTGGAGTTCATATAGGATGAGAATTGTACAGAGTCTAGGAAAATTAAAATCACAGATTAAACTGAAAGTTCAGAGACTAGAGACTGTCAACTCAAGTAAAGTCAGTGTAAAGAAGAGAGAGAATTAAGAGATATTATGGAGGCATAATCAACACAATTTGGCAATTGATTGTATAAAGAGGGAGAAGAATAAGGAAGGATCAAAGATGATTGTGACCTTTTAAGCCTGGAAAGATTGTGTTCATTCAGATTCTTTTTTTTTTACATGGGAAATGTTCTACACACACACACATATACACATACTATGCTAAATTTTATATGTCAACTATAACTTGGGAAATTGGTAAAACTTACAAGTCTTGGACAGTAGTTGTAATATCCTTTCATCTGGTGTTCCACTCTCAGGATACCTTCATCCTCTAGTAAATATTTATCGCAGGACAGAATCACATATTTTGAGGCGATCCTACATCCCATCTTTGATAACCTATTTCTGTTTAAGGAGTACTTAAAAATTAAATTAAATTTACAATTAAATTAAATGTAAAATTAAATTAAATTTAAAATTAAATTAAATGTAAAAGTTTGGAAGTCAATTGATGTAACCTCATATCACAACTACACAAAATTACCAACAATTTTCTTTGTTAAAACACGTTTTCTCTAGGGTGTTAGACAACATGTTTCTCCCTAGAATAGATTGGAAGCCAGCAGTTTCAGTCTATCAGTTTTGGCCTATGTGGAAAACTGTGGGTATTTAATAGCAGATTGAGTATTTGACCATTATTATTTCATTTGATAGACTTTTTTTTTTTTTAAGCAATCAGGGTTAAGTAACTTGCTCAAGGTTACACGGCCAGGTGTTTCTGGGTGGGTGCTAAGTGTCTGAGCCCGGGATTCGATCTCCAGGTCTTCTCAACACTGGAGCCATTGCTCTTACTTGCTGTGCTACCTGGCCGCCCCAATTTGATAGACTTTTAAAAGGGACAAAGATAAGGGGGTCGAAAACCACGGTGATTCATCCTAAATGTTATTGTGTTTTTTGGTTTCAGTTACGTGTGGAAGAGTTGCCTGGACGCCAGGGAATATTGAAACAATTAAATGAAACAGGAGGTGCAATTCTTATAAGCGAGACCATAAACCCAGAAGAACAAGACAAACTGGAAAATAAACGCAAAGAGGCAAACCTTCGATGGATAAAGGTTAGACAGATTGGCAACAGTCTCTTATCTCACACGCAGTTTGCCACAAGTATCTATTTCTTTGTGTCATGAGTTTGTGTGCTGGCTCAGCTACATGATTTGTCACAACTGGAATTTGGGGTGTTATTAGAAGAAAGTGTAAGTGCTGAAACATCCAGTGCTATTCTTCAACATAAATTGTTTTCAGGAGTTGGTCTGAAAATTGCCTAAGTAATTAATTGGATGTTCAGTTGTGCATGGAAAGCCTTTAGAAGAGATGAAGGTGACCCATGCAAAAAGTAAAATAAAGCAAAATGCCTAATTCTCACCCAGAGGATTTACTAAATAAATGTCAAATGCGTAAAATTTATGCAGCTCCATATGCATGTACAAAAAAGCCACCAAAGAAACCTATAACTAGTGTCCAAGTTATCTTGGAAGCCCTCAATTTACAATATCCCTCATATTCCCTTCAGCTCTTTATTTGCTTATTTTTAATTTAGGGTTTTAAGAAAGTAAATATGGCTGAAAAACCTTTCGTGTTTAATGCTTTTCTCAGTCCTGGATCTTAGCTACATATTTCAAATATATTTATTGTCATTTAAAATACATGTTAAGCAATAACTTTTCATCAAAATATAAATAATATTAAAATAATTTAAACTGGGATCATGACAAGGAGATTTTGTAGAAAGTGAAATATTCAAGAAAGACTGAATGTCCAAATAATGTTTTCATTCTAAAATAGAAACATAGCAAATCAATTCTTTGTTTATTCATCAATCTCCAACCTAATTGAAAGGTGTGAAAGATGTTGCAGAGAAACTTTTTTTATTCTTAGGCAATTTGAAAAGAAATAATAAAGACTAAATTTAGAAATGTATCAGGTTATTTATTTCATTATTTTCAAATGGTAGTGCTGAAGTTTCTCTAACAGATTGTGTAAATAATTTATTTAATAACTAAAACAGATTTCACTTTTATGGAAGTGCAATAAAAATCTATAATATTTATATTAGTTTCATATAGCAAGAGTAAAGTAGCAATTTGAAAAATAAATATTTTGAAATAAAATATAATTTTAAACCTAAGAGCATTAATCAAAAAGAAGAAAGTAAATATAAAACATGGGCAAAATGTTACAGAAGAACCTTAATTTTTTATGATGTTAAAATAGATTTTTTTAATAAAAAAAGAAAAAAAAACTTTTTTTAAAGGAATAATAGATCTAGCTAGAATGTACTTGTTTTATAGAAGAGGAAACTGAAGGTCATAGAGGTTAAGTGACTTGCCTAAAGTCATGAAATTAAATATTACGGAGTTGGAATTTGACTCCAAATCTAGCTCTTTTCATGCTAAATCAAGCTGCCTCTCTTCTGTTATGTCTTTTTTTAGTCCTACTTGAAAAAATTCTGTCACCTTTGGTACTATTTTCCTTCTTCTTTTAAAAAATAAAGTTATTATACATAGTGCTTGCATATCATAAGGTGTTGTTGACTTATTGACAGCATATCCATAGTGTCAATAAGTATATTATGTGTGTATACACACATACATATATATGCATATATATATATATATATATACATACACACACATGCATGCACACATACAATTTTCTGGTTCTCTGATTTCCATATTCCTTTATCCCATAGTCATCATTCATTCTATAGCACCATCACAATAAATGTGACCCATTGATCCATCTCCAATTTTTGAACCTATAGATTGTTTCCAGTTGTTTTTATTATTACTAATAGTGTGCCTACGAATATTTTATGCTTTAATTTAGCGGAAGGTAAATAACAATTTAACTACTTTGCCCTACTTTGTTCATCTGCTTTACAAACCTGTTATAACTCCATTTTCCTGACCTATAAAATTAGGGAATTGGATCAGCAGATTTCTAAGGCCCCTTCTAGTTCCAACATTCAATGATTTTTGTGATTCTGAAACCTAAGATATAAATGAAAATTGACAGAGTTCATAATTAAACCACCATCTGTGCCTGCTGCCTTCAACTCCCAGTCTGTCATTATTTCTGGTTTTCATACCTTTTCTAGGCACTGACTTTTGGTCAAGCCAGGGTTAAGATCAATTGAAGAAAAAAAAAATGAACAGTACAGTACATAACTTGTTATTCCTAATAGTTAGAGATGCCCCTAAATGGAATTACTGTACAGGAGGTAATGGATTACCCATTACTGGAGAGTTTCAGATGGAGTTTGGATGACTACTAATCACAGATGTTTAAGGGAATTGCTTTTCTTGTGCCATTTGGGCTGAATGGCCTTTGAGTTTCCTGTCGATACTAAGAGCATCAAAATAACTAGACTTCTCATTCCTTCATTGAGTGAACTACCTTCTCTCCCAACCCCCCAAACAAAACATGGAGATGTGATAATATCCTTGTTACAGGTAAGGAATATTCTTCCAGGAAAATTTGAAATATCATTGTGTAGTGCTTAACTGGAAAATGATGTAAACTACTGATTATTCTATTATATTCATTGCTTAATTTCCATATTGAAGCTTTTACATAGAATTCTTTAAAAAAAATTAATCATCCTCAATTACAGAGATTAGTAGGTCAAAGATACTGTCAATACAGTATCTTTTTAATACAGTGTCTATTCAAAGGCTCTTATCCATTTGCTTTTAGTCAATTAATAATGATTTTAAAGTGAGCAAAAATGTAATACCTTATTGGGAAAAAAAGGAAAGAAATTCTCTATTACTCTTGGGCTTAAAGGTAGCATATTTAAAGTAATATCTTTTCAAGCCTTTTCATAGGCATATAATTTATTGCCCAATATTGATTAATGTGACCATATAAGAGAAATCAAATTCTAAAGGGAGACTTCTAATATAAAATAAACTTTTGCCTTTTATTTCTGCATTGCTTTTGCTTTGGGGCATCTAAATTTCATAGTATTGACCTTGTGAATAGAGGAATTCTTCCTTTCTAACCATAACAATAATGAAATGACATGTTCTAGTATATTACTACCTTAAACTTAACTTGAAAGAGGACAAAGATTTTGAAAATTTTGACCATATTAAAAAGCACAGATTATAAATTCTAACCTAGTTTCATTTATTACCATCTTCTAAAAAGCCAATACTTTGTGCAAAAAATGAAAATGGTGGTATTTTTTATTAAAGGTCATGCTAATACAGAGAATAAAATTCTGTTATAATCTTTATACCCATGCATCAAGATGTTTGAGTTCATTTTAATAATTAAACATCTATTTCTATATCCAGATAAGCTACCCACCCAGTGCTTCAAAGCATAGAAAAGAGACCCTGAGCATTGGGTTGGGTGATATATTCAGTTTTTGTCATATACCACCTGCCAGGTCACATAACAGATCAGTAATGGGTTTCTTACCTGTTATTGTATAGTAAATGGATTCATAGATTATGCCTAGGGCCAGTGAACCATTGGAATCAGAGGTTTGAGGGAAGGAGTTTATCACTCTTTAATGTTATTCTTATCTGATATCAGCCGAGAGGGATAAGGTAGATTATCAGAGAGTAAGCTGTATGCCAGAATCACCATTCCCTTCATTTATCCACCTTAGGCTTTAAGACAAGGCTACAGTATGGATTATGAAGGTAGTGATTGGTACCTAATGGAAACATTTTGTTTTGTTCCCTTTTAATTGGTCTGTTGGTATGAGAACTAATTATATAACACTGAAAAGATGATTCCCTTGTTTGTTAGAGCAAATCATCTTTTTTCTGGTGCAGAAATAAAAGAATTTGAGTGGAATGACATGTTTAATTTGGGAACATTTTCAGTATCACTAAGAAAAGTATAGCTCATCTTTGACTTGACTGACCAAGTGTTGAGAAAGCTGAACAGGGCTAGAACAAGTACTAGAAACCAAAGTCATGACTAGGTTATGGTTTAAGCAATGAGTTGATCTGAATAGTTTTGATCGATAGACTTGTGTTATTTATAACTGATAGAATTACCTGAAGATTGATCTTAGTAGTACACACACACATAAACACACACATATACACACATTTTCTCTCTGTCTCCACAGAGAAACATATATGTATGTACACATATATGCTTACATGTATACATATCTTAGTATATATGTGTGTATGTATTATGTATATGTGTGGTAAAAACTAATTTCTTACGAAAGTAACATAGTAAGCAATCTCTTGGTTCAGGTTTTATTGATTGGGAAAGTAGACTTTGGAAATACTTAGCCCCTACAATCTCTTCTCCCATTGGTGAGTTCTTCCTAGAGCCACTATTTTGTGGAAATATCTAGACCAACCTTCATTCCACTTCTAGCTCTGTCCCTAGCTCCTAAACTTTCAAACCATTCTCTTTATCCTAGAACATCCCTCAGTGCCTAGGGCCTCCTCACCCTGGAAGATTAAAAGATTTCTGAGTTTTTCCCAACCTGAAGCATCCCTTTGTTTGGCCTATCCTCTTTTCCAATTGGTGAGTTCCTCCTGGAACCTCCATTTTGTGGAGGGACCTAAGCCAGCCTTCATTCCTCTCTGGGCTTTGTTCTTGGCTTCAGGACTTTCATACAATGACTGCATGCTGGGGAACTTGACTTCACCCTTTTTTAGCTTCCTTTGGTTGTGTTTCCTCATTAGAATGTAAGCTATTTGAGTTTGGGGACTTTCTTTTTGCTTATATTTATAACCCCAGCATTTTGCACATTGTCCTCCACATGGTGAGTACTTAATAAATACCTATTTCCTTCCTTCTTTTCTTCTAAGCACATCAATACTCAAATTAATCCATGATTTCATGGATATTATCAGTCTCCCTTCCAGTAGTATAGATTATAACTCATTTATGTATCTTCTCCTCATGTGTTTCCTTATCAACATTGTGGAATAAATCCCATAATGGATCCACTCAACATGCTGGAAGCCTACCTCTAGGCCTTTTAACATTCTGTGTGTTCCCTTGCAGCACTCAGATTGTCTTTTGTTAATCCCTCAATCATACCATATGACTGGTTCACCTCCTTTTCCAACCATATTTTTATCTCTTCAATTATATTTTATATCCAGCATACAATTCATTGTTGGAAATGTTCTACAACCCACTTAGGTTCATCATATCTCTCTCCATTCTCCTTTTAGTTAGGAAAAATTTTGACTATCTGGTGATTGTAGTGCTACATGATTCTTAACCACGTTAAAAAAAACTGTAATAGAAGATATCTATTTTTATTGCTCTGTCCCTAAATCTGTATCTATATCTATTTCTATTTCTATCTCTTTATATAGATATCAATATCTAGATAGATCTATATCTCTATATGAAGACAGAGATAGTTTAGATATAGATATATGAATGACAGAATGATCCTGGAGTGGTACTATCTATCAATGTCTGACAATACTCGGCCATCAGGCTGTCAATTAAGTACTCAGATTATGTGTCATTCATACCACCTAACACTGGAGGAGGTTCTTGAGTAGCTGTCAAGCTTTCTGTGGTTTTGGGAGAGCTGATTCTCTGTTACTAGCTCCATCCCCTTATAGGTAAAGATGTTTCTTTACTCTTTGTCCAGGACTAGGTATTAGTCTGAATTACCTAATCAAATTTTGAGTTATAGCTGCTCCTATTCTACTAAGGAAAATTTTCCCCTGATCCCTTAAAATCAGTGTGTGCTTTATTGATTCGCCTCTAGCACTAAAACATACTCTAATTGCCTTTACATTTTTGATCCAGACCTATTATTTTATTTGTATAGGGGATCCCAGATGAGAAAATCCTCACTAAAAATTCATATCTATAACTGCTCTATAATAAGCATGTATCTAAGGCAAAATTTGAACCCAGATCTTCTTGAATCTTGAAACCAATTTTCTATCTATGCCACATTACATCTCATTATTATTTTTGCTATAAAATAAAAGAAGGATCACTTTTTTATTGTTTAAAGTTCTAGAACAACATAGGTCCTAGAAATTCAGCCATTAACAGCATTTCACAGTGACCAGCATGATGTATCTTTGTAGGAATCATTGGTACAGTGATAAATTAGGCAAAGGTAGTTATATTGTCCCTTGTTCAGTGAAAACAGGAACAAGATAAGCAAGGGAAGAGTGAAAGTACATGGACAGGATACATTTTATGTTAGTCTTTTACATAAACAAGTGGATTCTAGTTATTAGAATACAGTCTTTACCCACGTGTTTTCCCCCACTCAGTGTGGAAAGGTAAGCAGATGTCCAGGTTTGCAGATTTTGTATTAAATCCAAGAACATTGAAGAATCTCCTAAATGCAAACCATTATTTACTAAGCAGTCCCATTAAATTAGTTATCTTCCTATTGTTTCTATAATTGGCTCTATTATGTAGAAAGAATCAGTGTTCTTACACTCATTTTCAATGTTTTATACATTTCATGTAACAATTAACAAGCACTTTTGGTTAATTACTATGCACTGGGACTACATTGCAACTGTTGCTGACTTCAAGGTGCTTAAATTCTAATTGGTAATTGGTAATTCTAATTGGTAGCTTCAGAATATTTCCCATGATATTATGATTTTTTTCCTCATCTCATCATGGAATGAGCATTAAATTAAGAATCACAAATCTTTATCCTTTCCCTGCCTCACTAATTAAAGTTTCCTGACCTTAAGATTCACTTACTATTCTGTGAATCACTATAACTATATAAAGTAGGAAAACAATATAAATGATATAGTAAATAATTAATAATAATTTAAGTGCTGCACTGTTATAATGTTAATTGAATAGGAAGATCTTTCCCACCCATTAATAGGCCTGTGTAACCTGCTTTGAGTAAATTGCTAGAGGAAAAGGTTCAGATGGAAAGGGAATTAGTTGATTTGCTTGAGAAGCTTTCTATGCTACAGCATCAGAACTTTCCTTTAGAAGAGTAAGCTAGAAGGTATCAGGTAGTAGCAGAAAAGACAGCTGTGAGTATAGCTGGGGGGTGGGGGGCTAGGGGGAAGAAAAGTTAGCAAAAGGAAGGTACATGCAATCCCTGTGTGTGTGTGGCGGGGTGGGGGGGGCTGATTGGGATCCAGACACCTGGGAAGAAGACATAGGGGAAGAAGATGAAGCAAATTCAGATGAGGAGGCTTCTAGAAATCTGGAAGCAAGTCCAGTAATATGAAGGAAGCAGGAAAACAAGGGGAGCCACACAGTGTTTAAGGAAGTAACTGTTTTTACACAGCAGGAAGTTACAGATATATTCATCCTAAGAATTATAGAATAACTAGTATCTTGGATGGTGAGAATCAATGATGAGGGGACTGGAGGAGTATGGGTAGATAACATAGATCATTTGAAATTTATAGCTATTAGAATCCCTTTGTACAACAAGCTTTTAGGAACTGCCATATACAAGGAGGTAAAAATGAAACTAATTTGTTAGCTTTAGCTGCCTAAGGATTCAATAAAAAATATCCCATTAACTCTGTGTGGCCTACTGGAGATAGACCCTGTTATTTGCTTAGAGACTATATAAGAAAGTTAAAGGAAAAGGTAATGAAAACTGAAATAATGGTGGGAAAAGCAGACACATATCACAGCACTCCCTTAACAATTCCTCAGAGAAATATAATAGTGAAAACTGCTCTTCCTGCTCATAAACACATAATTCTGACTCTATTAATTGGGGAAATAGGACAAGCTCTTTCAGAGGTACTGGATAAGATTTCACAGTTAGTGACCTAGGGGGATGGGGAAGAGATAAATTTCCTCAAGAAAGAAGAGAAAATAGCCAATGGATTCAAAGTCAGAATAGATTAATAGGGGGAGAATTGTTTACTGCTTTGCTGAGAGCAGGAGAGGCAGAGGAGAGAGCAGAGATGAGGCAGAGCTGAGGGAGGAACTTGCCTGGGGGAACTTGTTTGTGGGGAGGCCTGACAGAAAGAATACTTTGTCTTTGCTCCCTGGATTGGTGATGAGCACCTTGCTAAATCTTGCCTCCTGGTCTCCTAATAGTGATATTCCAAATAAATATTTTGGTTTTGTCTTTGAGGAAGAGAGTTTATTATATTTTGTGAGTCTATCCTGGAAATACATGTGCATTTTCATAGCAGCTGCTATGGGTATTGCATTGGCATTACAACTGTCGATCTCATCAGATTGTTGGGAGAATCAAAAGAAATAATGTATAAGAAAACACTACAAAGTGCAAAGTACTATTGTTAGCTCCTTGATGAATGTTCTTTCACAATGCACCCATTAACTGGGTGAACCCTTTGTCTTAGTACTTCTATTTTCTATACTTTATCACTTGGTTGTTTTAATAGTTCTTGACGATTCAATGTTTTTTTTTTTTTTTTTTTGCTTTTTGGAGGGTGGTTGGGGTTAAGTGAATTGCTCAAGGTCACATGGCTAGTTTTTTTTTTTTATGTTAAGTGTCTGAGGCCAGATTTGAACTCAGGTCCTCTTGACTTCAGGGCTGGTGCTATATTCACTACACCACCTAGCCGCCCCTCGATCATTTCTATGCAGATAATACTTATATTGATGGTTATCTCTCTCTCTTTCTCTCTGTATAGAGAGATACATACATGCATACATATGCATATATACATAGAACCTCAGAGAAAAATAAATTACTGAATTATAGCAATGAAGGCCTAGAAATTTCAGTGACTCCCCTACCTGTTCCAGTTAATCAAGGGTTATAAAAGAAGATATAACTATTACTAGTAATGATGATAAAGAATGATGCTAGGGGGCGCCTAGGTGGTGCAATGAATAGAGCACTGGTTCTGGAGTCAGGAGGACCTGAGTTCAAATCCGACCTCAGACACTTAACACAAAAACTAGCCATGTGACCTTGGGCAAGTCACTTAACCCCGATTCCTCTCCAAAAAGCAAAAAATAAAAAAGAATGATGCTAGGTTTCAGAGAGTTTCAAAAGATGGAATGAAAAAGAAAAGAAGAAGTCTAATATGAAAGGAATTTGTTAATTATAGAGTGGGAATTCCAGAGGGCACAGTGGAAAGTGTAGAGATCTGTAGTAGAGTACTTTAAAAGGGTTGAAAGCCCTGAAGCTGCTTCTGCTGCTGTGGCCACCTCCATGGTGCAGAGATGGTTTTGCCACCATGTGTGCTATAGACCAGTACCTACGCCTGTGTCACAAACCTTTCCTTCTGACCTCCTAATTGGTCTTGGACTAGAAAAATGTCTCACCCCAACCTTTTGTTGGCTCTGCTGCTCTAGAATTTGGTTTCATGTGTTATTTTAAAGCTGTTTAGAGAAGAATGTTGGGGGAATTCCTCTACTCTGACACCTTGTCTGCATCACAGCCACCTATCCACTGACTTTTCTGAGCACTCAGAATCAATATTTACCTCCATTTCTATGGTGTTGAGATGATTCTGTCCATTTTCAGAACAAATATACAGAAGGAAGGGAAGCAAAAATGGAGAAGGGGACACAAATAGAAAATATCAACACTACCTTGTCAAGTATAGATATACATATATACATCTAGATAAATATATATACATACATCAGTGTACATATACATACATACACACATATGTATGTATATAGGGTGCGTATGTATGTGTTTTTAAAATACTGTACTAGGCAAGGGTTTATGTTTTCTTATACAATTCTCTTTCCTGTTCTTTATATATTTTGCTATTGTTGATGATTGTTGAATTCACAGTTAAAGTTAAAAAAAAAACAGCTTCCTACTTCTCCCCTATTCTCAGTAGTCCTCCTGGATAGAATAATTTCTCAATCTTATATCTGCAATTTTAGCATAAAACTAGCCTAAGTTTTTACTTGCTGACTAAACAAATGAAGACATTAAACCTCTTCTAAGCAGTTTAGAATATCTTCTGTATAAAACAGAACATAAATGCAAAAGCTCATATGGCATTCTCTTTATTGTCAGCTATTGAACATATCACTAAAGGAAGTCACAGAGGGATGAGCATTGTCCTAGGAACCAGGAAACCTGAGATCTGGCCTTTGCTCAGTGGGGTAACCTTGGGCAAGTCACTAAGTCTCTATGAATATGTATATGTGTAGCAGCAAGCACCCTAGCATACCCAGCATGGCTGCCAACACAGGTTCTTAGATCTGCTTTTCTAAAGGAAAGCCACTCCAAATGGATTAACAATCTTACTTTAATCAATCATGTATCACTTATCTAGTTCAGGGGGAAAAGGTCAGCACCTCAAACTTCAGAGAATACAGACAGAAGTTACAAGAAGAAAAAAAATACAGAGAAACAGATCAGCACACAAGCTTCCAGCTATCTGACCATTACATCCATACCTAGCCAGTTACCAGAGAGGGAAGCACCAACATCTGGGTTTTCAAAGCTGGGGGGCTCAACAGCTGCCCAGACTCTCTTCTGGTCAATCATACAACTCTTCTCAAAGTGAGCCCCAAAGCAAAACCTCACACCAGGGTATATATAGCCTTCTCCTGGCTCAGAGAATATAATAACCCTCTTGACCCACTGCCCAATCACAAAGTAACAAGGTGTGGGCATTCCTGAAAAACAAGCCTTCTACCACAGGCTCCATGTGACCACATTCAGGCTATTAGGGGGCAGAGTATATTTTTTCCATTCCCATAACAATATGGGGGGGGGGGGGAGGATGAGAAGTCCTACTACTTTGCAAGGCTTTATAGACAAATATAGGAGATTGCAAATATGTAGGAATTTTATTTTTATTCTTTAGGAATGAATAAAATGTATGCCAATACATTATAAACTCCTTCAGGGCAGGGATACTATCTTTTTTGTTTTGTTTTTATATCTCTAGTTCCTAGTATAACTTACATGTGACTAAAAGCTAGCATTTTATACATTGAATTAAGGCTTGGAAAGTCATTTACATACTTATTTAATCCTCAAAATAGCTTGGATAGGAATAGATATTATTATTAATCCAAGTTTAACAAATGAGGAAACTGAGACAAACAGAATTTTGAAAACTTGCTCAGGTTCAAATAACTGTTACATTTCAGTGACAGAATTCAAACTCAGGTCTTTCAGGCTCCTAGTTCAGCACTCTATCCACTAGAAGTGCATGATAGATAATTAATAAATATTTGCTACATTTTGATTGGAATAAAAGAGGGAGAGAGGCTTTCCCCCCCTAAGTTATAACAAGACAACAAAGGGCATGCTCTTACCAATTGGATTAATTATGTACAGCATTTATTAAGTTCTTACTGTGTGCTCCTAGCATTTTGCTAAGTTTTGGTACTACAAGTACAGAATGAATGCTAACCCCTGTCTCAAGAATATTATATAGATTATAATATAATATAACATAACACACACATACACACACACACACACACACTGGTATATGCTCATTCTTTCAAAAAATATGGCAAAGCTGTCATAGCTGTACAACAGACATCTCCAAGGGCATGTTTACTCTCATATATATGTGTGTGTATGTGTAGATATATACTTATATATCTACACATACACACACATATTCAGATAAAAGGGAGCTAAAAAGCAAAGGAGAGAGGGAAGATAGCCCCAGTAGGGCATGGTGGAAAAGTATGGAAGGGCAGGAGCTGAGTCAAGTTTGAAGTATGCATGACCAATCTTCTTGCTTCCTCAAATGAAAGTTCCGGAATTCAGGCTCAGGAACTCATCAAAGAGTGGGCCACAAATGTAGAAATATCTCTGTTCTAAGTTTAAAAATATACTGTAAATGTGACATGAGTTTCAGGCTATCTCACCACCTAAACACCCATCCTGAGTCTTAAGCTTTCACTTCTGAATCTACCTGAATCTATGCTTCAGTTCCTGGAGATGTTAGGCCACTCATTTTTGGAAATCCTACCCTAGGGCCCAACCCAATTGATTTGTGCATTAGTATGGATAAACTAGACCACTTAGCCTGCTATGATGCTGAGAGAGTAGACCATGTTTGGCCTCGTATGCCTTCTAACTATCCAGCCACCATCTCACTGTGTTCAGTATTCTCCTCTCTCTTTTGTTTTCTATCTTCTCAGAACAAATTCCTCCCTTAATTCACCTCGATATTTGTTATCTTCTTCGATTAGAATGAAAGGTCCTTGCGGACAACCATGTGGAATTTAGCCACTACTAAGAAGTTAATTCCAGCGAACCCATGATCTCTGAAACCCCCATTCATATGTGAAAGCTCCCTCATGATGTTGGCCACAGTATGTGTTGACCAGAGGGTATGAAAGAGTCCACATATGAGTTTTGATTCCCTTTTTAGAAATCTACATCTACCTGGATTGTAAACTCATCTCTGAGATAACAATTGCCCATCTCCATTTAGAAACGTGTACTGTCAGGATTGTCTTCTCTTAATACCAAAGCTGTAAAAACAGCAAGGGTTTTGAACTCATCCTCAGGCTGCATTCAATGCGCTTTAGTCCTGGATTCTATAATAAATCCCTTTACTTTTTCCTGAGTTTGCTACGTTATTGAGAATGAAGGCAAAACAAAATATTTTCTTTTAACATGAATACTGTCTCATTTTAATGTGTATGCCCCTAGTTTTTATCATAGTGCTCAGCACATATTAAACCATTAATAATAACAATAGTAATAAAATTAGTAAATTTTATTAAAGTTTTAAATTAATTTTATTAATATAGTTATCAAAAATTAATAAATAAAAATAATAAATTATTTTTATTCATTTAAATACATTATCTTGTTGTTCTCTATGATGCCTATTTGTTTCAGAAAGAGTTCTAATAGTTTGACAAAGTCATGACTATCATGACAAGTGACAGACCTTTCCTGCTTTCAACATTTAGCAGACATAGTAGCTTCAGAGAGTGTCTGCAACTATTCCTGGTGAGTTTTATTAGCTGTCTGTCTGATCCCTTTTGTACTGAATTCTGGTACATCTAAAAGATAAAGGATGGTCAGGTTTTCCTAGCACTATCTATTGTTATTACAAAGGAAGTCAGCTAATGATTTTTTTAAAAGGGAAGTTATTTTTCTCTTCTGTTCAAGCCTAGTTTTTAGCTAATAAAAATAAATGTGGGGTCAGCTAGGTGGCTCAGTGAATAGAGCACTGGCCCTGGAGTCAGGAGGACCTGAGTTCAAATTGTGACTTTGGGTAGGTCACTTAACCCCAATTGTCCTGCCTTCCCCTCTCCAAAAAATAAGACCAAAATAAATATGGTCCTGTAAAGCCACGCATGAGCAGCTTTCCAGGGGATTGCTGATATTTAAGCTTTTAAGATTCTGATTACACAGTATAGTGAGCTCTCTATTTACTCAATAACGAATCAGAACAAAACATTCACAGAAAATCAAAATACAGCATTCAGAATGTTATAATTTATCACAGAAAATCAAAATACAGCATTCACAATGACTTATCACTAAAATGGCAACATAGTTTTCACCAAAGTGGTCACAATAGTTTTCAACAAAGTATAATCATTTAGTCAATTGCAAAATCCTTAATTCAATCACAAATGACAAAAGTCCAAGTTCTCCACCCCTAGGTCACAGTGTATCACAGTCTTCTCAGTCAGTACAAAGTATCCAAGTAAAGTCTTCTTTCAGCTTGACTTGAGGCTGGCTCTCAGCTTCCCTGGTTCCTCTTCCATGGTCCCAGCTCCAACTGTCACCTGGGTTCAAAGGCAGGCAGCAACCAGTTCCTTGCTCAGCTTCTTTTCTAGTTCTTCATCTAGTTCCCATTCCATATTGAAGTTCAGAGTGTCCAGTCCACTTCAAGTCTTTTACAGTTCCTGGGAAGACAAAAGCTTGACAGAGTGTGATAGTAATGGCAATTAAAGATTCCCCTGTATTGGCTTGGTTTTCAAATTGATTGTGTTAAAACCCAGAGTTTGTTAATCCCACCTGTGGGATGGGCTTGTTGATGTGAAAAGAAAGTCCTGAACTGGGAGGAGCTGGTGAGGTAGATTTGGAGAGACACTAGAGAGAGGCGGAAGATCTTTTTGGAAGCAGCACCTCGTGGAGAGAGAGAGACTAAGAGAATTGCTGGTGGCCGCTTTGAATTGCCCTGGACTTTTGAGACCTGCCCCCTGAGCTGCCAAGGACTGAGGAGACATGGCTGTTTTGCTGGTACTTTGTCTGTCTGTTTTGATGTTATTTTGCCAGATTTGTCCACTGGTGAAAGACTGTCCTTTTGTTGAAGAAGTCCTGGAACCTGGCTGTTCGCTAAGAAGGCCTGCGACTGTCCTGCAGACAGAGAGTGAATACTGTCCACTGGTGAGGGACAGTACTGTTGTTGCAGGGGTCTGGAGACTGTCCTGCAGACAGAGTGAATACTGTCCACTGGTGAGGGACAGTGCTGTTGTTGCAGGGGTCTGGGAGCCTTTCTGTTGGTTCAGAAGCCCTGAAGAAGGATTTTCTTGTTGTATGTTTACAGAAATCCTGGGAGAGGGCTTTGCTAATGTGTTCAGGGGTTCTAGGACTGTTCTACAGACAGAGGATAAATTCATGAAGGGACTGGCAATGTATCTTGTGGCTTTGCTAAGCCTTGTCTCCCCAGGAACTAAGATTGCTGAGAACTTGCCTCGTGTCAAGATGAAGAAAAGACCTCCATTTGGGTATTAAGTGCTGTGTTTAAACTTGATGTAACTCTGGGGTAGATTCAATTGTGATCCAGGGGTGGGGAACTTTTGACCTTATGTTTGGAAACTAATCTCCATTTGAGAAGAGGGGATTTGTGGTGGACTTAATTAAGGTATAGCCTAGGGGTGGAGAAGTATTTAGAACAGAGACTTTGTAATTGATTGAATGATTGGAAGGTCCTGGGGTGGGGTAGTACTTGGAGATTATTTAATCACACTTAGTAAATGCTGTATTTTGAATGATGTCATGTTTTGATCTTCTCTGTTCTGGGTTTGTTACTGAATAAAATAGAGAGCACCTATGCTGGTATTTTGAACCTGGGAAGTTGCCTTTCTTTTGGCATTACATTACATTACATTATGGCGTAGTCGGCAGGATAGTCTCCAGACCCCTGCAACAACAGTACTGTCCCTCACCAGTGGACAGTATTCACTCTCTGTCTGCAGGACAGTCGCAGGCCTTCTTAGCGAACAGCCAGGTTCCAGGACTTCTTCAACAAAAGGACAGTCTTTCACCAGTGGACAAATCTGGCAAAATAACATCAAAACAGACAGACAAAGTACCAGCAAAACAGCCATGTCTCCTCAGTCCTTGGCAGCTCAGGGGGCAGGTCTCAAAAGTCCAGGGCAATTCAAAACGGCCACCAGCAATTCTCTTAGTCTCTCTCTCTCCACGAGGTGCTGCTTCCAAAAAGATCTTCCGCCTCTCTCTAGTGTCTCTCCAAATCTACCTCACCAGCTCCTCCCAGTTCAGGACTTTCTTTTCACATCAACAAGCCCATCCCACAGGTGGGATTAACAAACTCTGGGTTTTAACACAATCAATTTGAAAACCAAGCCAATACAGGGGAATCTTTAATTGCCATTACTATCACACAGAGCCACAATAATATTGATGCACATTGCCAGCACCATCATCTATTCACTATATGCCTGTGAAATCAACTGAAACCCACCCACAAGGTCTGAAAACTCAACACAAATTATCAATGTAGAAATCAACACAGACTCACAAACAAGGTCCAAGAGGTCAGCACAAATCATCAACATAGAAATCAACACAGACCTACAAATAAGGTCCAAGAGGTCAGCACAAATCATTAGTAAAGTCTCAGGACCTCCAAAACCCTCTTCCAGGATTTTGGTAAACATACAACCAGAAAATCCTCTTTTGTGGCTTCCAGTAAGGTCCCAGGGCTTCTATACAAAGTATCACAAACAAATATCAACACAGAATGCCAGGATAACACAAATTTTCTCCTTCTTGACTCTGCTACTGCAAGAGTCCTATTCTCAGTTTTTCCTGTCTCTAGCCCTGGGGCTCTCCTTATATAGTCATTAGCTTTTCCCCAGGAGTTCACAAGTTGTGGGGTTCATACATTCTGTTTCTTAACAGACTTGATACAAGGCAAAAAGAAACTTGAACTGAAACAAGGTGTGAACTACTTCTGTGCTTGCCATTACAGGTCCCAAACAAAATAGTTTATATTTCTTTATTAATATCTGAAATGAAATATTTGCCTCAGTCCTTGTTTATATGCTTAATTAATCACTTTTAAGTCTCTGAAAATTAATATTCAGCCCAATGATGCCAATCAGTCAGCCACTAGCAAAGTGCTTACTATGTGCCAGGCACTGGGCTAAGCATTGGGGATACGAAGAAAGGCAAAGAAAAGGGCCCCTTCTCAAGAAGCTCCAATCTAATGGGGGCGGATGACACATAAACAACTAGAATGAAGAAAAAAGGTAAATGTAGGATAAATTAAGAGTAGCCTCAGAAGAAGGCGGCCCTAAGATTAAGAAGGACTGGGAAAAGCTTCTTGAAGAAAGTAGAATTGTAGTGAGGACTTGAAGGAAACCAGAGAAGCCAGCCGGTAGAAATGAGGAAGTAGAGTGTTCCAGGTGTGGGGCATCCCAGGAAAAATTCCTAGAGTTGGAAAGAGTGTCATGTTCAAGGACTAGCAAAGAAACCACTAGGCTGATCTTCCAAAGAGGTCAAAGAAAAATGTACCCAAGATGTACAAAAAGTAGATTTTTTGTAGTAGCAAAGACTGGGAAACTAAGAGAGTACCTACCAATCTGTTGGGGAATGACTGAACAAAATGTGGTATATCATTAAGTGATAATATTGTTCCCTAAGCAATGACAAAAGGGATGGGTTCAGAAAAACCTGTGAAAATTTGTGTGGACTGATGCAGAATGAAGGGAACAGAACCAGGAGAACAACATATACTATAATATGAAAATTATAAGGGCAAACCCTTTGAAAGATTTGAGAGTCCTCATCAGTTTAGTGATGATACCTACCTCCTGACAGAAAGACAGTAAATTCAAGATTAGGATGAGACAGATGATTTTTGACCTGGATAATATGGTAATTTGCTTTGCTCAATTGCATATTTGTTTTAAGGGCTGTTTTTCTTTTGTTTTTAAATTGGGGAAGTTGGAGGGAGAGAAAATAAATGCTTGCTAATTGAAAAAAGGAAAAGAAAATTATTCCTCAATTTAGCAGCTATAGACCAATTACCCAAATTATATTTGTGTGCTTCTGCCACCATATATGTCTGAATACGGGGGAAAGCCCATTATAATGACATCCAAATTATTTGTTAAAATGAAAGCATTAGCAAAAGTTATATACCAAATTTACTGGACTTAGATGTGAAATAGATTTGACCTTACACTTCTTTTTTCTTCTTAGCATTTGGATCTTTTTATGTGTTGCTTTCTTTGGATGGGCAACGAGGAAGGCTAGGAGAATTTTGTTTAAATGATTAGATGTCTTAGGTAGGAAGAGATGAGGGTAGTTGAAGGGTAATTGCTACTTTGTGACAGGGTAATAAGAAAGTATAAATAGCTTGGCTATAGGTAGCTGTATTCTCCTGCCTTCAGATATAAACAGTAAAAAAAGAAAATAATCAGATCCTTTATTATAGAATGTCACCATTTCAATTGACAGCTGCCAGAGAAGGCCTTGGAATTATTCCACAGATTTTGCTATAAGTGAATTTATTGCATAGTTTCTATAGGCTATCATCTAGAATGGCAACTTTGTCATATATTTCTCTTTAATTTTCATTTCTTCAATATGGAATTTGACCCAATGTTTTTCTGCCTATATTTTGTGTTTTTATGATTTTTAACCTAAAATGAATACTTGTAAGCCTGATTAATTGTTTCTCTTGGGCCCCAAAACACCCATATCTTTTCTGGTAGTATAGATGGAAAAAGGGATATGTATCTAGTATCTGGGCAAAACTTTCACACCAGAAACTTCCCGTTTTAAATCCCTGTCTGGGGCTCTGGTTTAAAGCCCACAGCTATATTCTATTTCATGGCCCCTTTGGCAGAGTACTTGCAGCCACATTTAGCTATCTGTTTTATTTTTCTTCATTTGTCAGTGCAGGCTCAGCAGATAGTGCTAAGTTATCCTTTCCTTCCACTAGTTTCCTCCTGAAAGATGTAGCCACTTTTGCTAAAGGGCTCTGATTAAAAATTGCATGTTTAAAGGGCTCATTCTTTCAGAAAATATGGCAAATCTGTCATAATTGTGCACTAAACATCTACAAAATTATGTTTATTATCATGGGCAGCTCAGTCGTGTAGTGGATAGAGTACCAGGGCTTGAGTCAGAAAGAACTAAATTCAAATCTGGCCTCAGATGTGTGAACCTGGACAGGTCACTTAACCCTGTTTGCCTCAGTTTCCTCATTTTTAAAATGAACCAGAGAAGGAAATGGAAAAGCAGTCCAGTATCTCTGCCAAGAAAATCCCAAATGGGATCACAAAGAGCTGGACTTGACTGAAAACAATTAAACAACAATAAATGTTGGCTATTCTTACTGCATTAAAGTAATTGGGTGTTCAGACATTGCCTGTGGGCTGGGAAATGCTTTGAAATGTAATTGTTAATTTGGGGAATTGTTAATTTGTCCTCAAGAGACATTAATACAGAAAACTCCTTGTAGTGGAAGTTTATGCTTGGATATACCAGGTTGGGAGGAGGCGGGGCTGTTAGTTAGAATTTAGATTTGGAAAGAAGGTAGGACAGAGGAAGGCACTACAATTGTAGCTGAGGTAAATAAGAGACTAAGAAAAATTCCTGCAAGCTTTATTTTATGATAGGAGGCAAGATAGAAGGGTCTGTGCACCCTGGGCTTTAAATGACCCTAGACTCTACTCATTAGGAAAAAAGGTTGGCTGGAGCAAACAATCTGCTGGCTGTCATCTTTCCTTGAGATGAGCAAAGGGGACAGTGCAGGTTTAACTTGCTCTCCCCTTCCCCTTGCCTGAAGCTGGCAGGCATTTTTGACATAATTATTTTTTCCCTTAAGTTATTTCTGGTTCTTAATTTGTTTCCTATGTAGCAATGCTTGATTATAATTTCTCTGGGATGATGGATGGATATTAATTGCATACAGGGGGTTACAGTGGAGCAAACCAGTGGAAAACTTTTGGAATAGAGATAAAGACAGAAATGATGAACCTTCTCTGTCTGATTAGTGATGACAGTGTAGTTCTGAGACAAATGGAAAATAATCTCATAGTTTTGATCATCCTAGCCTTCCCTACCCCTTGATGCTTTGCCAGGCCATCCATCACCCATGTACTGATCTCACGTTCCTTCCTTCCATATATTGACCCTAGAATAAACTAATCTGTGTGTATAAATATTTGTGTTTATATATGTATATATATATATATACACACACATACATATATATACCCATATACACATATATGTATATATGTGTATACATACACAGAGATAATTTCTCCCTACCTTCTACCTCATGATTTATATTATTCTTTATTCTCTCCTTTTTTGCTACACTCTTTGATGAAGAGGTGACCTTTATCCTGGTCAAAATCCTTCTCCTTGGCTCCTGAATCCTATCCGATCCCACTTCCTCTATCAGTTTGCCCCTTCAGTTTTTCCCTTCCCCTCTTTCTTCTCCTCAGTCTTTCCCTACCTCCAACTTACTTCCCTGATGATGACAAACATGCCCAGATCCCCTTGATTCTTCAAAAATAAAAATTCACTTTACCCGACTATCTCCTCAAGATTTTGACTTGTATCTTACTTCTCTTTCACAGCAAAATTCTTCCTAGGAAAAGCCTTCTGTATTCTGCTAGGCATATACAGCAAAGAGATTTTTTTTTAATTAAAAAGATCTATGTGTAAAATATACAAATACACAGACTATATATATATATATGTACATAGACACATATATACATATATACACACATAAATATGTACACATACATATTTATAGCACATCAGCTGTTTTATATTGGCAAAGAATTGGAAACTAATGGAGGGTACCTGCGAATTGGATAATGACTGAACAAAATATGGTATATGCATATAATAGAAAACTATTTTGCTGTTATAAGTGACAAAACAGTTGGTTTCAGAATTTTCAGAAGAAGCAAGTAGATCTAGGAGAAAATTTATAAAAGGAAATTTTATTTTATTTTTAATTTATGGAAGATTGTATGTGAAATTGCAAATCTACTGCTCACAACTTGCTATTTCTTTCAAATTTACAACAAAATTATCATGTAAATTTCTTTTATTTCCTTCCTTATTCCCCCACCCTAGAGATGACTACCATTAAATAGAAATAGGTATATACAGATAAAACTCTATACATATACTTATCAATTCTTTCTCTGGATGCAGGTAATGTCTTTCTTCATATGTCCTTGATAGTTAATTTGGATATTTTATAATAGACAAAATAGCTTATTTTTTCCAAAGTCATTCTTAAAACAATATTGCTTTTATTATATACAATGATCTCTTGGTTCTGCTCATTTTGCTCTTCTTTATTTCATGCAAATCTTTCCATGTTTTTTTTCTAAAATCATTGAGATCAACATTTCTTATAACACAGAAATATTCCATCACAATCATATACCACAGCTTGTTCAGCTATTTCCCAACTGATGGGCATCCCTGCAATCTCCAGTTCTTTGTCACCATGAAGAGAGCCACAATAAACATTTTTGAACATATAGATTTTTTTTTCCCTAATAGTCTTTGGAAATAGATCAAGTAGTAGCATTATAAAATAACCCTAATAGACAAATATTCTGGTCAGTACACAAAACACTGTGATTCTTGGAGACTGGTGATAAAAATGCTACCCTACTTCTTAACAGGTAATGAACTCAAGATTCAAAAAGAATCCATTTTTGGACATAGTCAATATAGCTATGGGTTTTACTTGACTATGAGTATTTGTTACAGATTTTTTCTGCCTTTTTTCTTTTTTAATATAATGGGATGAGGGTGGAAGGAAGGAAGGAGAGAAAAATGTCTTTTTTTTTTTTTGAAAAACAAATTAGTGTAACAGAAAAAAAAATATATTGCCTCTCTTGCCTCTATCTTTGGCAGAAGCTATAAATGCTTTGAAGTAATGAGGTCCTGTACTACAGTACAGTGGCTATAAGGTCAGAGGAGAGAAGTAGGTATGTTTAATGGATGTTATGAAGGTAGAAATGATGGGACTTGACAACTGTTTGGATTTGGAGTATGAGAGAGAGAAGGAGAAATTGAGAATGACACCTATTTTTTAAGCCTGGATGATTGGGAGGATGATAGTACACTCAATAATAAAAATAAGAAAGTTCAAAAGAGGGGACAGCTTGAGATGAAAAATATGTGCAGTTTGGGTCAAGTTGAATTTAAGATGTCAGGAAGATATGGGAAAGTCACATGACCTCTCAATGCTTCTAGACATTGTCTTAAGACAAAGATCACAGAGCAATTGCCACCAAAGTTGCAGAACAACTGTCAATATACACTGGTAGTAGGAATTTCCTCACCATGATTTTCTTTTACCAAAAAAATCATGTCTGTGACATCCCTCTAAAAATAAATTCCAGGAACTTAAACAATCAATAGATATTTGTTGAAAACTTATTATTCATAAAGCTTTGGGAGACTCCCTTGAGCATTATAAAAATCATAATTGGAAATCAGTGCTGTCTCTGTCTTTCTGAATTCTCAAATTAGAATTGTGCCATGGGGCAACTAGGTGGTGCAGTGAATAGGACACCAACCCTGGAGTCAGGAGGACCTGAGTTCCAACCTGGCCTCAGACACTTAAGACTTACTAGCCATATCACCTTGGGCAAGTCACTTAACCCCAATTTCTCTGCCTTACCCCCTCCAAAAAAGAAGCAAAAAAAAAAAAAGAATTGTACCACAACAAGATGATTATGGGACTGAGCACAAATATGGTATTATAGATGTTTCAGGATCTGGGTCTAAGACTGGGAAAGGGCTTGGCCAAAGCCGAAATCTTGAATGGGTCTGAGAGTGACTCAGGGGTACATGAAGGATTGCATAGTAGTATGTTGCTGTTATTCTGCTAGGTCACACCTCCAGTATAACTTTTTCATTATGAAATTTTATTTACTTGTGTATGGAGAATGTGTGTTAAATATTTCTCAAGTAGGCCTTCAGGGAAGTCTAATATAAGGATTTTGTTAATATTTGGCTAATAATAGTTGATAAGAATAAAAATACTAAGGTAATTATAATCATGATGATTTGTATTTAAAGACAATTGAAATGACATAAAGCTTTTAGACTTATGTTCAGGCAAATCATTCATCAAAAATTTCTTTACTTGTGGCAAGATCAGAAAGATTTTGAAATCTTTAAGGCAAAGGAAATTTCTCAATTATTGTCATAGATAGAAATGTACAGACTTTCATTTGGAAGGAAAATGGAATCAGACCAAAATAACTTTAACAGAAAACTCATCTCTCAGATGTAATGTGGAAATAGGAGAAACTTAAAAACAATAAGAAGATAAAACTTAAATAGATATTGATATTTTTAGTTTCAGAAAGTAAGGACTTTGTTAGGCCCCTTTGACTCTGAGCTATTACTGCTGGGCATTTTCTCCAAGGAGATCAAAAATAGATGGAAAAGAGCAAGATATACCCAGGTATTTGTTACAGTACTTTTTATGAAAGCAAAAGAAAGGAAACAAAGTGAATGCCCATTTATTGAGGAATAGCTAGACAATTCTTGGTATTTGACTGCAAGGAAATATTATTTTTCTATGAAAATAATGAATATGAAGAATTCAGAGAAACTTGTGAAGATGTGTATGAGTTGATACAAAGCAAATTAAGAAAAAGATAACATGTATAATGAACATGTATAATGATGCCAGGAAGAAAAGGGGGCTATAGATGACTAATGATATGACATATATCCTCCCTTATAGTAGAAACATACAGACTAAGGCATGTACTTTCAAAGCAGATCAATAAGTTCATTTTTTCCTTGCACTAGACTTCTTTGTTACTAGAATATTCTGTAGGGAGAGGGCCCAAGGTCTTGGGAAATGACAGGGAAGAAAAAAAACACACTATTAAAATATTTTAAAATAAAAAATTAACCCCTAATTAATGATTTTTAAATATTTTATGATTTTAAAATTTCTTAAAATATTTATCATGTCTCTACCAAAAGACAACCTTAATGGATAAAAAATTACTTTTTTCCATGGCATACATTAGAATAAAATTGGATAGGTTAAATTGAGCCAAAAATTGACTAAGGAAGAAGAGGTGGACTAGATTGTATTTTGGAAACCACAGTGTTTTCAGTGATCCCAAGGTACTCTTGGCAAAACCACATCTATTTTAGCAAAAATGTCTTCCTGGTGCTAATATTGATGTAACAAATTTTGGACCAAAATATTTATTGAAGAAGCAAAGTCCATCCAAAACGTAATGGAGAGATGAATGACAACAGCACAAAGACTGCAACATAGCTCCAGTGATGAAGTATGTTCAAAAAGTACTATAGGCACATCAGTTAAATGCATAGTCAGAAAAAGTTTTCCAGTCATGTAGTGAGAGTGAGAGATAACAGGTAGATAACTTGTGTGATACATTGCCACCTATGAAATATAACAAAGACAGGGGAAGACCTCTAGCTCTGTGAATAGGGATCCTCTGTGGATTCATATAAGATGTAAATGTTATTCATGCAAGCTAAGAAATCATGTATGATTTGCTATCTTTATCAATGGAGGGAATACCTACATTGATGAGAACATAGGCTTATGGAAGTGTTTTTTAATTTTTTTAAGATTTTACATGCATTTAGCAACATCTTTCTACTCATAGAATTTAAGCTACCCTTAAAAGAAAAGTGGGGATGCAGGAAGTAAGGGAAGTATTAATTGCTAAACTTTGTGCCAGTCTCACAACTCATATTGCAACAAATTCCATTTCTGTCCTCTTCAATCTTACTCTTAACATTCACAATTGACTTTCTGATCCAATATTCTGGAGTCTTTTCTTATTTGTGCCATACCTGCTGTATGACAACCTGAATGAGGTCCCCACCCCCGACCCTTCAATTCCCCCCCACACCCGCCTCTTAAAGGAAAGCAGGAAAGGTTCAGTCATCTGCCAGCTCCTACACATACCTAATGTTGCTGTCCATTCTCAAAGAGCACCATGACGGCAGGGAGGTGATACCATGACTTGCAAGTGAATTGGATTGAAGTGAAGGAGGGCTGTGCAAAGTCACCAGCCTCCCTTTCTCCTCCAGAAACATCTGGTTCTAGTGGCCAGATATAGATCAGGATGACTGGAGGTGACCCCACATACCTTTTTTTAAAGAGACAGAGGTTCAGAAAGGTTTCAGGGTCACAGAGAAGCAGAAGAGAGTATCCTGAACACAAATATTTCCAGTTCTAAATCTAGTGTTCTTTCTACTAAATCATGCTATGTCACAAATATATCTTTACATTTTTTTGTTTTATTTTAAAGTGATGACTAATGAATTCTTGCAACAGTACCCTTCTGCATATTCTCCTCGGAATGTATCACTGCATGGTGCCACCAGAACTGGGTGTTCAGTGCCCTATCAATCAATCAGTCATCGAGTGTGTGAAGGTATTGTCCTAAGTTCTAGAGATAAAAATACAACGGATGACAAAAATACCTATTTGCAAGAAGCTTACATTCTAATCGTAGAGACATCAAATCATTTATAAGTATGTACAGAATAACTATAAAGAGATTAAATACAAATAACAAAGGAGTTAAATACAAAATGGTTTGAGAGAAAGAGTAATAGCAATTTAGGGGAGCAGGAGCAAAATCACTGAGTATATGGTTTACTGCAAAACACTACCAAAGCACTTATACCAAGGAATATAATCTGGCTTTGACTTTCCCCTGGATAGTACTAAGGAAATTCCAGAAATTTGGCCAGGCAATCCCTCAAGAGACAGGGTTGTTTTTTGTTTGTTTGTTTGTTTGTTTGGTTTGTTTTGTGGGTTGGTGGTGGTGGTGGCAGTGTTTTGTTTTGTTTGTTTTATCAGGACATACCTATGGGAAATGCTTTAGCTTGAGGCTACACAGGGGGTTCCCTTCTTACCTTAGCTACCTCTAGAAATGGGGAGGGTATATGAGGGTTCAGTGAATAACCTCACCCAAATAAATACCATATGATTAAATTTGAGACATTTAAGAGTCCTTCAAAGTGACTAACTGCTTTGAATGCTTTATTCATTCAAGGTAGACTCTAAACTGGAATTTTGGTAGAAAGGTGTCTTATGATCCCTACAGTGCCAGTCAGCATATAAAATACCAGATATTTTCTGCTATATAATATTATGGCATGTGTGTCCTGTAGTCTAGAACAATCCACTAGTTTGTTGGTGCCTACTTTGGGTCTCAAGGCTCAAGAAAAAGGCTTTTAACACACTACAAGTGTTGGTTAATGATTTAGTGCCAACACAATGATTTATGTATTAATTAGTAACTTATTTAGAGACGTGAAAAAATATTATGGGGATTATATTAGTTGTTAATTTCCTGCTACAAATTAATGTAGTTTAATCTAAGAATATATTTCTCATATAATGTCTTCTGACTCCTTAAGGATATCAGAGGTAACAATTATTTCCTGATAATTTGAAGGTAGTGTAAGCTGAGAAGATTGCTTAATAACACTTCACTGTGAGCAACTCTGAATTTAAAAGAAATAATTACTATAATGCATTCAAATGCTTTCTAGCATGTAAACTAGCATGCTATTATATGCTCTTATATATAAAGATGAAAGTATTGCCCCTCCATGAATTGGTACTTATTTTCAGTTAAATTTCCATCAGTGGTCATAATCTAATCCTACCCAATCAATAAAAATTTATTAAGCATGCATCATGTCCTAGGCACTGTGCTAAGTGCTAGGGATGTAATTACTAAAAAGAAAGAAAAAAGCTCCCCCAAATAGGGGTCTTTGAGGCATACCTGGTAGCCAACCTGTGCAAAGCCACAGAGAAGAGAGTTGGAAGGCTATGTACGGTGAATAGTAAGATTTGTGTGACTAAATGGGAGTGTGTAGGATGGGAAGTTACATATAATGAGGACAGAAAGGTAGGTTAAGTTCAGGTTGTGAAGGACTTTAAAAGACAGTGTTTTTCTACCTATTTTCACCAATGGCACACATATGCAAGTCAACTGGCTAGGAAAGAAGTAAAAGTCTGTGGCTATGGGATATGGAATTTTTATCTAAAAAGCTACATGGTTCATGTTGTGATTAAACCATTGGCATCATTTAGCATGGTGCTATAAGCAACAGATAACCAGCTCAGATAAATAGTGGTAAAAGAAATTTATGCTAGCTATTATAGAAATGAATGTCATCATGAAGGCTAAATTTGACCATTAGTTGCCCATTTAAATAAGATCTATATCTGGACAGGAATAATTATATTGAAAAGACCTTCCCTAAAAGTATATGGGAAAGAAGAATCACCATGCAAATTCCACACAAAGTCACATACATAAACTTCCATTGTATCTGAAATATTTTTAGTGCTATTAGTAAATCCAAATAAATATTTATTTTAGAGGCAAGGTGCTATCTTTATTAGAAAAAAATTGAATACAGTACTGGACCTGGAGTCAAGACCTCTTGATTTTGAATCTTGCCTCTGATACGCAAGCTGTGTAACTTTAGGCAAGTTACTGAACCTCTATGAGCTTTAAGCAGTTCCCCAAGATTTATCTACAAAATCATGCAAAGATTCAGTTAAATTCAAACAGCTTTTATTGTGTATCTACTCTCTGCAGGTCCTTATAACAGACATCGCTGCCTCTCCTCCCACACACACAAATCACAGGTCTTCATTTATTGTGGGGGTTGGCTTGGGCATTTGGGGTGTAAAAAGAATCTCAACCTCTGAGTTGATGAGTTCAGGGAGTTCCACTGGGCTAATACCCTCCCCTGGTATAATTGAACCACTCCTATGTAATTTATAGCCTTCAAAATGTACCTGGAGGACAGAGGTGCTGACTTGACCATGGTCATACAGATAAGATGTGTCTAAGGAAGGACTTCAAACCAGGATTTACCTGATTTCCAGGGCTTCCCTTCTGTCCACTATGCCGTTAATTTAATATTAGAACAAATTCCTTTGAATGTGAAATATCGCTTTAACAAAGTAAATTTCATATCCATATGAGAACTGTATGGTATATTCTCAGCCTTTGAATTCTTGAATAATTCAAGAAATCAATCTAGCCAATAAATATTTATTCTATAGATACTCTGCTGCAAGGCATTTTGCTAATCATTGATAAGAGTGCTGTGTAATAAAGGTTTCTATCCATTCACTTAGGTTTTAAGTGGTGCAGTAGATAGGGTCCTTGACCTGGAGTTAGGAAGATCTGAGTTCAAATTGACCTCAAATACTTACTAGCTGTATGACCCTGGGCAGATCACTTAACTTGTGTTTGCTTCAGTTTCTTCAACTGTAAAATGGGGGTGGAAATAATTGCACCTACCTCCCAGAGTAATTATGAGTATCACATGAGATAGTATTTGTAAAGAACTTAGTATTGTGCCTGGCACATAGTAAACATTGAATAATATTTCTTAATTCCTTCTTTCTTCCAGATTTGAGAATTTATATAGTTAATAAAAGGTTACCATAGAGATAATGCAGAATAACAAAGTTTCACTTCTCTTGAGATTTTTCATCATAAGGCAGCACAGTACACATTCCCTTATAATTTCGATGTGTCAGAAATTGCCCATTGTCACAAAGATGACATTTTCATTATCACCAGTATAGTGGATGATTCTCCAATAAACTGCTTCTGACCTAGACTGTATTGCTGAGAATGCCCTTATAACCCTTCCCAAGGTATCTCCTGTTCCCCTGGGTTCAATGATCAGGACTGGACATGTTTTTCAAGAAGCACCTGCTAACAGAACTTAAAGATGCATTTCTGGTACCTTATAAATGCAAATGCGATGCTTAATGAATCTTTGCTAGAGGTGTCCTTACCATATCTCTCCAATTATTAAAACATTTTTGTCTGTTAGTAGAACAAGGAGAACTTCTCACTGTGAAATGTTCAGTTTAATGCTTTCAGTGAAGGAAAGGGTTTACAAAGATAGTGTGGGAAGAGCATTGGAATTCGTTTAGTCTTGGATTTTATGCTTGCTAACTGTGTGACCTTACACAAGTCATTTAATTCTGCTGAACCTAATTTTCTCATCTATGAAATTACAGGCTATGAAAATTGGAATGGAATTCAGAGAGTATTATTCTTTCTCATATGTGAATTAGAATTCCTTTGGCAAAATTCCCAAGTGGTCAATGAATTCTACACTGCATTCTTTATATACCACCTTTTCCTCCTCATCAGAAATGTTTCTTTTCAAAGCTCTCAAATTTTGTTTATCAGATTTTACATTCATATTAAATATATTTTCACATTAGTCATGTTGTAAAGAAGGATTAGAACCAAATTGGAACCACAAGAAAAAAGGAACAGAACAAAACAAAACAAAATAAAAAGAGAGAGAGCAAATAGTATGTTTCCATCTGCATTCAGACTCTATAGTTCTTTCTCTGGATGTGGATAGAATTTTCCATCATGAGTCTTTAGGAGTTGTCTTAGAACCTTGCAATCCTGAGAAGAGCCAAGTCTATCAAAGTCAATTATTGCACAATGTGGCTGTGACTGTGTACAATGTTCTCCTGGTTCTGCTCACCTCACTCAGCATTCGTTCATATTAGTCTTTCCAGGTATTTCTGAAGTCAACCTGCTCATCATTTCTTATAGTACAATAGTATTCTATTATATCCATATTCCACAACTTGTTCAGCCTCTCCCAAATGATGGGCATCCCCTTAATTTCTAATTCTTTGCCACTACTAAAAGAACTGCTTTATTTTTATACTTGTGGATCCTTTTCCCATTTTTTATGATCTCCTTGGGATACAGCCCTAGGAGCAATATTGCTGGGTCAAAGGTTATGCACATTTTTTATTTTATTTTATTTTATTGCTTTTTGGAGGGGGGGAAAGTAGAGCAATTGGGATTAAGTGACTTGCCCAAGGTCACACAGCTAATTTTGTGTTAAGTGTCTGAAGCCGGATTTGAACTGAGGTTCTCCTGACTCCAGGGCTGATGTTCTATTCAACAGTTCCATATTCTTAAAAGTACTTAGGGCTGTGGGGCAGAGTCAAGATGGCAGAGTAGAAGCAGGACCTCCCCGCTGCTCCAGCGTCCACCTTCCCAAATCCATGTAAAAAGGGAACTCTAAACAAACTTTGGAGCTGCAGAACCCACAAAATGACAAAGAGAAGGTAACCTCCCACTAAGGACAGCCCAGCAGGCCTGCAGGAATCAGCCAGGACAGTGCTCTGGGAGCCAAGCCAAGCCCCACCATGAGGCTTTAGCCCCAGGGCAAGCCTGACCAGCCACCAGCCTGAGGGACTCCAGATCAGCAGCAGCTGTGGCCCTTTCCAGATTTGTTAACACATAGATGTGAAGGACAAAGTGAGAATTCAGTGCAATCTGGACTTTGGGACCCAGTAAGTGGGAATGCTTGGCTTTTGCCCCTGGAGCGAGAAGCCTCTGAAACACCTCTGAGACACCTGGCAAAGCCAGCCAGCACCATGTGGCAGCTTCAGCTCCTGGCCTGCAGAGTATAGGGGGACCAAGCACCAGTCTGAGGGGTCATCGCTCTTGCTTTAACCTTCTTGGATCTGGATTGCATCCTAGGGTGGAGGTCCTGGGGTGCTTGCCAGAGGATGTGGAGACCTCAGAGAGGGCACCCATCTAATACCTCTGGCAGCTGAGAAAACCCCAGTGTTTGGAACGAAATCTCCCCTGTCTGGTGGCAGAGTCCTACACAGGCAAAAAGCCCAGGGGTCAAGTGACTGAGGGGAGACATGACCAGGCAAAGGAAACAAAGCAAATGGAAAAGCCCAACATTAGACTCCTATTTTGGGGACAAAAGGAGCAAAGCATGGAACAGGAGGAAAACAGTGAAGTCAGAACTCCTGCACCAAAAGCTTCAAAGGAAAATACGACCAGGTTAGAGGCCAAAGAGGACCTTAAGACGCAGATAAAAGAAGTGGAGGAAAAATTGGGAAGAAATATGAGAACAATGCAAGAAAATTACAAAATGAGAGTCAACAGCCTGACGGAGAAAAATAACATGTTAAAAAATAGACTAACTCAAATGGCAAAAGAGGCTCAAAAAGGTAATGAGGAGAAGAATGCCTTGAAAAGCTGAATTTGCCAGATGGAAAAAGAATCTCAAAAGCTCACTGAAGAGAACAATTCCTTCACAATTAGATTGGAGCAAATGGAAGCTAATGACTTTATGAGAAATCAAGATGCTGTTAAACACATCCAAATAAATGAAAGAATAGAAGGCAATGTGAAATATCCGTGGGAAAAACCACTGACCTGGAAAATAGATCCAGGAGAGATAAATTAAAAATTATTGTACTACCTGAAAGCCATGATCAAAGAAAGAACCTAGAAATCATCCTCCAGAAGGTTCTCAAGGAAAACTGCCCTCATGTTTTAGAACCAGAGAACAAAATAGAGGTTGAAAGAATCCACTGATCACCTCCTGAATAAGATCCCAAAAAGAAAACTCCTAGGAATATTATAGCCAGTTTCCAGAGTTCCCAGATCAAGGAAAGAATATTACAAGCAGCCAGGAAGAAACAATATGAATATTGTGGAAACACAATCAGGGTAACCCAAGATCAGGCAGCTTCTACACTGAGGGATCGAAGGACTTGGAATATAATATTCCAGAGGTCAAAGGAGCTGGGATTAAAACCAAGAGCCACCTATCCAGCAAAACTGAGTATCCTGTTTCAGGGGAAAATATGGTCATTCAGTGGAATAGAGGATTTTCAAGCATTCTTGCTGAAAAAACCAGAGGTTAATAGAAAATTTGACACTCAGATACAAGAAGCATGAGAAGGTAAACAGGAAAAAGAAATCATAAGGAACTTATCAAAGTTGAACTATTAATATCCATACATGGAAAAACAACAATTGTAACTTATGAAACTTTTCTCAGTAGTTGAAGGAAATAGATAGATAGATGATAGATAGATAGATAGATAGATAGATAGATAGATAGATAGATAGATAGATAGATAGATAGATAGGTATCGATAGATATGGATATATATGTCTATATATGAGGGTATATGGGCATATGAATACATGTGTGAATGTGTGTATATATGTTAACAGGTATACATAGATAGAGGGCACAGGACTAATTTAACAGGAAGGGATGATACTTAAAAGGTGAAATTAAGAGGTGAGAGAGGAATATAATGAGAGGTGATGGGGAGAGACAGAATGGGGTAAACTATCTCATATAGAAGAGGCAGGGGGAAATGGTTACAATGGAGGGGAAGAATAGGAAGGCAAAAGGGAATGGGTCAACCTTATTCCCATTGAATTTGGCTTGAGGAGAGAATGAAATACATACTAAATAGGGTATCTCACCCTCCAGGAGTATGGGGGGAAAGGCGATGAGAAGTGGGGATGATGGAAAGGAAGGCAGGCTGGTGGGGAGGGAAGTTGGAAACACCCACTTTTGAAAAGGGACAGGATCAAAGTAGAGAATAGAACAAGTGGGAGGTGGGATGGGAGGGAGGGAAATATAGTCAGTCTTTTATAATATATCTACTATGTTATTGTTTTGCATTAGCCACACATGTACCACCTATACTGAATTTCTTATCTTCCCAGTAAGGGTGGGTGACAAGGGAGGAAGGGAATGAATCTGGAATTCAAAGTTTTAAAATCAAATCTTCAAATATATATATACTATTATTAATACTATTTTACATGTAATTGGGAAATAAGATATACAAGCACTGGGGCATAGAGATTCATCATGCCCTACTGGAAAAGTTGAAAGGGGTATGGGGGAAAATATGGGAGAGAGCAGATTGGAGGAGGGGATATCCTGTGGGACTGCTATTTGTGGTGGTGGGTAGGGGAAAAATGGGGGGAAAATTTGTAACTCAAAATCTGGCGGAATTGAATGATATAAATCAGAAGTTAACAAAAAAAAGTAAAATTTTTTTGATAAAGTAAAAAAAAAGTACTTAGGGCTATGTAGGAAAGAGCTGCCATACATTAGAATAATGATATAATTTGCATATCTTTACCACATATTTCTCTTATTTGATTTCCTGGTGGTGAAAATACATATTCTTCACAATATGGGATAATTTATTATCTTGAACTTCAAAATTTCTTTCACAAAACTATAGCTGTCTTCTAACTTTCAATATATTGTTCCCTGAGATCTAAAGTAATGTTTTTGTTGTTATTTGGAGAATTTCTTTTTAGTGTATGAAATGGTACAACAATAAAATTTTCTAGTGCAATTTATAAATGCTCCTGGGATCCTTTAAATGCAGTTGATTCATTTAATTATTTATTTGCAAAACTAGAGATGATCAATATTTTGATCCTAGAAATCAAAACGCGTATTAAAGTTCATACCTACTTTTTTGGGAATATATTGCCAATAAAAATGTCAGGATATGAAAAGGGTTGGAATATGAGCTTCCTTTCTTTTTACAACTTTAGTTACTTTTTATTGCTATTTTGCTTATTTTTTTCAAGGATCATACATTATAAATGTATTGTCTGCTCAACTAAGTCAAAATTTATTTCCTTAAAACAAAATAAACGAAGACCTGAGCAAAATCGTGGACTTTGTGGGAAAATAATATAGGTCATAACAAAAAATGGTAATATAAGAACTACTGAAAAAAATTAAATAGCAAAACTTGAAAAGCACATGAAATGCCTATTAGAAATTGATTTGGAAGATAGACCTCAGAGATCAAAAGGTAGCAGTCATTGACTTATAAGGTAAATATGATGAAATGAAAGGCCTGATTGCCATATTATGGCATATCATAAATGAAAATTTCCTGGAACAAAATTATCATGAGGATAAAATTTAAACTTATAAGCTTTACTTGACACTATTACAGAAAAATAATTGGTTTAAGTCATCTAGAAATATTGATTGTCATGATGCAGACATTTCACATGAAAAAGAAAATATTTGAAACAACCAGAGCACATTCCAAGGAACTCCAATTAGAATCATACAGGGCTACCCATCTTTAGTGAGAAAGGCAAAGAAAAACTGGAATACTATGCAGAACAGTAAAGGAAAATACCTTTAACTCAAAGAGAATGTGACTTTTGAATAAAGCATGATATTATAAGGGAAAAATAAATTTTTATAGAATTGACTTTCAGGCATTTATTCTGAGAAAAAATGGAGAAGAGCATTTGAAATAAAAAAAATAACATTTCAAATGAAAAAATAATAAAGCAAATAAGTATGAACATACTTAAAAGTGGCAATAGGGATATCCCTTGCTAATTTCATAGATTCCTTGATGAAAATGATAGATAAGCTCTGGACTTGATTGTTAACAAGAAATGCCCTAAAGGAGAAAAAGGGAGGAGATAAGACCTTCATAGTTCTCGAAATTGGGATGTCATAGGGGAATATTATTTTAACACAGAAGTAGAAGTAAAGGAAGAAAGGTGACTGTATGAACTGAACTCCAATCTGAGCAAGGCAGGATTAAAAAACAATTATAATAGTAGAAGTGTATACATGAGTACAAGATTGGGATAGAATAGGAAGGAATTAAAATTAGGATCTTGGAGGGAATTGCCTTAAGCAATACAAATTATTGCTGCAGAAAATGTATTATAATTTTTCTCTGGAAAGGGAAGGGAAAAAAAAAAGATAAAGACCAAGTGACTTTTGGTGTGGACTAAGAGGGATGGTAATGTGAGACGTAAATAAAAGGAACAGAACTTTTCTAAGCTGTAAAACTGTGACTATCTGGGCCTTATCTAGAAAGAAAGAAAGGAAGAAAGAAAGAAAGAAAGAAAGAAAGAAAGAAAGAAAGAAAGAAAG
>NW_027187284.1:1018153-1018529 GCF_028583685.1 Petaurus breviceps papuanus | reverse complement strand
GAAAGAAAGAAAGAAAGAAAGAAAGAAAGAAAGAAAGAAAGAAAGAAGGAAGGAAGGAAGGAAGGAAGGAAGGAAGGAAGGAAGAAGAAAGAGAAAGAGAAGGGAGGGAGAAAAGGAAGGAAGGAAAGAAAAAAGAAAGGAAGGAAGAGAGAAAGAAAGAAAAAAGGAAGAAAGAAAAAGAAAGAAAGAGAGAAAGAAAGAAAGAGAAAAAGAAAGATAAAAAGAAAGAAATAGAAAAAGAAAGAAAGAAAGAGAAAGAGGAAGGAAAGAAGGAAGGAAGGAAGGAAGGAAGGAAGGAAGGAAGGAAGGAAGGAAGGAAGGAAGGAAAAAAAGGAAAGGAAAGGAAAGGAAAGGAAAGGAAAGGAAAGGAAAGGAA